>NC_091212.1:30499973-30664973 GCF_040958095.1 Procambarus clarkii
ACTGAGCTCTTCACGGTTGATGGGCTGGATTTTATTTTGTTGACTATTACACATTGGGTTCTGTTGGTCAGGAAATTGTAGATCCATCTGCCTATTTTTCCGGTAATTCCTTTTGAACGCATTTTATGTGCAATAACACCATGGTCACATTTATCAAAAGCTTTTGCGAAATCTGTGTAAATTACATCCGCGTTATGTTTGTCTTCCATAGCATCTAATGCCATATCATAGTGGTCCAGCAACTGCGACAGGCAAGAGCGCCCTGTTCTGAAACCATGTTGTCCGGGGTTATGGAGTTGCTGTGATTCCATGTATTTTGTGATTTTACTTCTTAGCACTCTCAAAAAATTTTATGATGTGCGATGTTGGTGCTATCGGTCTGTAATTTTTTGCCTCTGCCTTATTTCCTCCTTTATGGAGTGGTGCTATCTCTGCTGTTTTTAGTATGTCAGGGATAACGCCAGTATCTAGGCTTTGTCTCCACAGAATGTGGAGGGCCTGCGATAGTGGTTTTTTACAGTTCTTTATGAATATGGAGTTCCAAGAATCCGGGCCTGGTGCAGAGTGCATAGGCATACTGTTTATGGCTTCTTCAAAATCCAGTGGGGATAGGATGACGTCTGATATATGATTTGATGTTGGTATCATATCCATGAAAAATTCATTTGGGTTATCAATCTTTAGTGTGTTTAATGGCTCGCTGAAAACAGAGTCGTACTGCTTCCTCAGTAGCTCGCTCATTTCTTTGTTGTCATCGGTGAAAGTTCCATCTCCCTTTCGCAGGGGCCCGATACTAGATGTGGTTTTTGATCTTGATTTTGCATAGGAGAAAAAATATTTCGGATTTCTTTCTATTTCACTGATGGCCTTTTGCTCTCTTTGCCTCTCCTGGGTTTTGTATGATTCTTGTAGCTTCCGTTCAATTGTTTCTATTTCTCTACCTAACCTTCTTCGCCGTTCTTGAGATAGGGTGCGACTCTCAAGTTGTTCCGCGATTCGTTTTCTTCGCCTATATAGGGAACGACGTTCCCGTTCCAATCTGCATCTCTTCCTCTTTTTTCTTAGAGGTATGCGGTTTGAACATATTTCTAGTGCTACTGAGCTTATTTTTTCCAGGCACTGGTTCAGGTTTGCATTTTCTAGCTGTTCTTCCCAGTTTATTTCTGTGAAGTCCTGGTTTATTTGCTCCCAGTTTATCTGTTTATTATTGAAGTTGAATTTGCTGAAATCTCCTCCACCGGGAATCTGGACTGGTTTTGAAGGTCTACTCCCCATGGTTGTCATAACTTCAATTAAGTTGTGATCTGAGTAACAGGTATTTGTAATCATTATGTTCCTGATCAATTCATCATTATTAGTGAAAATGAGGTCCAGTGTGTTCTCCTTCCTAGTTGGTTCTACTATTTGCTGGTTTAAGGCAAACCTGTCGCACATCCGTAGCAGGTCATTTGCATGTGCCTGTTCATTTAGGCTACTTCCTGGTATTCTTTCTGATATTACTGTATTAGCCAGGTGCTTCCATTTCAGGTGCCGTAGGTTGAAGTCCCCAAGCAGGATGATGTTCGGAGCTGGATTTGTGAGGTTTTCCAAGCAGTGTTCTATTTTCATTAGTTGGTCTTTAAACTGCAGAGGGTTTGCCTCCGGTGACTTATATACAAGGACAATAACTACATTTAAAATCTCTATTTTGATTATCAGCACTTCCACCATATCATTTGAGGTGTTTAGCAGCTCAGTACAGATGAGTGTGTCTTTGATGTAGAGGCTGACCCCACCCTGAAGCCGGTGTTTCCTATCACATCTGAAAAGATTGTACTCTGAGATCCATATTTCACCATCATGGTAGTCCTTTGTGTGGGTTTCTGTTAGGGCTGCAAACACTGCATTTGCCTCATGAAGGAGACCATCTATAAATTGAACTTTGTTGGTTTTGCGTGTCTCCCAAGAGTCAAACCAAATCTGTGTAAACACTCTATGCAAATAAAGGGACCTATTATATGGAACTCATTCCCTAACGAATTAAAAAGCTGTCCAACCTAGCCCTTTTTCAAAAGTAACACCAAAAAGTACCTAATTTCATCCTCATAGATTTTTACCTAGTGCTTCACACTCGCACTATATCGTGTGCTACCCACTCCCCCAAAATCTTTTTCAATTTTGGTACAAATTACCTACTTAAAATTATCTGTTAGATTAAGGACCTGTCCGAAACGCTATGCTTGCTTTGCTAATTGTTTTACAAAAATGTATTAACATCAATGCTATGCACGCTCATAAACCACATTGTGTAAATAAATAAATAAATAAAATAAATAAATAAATGTTTATTTAGGTAAGGTACATACATACAAGAGATTTTACAAAGTTTGTTGGATTAATAGATAGAGCTAGTACATACAATGCCTAAAGCCACTATTACGCAAAGCGTTTCGGGCAGGAAAAACAATAATGACTAAAGCATAATACTAATGGGTATAAAGAATAAAATGTGTTGAGAACAAATAAAAATAGAGGTAAAAGAGGGGGAACATGGCTGAAAAGCAGCACAAATACAATTACAAATTATTACAGACAATTACATTCAAACAGCGTTGTTTTGAAAAAAACAAAAAACATACATGGGTTGACAATAGAGAGGTAAGGTAGGTTACAGGGAATTTATTAGGTATAGCTTCGTTTTTAACTTAAACTGGTTGAGAGAGGTACAGTCTTTAACATGGTTGGGAAGGTCATTCCACATTCTGGGCCCCTTGATTTGTAGAGCATTTCTAGTTTGATTAAGTCGTACTCTAGCAATATCAAAACTGTATTTATTTCTGGTGTGGTGCTCATGGGTTCTGTTACAACCTTCTATGAAGCTTTTGAGATCAGGATTGGCATTACAATTTAGCGTTTTGTATATGTATAGTACACATGAGAGAATGTGCAGTGACTTAATGTCTAACATATTCAGGGATTTGAATAGGGGTACCGAGTGATGTCTGGGGCCAGAATTGGATATTGTCCTAATAGCAGCTTTGTGTTGAGTAATTAGAGGACGTAAGTGATTTTGGGTAGTAGAGCCCCAAGCACAAATACCATAGTTGAGATATGGATAGATAAGGGAGTAATAGAGAGTCACCAGGGCAGGGCGTGGTACATAATATCTGATCTTAGAAAGAATGCCCACAGTTTTTGAAACTTTTTTGATATATTTAGAATGTGTCCCTGGAAATTCAGCTTGTGGTCAATGAGAATGCCAAGGAATTTGCCATCTAATTTGTTACAAATTTGGGTATTGTTTATTTTGAGATTTATTTGATTAGAGGATTTATTGCCAAACAGAATATAGAAGGTTTTGTCAATGTTAAGGGTGAGTTTGTTGGCAGTTAGCCACTGCCAACAATTCAGTTAGCCACATATTTAGAATGTGTCCCTGGAAATTCAGCTTGTGGTCGATACCCTCTTTCTTGTATATATAAAAAAATAAATAAATAAATAACATATACAGGTAGATAATCTTTTTATATCACAAGTGATTCAACAAGAGGCTCACAACAATCACTATACAAGGCCTTTTACATCTATGGTGAGTTGCACAGTTACTAGTCTTGCTCCACACCCACCCAACTGGACGGCAGCTTTACAGTCATGTGTAGCATTACCTACAGTAAGCAAATTTTGGATACTTCGCTAAGATTCCTGGCAGTACATCATTATGAAATAAAAACTTTCACATTTCTTGGACACCATTGATGGTGTTATCTCTGAATTCCGCGATTTGTTCACATTCCATTATATAATGACACAAAGTATACGAATAGTTCTGCTGACAGAGTTTACATTTAGTTAAATCACCATCAGCAGATGTTACAAACTCCCAGAGGTACTTGTAGCCGAGCCTAAGCCTAGTTTTTTTTTTTTTAGATATATACAAGAGTTGTCACATTCTTGTACAGCCACTAGTACGCGTAGCGTTTCGGGCAGGTCCCTGGAATACGATCCCCGCCGCGAAGAATCGTTTTTCATCCAAGTACACATTTTACTGTTGCGTTAAACAGAGGCTACAGGTAAGGAATTGCGCCCAGTAAATCCTCCCCGGCCAGGATACGAACCCATGACATAGCGCTCACGGAACGCCAGGCGAGTGTCTTACCACTACACCACGTAGTGTGTAGTCACTCAAAAGATTCAAGATACACCACTAGTAGTGGCAACATCTAGAAATCTGCTAAACTTATTGGATGACCCATAGACGTGCGGTTCTTCCTGCATAATAGAATGATGATAGATGGAGTAACTGGTGTGAATTTCACTTTGCCTCAAGTCTACGAGATTTTGTTGATGATCCCGGAATATTACTGCCCTAAGGCTGCTCAAAAGCAGTCCAAGATGGCAATCAATTCCCTCTTTACGAGCAAAAGTCTTGGCTATAACTCACCAGTTCTATCATGTATTCGGAGACCAATATGGGAAGGAATCCACAGGAGACAAACTCTGACTCCATCATTGATTATCTCATTATATCTGTGTCTAGCTTCAGACACAAGCATGTCACAGTTATGCCTTGGGGAGCTGAGGACAGTCAAGGAGCCATTTTTTTGGGGGTGGGTGGGGGTGGTGGGAGATATATAACATAAAACTGCTGAGTTCAATTCAATTCAATTTTGTTGACCAGACCACACACTAGAAATTGAAGGGACGACGACGTTTCGGTCCGTCCTGGACCATTCTCAAGTCGATTGTGATGAGGAGGTAGGGACAGGCAATAAATAGGCAAGAGAGAGCTGAGGAGGAAAGTCAGGTGTAGGGGATAGTAGTAATAGAAACTGCAGCAGGCCTATTGGCCCATACGAGGCAGCTCCTATTATAACCACCGAAGGAGAAGTAATAGGAAAAAGAAGAGGATAGCAAGGGAGCGTAGGAGAAGACAATTCCCTTCAATTTCTAGTGTGTGGTCTGGTCAACATACTTCAGCCACGTTATTGTGACTCATCGCCTGCATATCAATTCAATTTCTTTCTTTAGTTCGAATGCCGTATCCGCGCATGGATGACGTCACACTTATTCTCTTATCCTAATTAATTAAGACCTCAGGAATATGTTGCATCAAACAAGCAATTATAGGTACAATGCAATTAGGTAATTTTTGAATACATTTTTTTTATTAATCGAACCATACGACCGTTATTGTAACAGATTATCTTAAATTATCTGCAGCATTTAGTTGTTCGCCAAGTAAAATTATTAAAACTTATAAAAAACAATACATATATAAAAGAAGATAAAACTGAAGTTTTAATCTGTATCAAATAATTTAGTTTTAAAATATAATAATTTAAATAATTCCAAACTCCATTATCAAGAACGCTGTGAAAACCGTCCATTTATTTAATATTTATTTATAAAATATAGATAGAATATGTCTTATCTCATGAATTAATAGGATGTTTATGTATATAATTATATTTAATATATGTATATATTTGTTTTATGTGATTAAAAAAATTATAAATATACTTCATATAATCTTTTGAAATACTAAAAAGATTTGCAGACGCTTAAGAAAACGTGCGAGGAGCTGGTCCGTCCCAAACATCAACAGGGTTGGACAGCGGGCCTCGTCCTCTTGATTTGAACGAGTGTATCCGAAAAACTGTCGCGGAACACATAGATTCCTGCAATATAAGATATTTTCTGCTTCAAGATGGCTAGATACGCGTCCTTCGAGAAGCTGATCGTGCGGCAAGGGGCGGGATACGTGTGCGATGAAACTGCGTTGGTAAATTTGTCCAAATCGGGATCATACGATGGCGCAATGTTTAAACTCATAACCAAATGCGAGACCAGCATGCTACTGCTGACCAGCCACAACACAGTGGATCAGTTCACTGTTGATGTCGTCGTGAGAAATAACCCGGAGAAGGGTCAGAGCAGCGGCAGAGGCAGATGGCGGACACAGAGTGGAGGCCCTAGTGCAGCAGGCTCCAATAGCAATGTGTCTATGGCCCAAGCTTGGCTCAAGTGTGAGGCTAAAGGTTTCCACGGGCTTCAGGCGGTTGCTCTAATTGACGAGTCGTGCATGCCAGACAATGGGTGTAAGTTGACGTACTCCGTGGCACAGTACGTCAACTCCCTCATCCATGGCATCGAGGCTTACTTCATGTTCCAGAAGCCGAGTCCTTTGTTTGCCCTGAATACTGCAGATCTGTGGCAGACATTTGAAGAACTGAAGATGGAGAGTTGCTACATTGTTATGGTGTGGAAGTTTAAGGATGATCCCAGGGAAGGTAATACCTGAATACATGAGGAAAGTTTGAAGCAATATGATGGGACTGAACTCACACTGTATTGTTAAAGCATTTTATCATTGATATATCATGTTTTTATGATTTTATTAGTAGTTATTAGTAATTAGTAATTATTCCAATCAAATTGAAATGAAATTGGAGTCAAAGCTTGTAGTACAGTAATGTCAAATTATACATTTAGCAAATAATGTTACATTTCTGTAGTCTGGTCTGGTGTTGTGTGTCTACAGAATGTGGTGGTGCCAAATTTTCTGTGACTTCAATGTTTGTTTATGCTAGAGGAAAATGAACCACTTGTAGCAAGTTTGGCACATCTTCCCTAGCTTAAGGGGGCAATAAATTTAGATATGCCAAAAATAAAAACTGGTTTGATTTCAATCAAACTTTTTTGACGAGTTGTATATGAAAAGGGTTTCATTTGGTTCAAGTCTCAGCATCATAGCATAAATAGGAAGGGAGAAAAAATATTGAAGTAGGTGTCAAAAATTTTCCAAAATGGTCAAAAATGATTATCAAACACAAGTGTCAACTGAAATCATGTCTATGACTCTCAGTTATCACAATAGCATATATTAAAAAAATTATAGTTATTATTAAAAAAAAATTAAGTTAAATTTTTTTTTTTTTTTTAATTTTAGTTTTCTTATTTATCGGTCGATTTGCATGAAACTTATATACCTGACTGAACGTAAGCCTATCTGTAAGGGTGCCAATTTTGGAGGAAATTGGTCGACATCAACCTCAGCCACAGGTGGCTGAACTTTGACCTATGTTTTGTACAGGTAAGTAATTAACAAATACAGGGTCAAATTCATGTTTCATTTATGATTCAATTTACATGAAACTTGCACATTATATGTAGAGTTTATGCCTCTAAAAACTGGTGCAGATTTGTTTTCCTAAGTCCATTTATTGGTTTTATAAATATTTATAAACATCATTGTTGCATAAATTTTTTGGGCAACTTTGAAAATTTGTACTATTGCACTAAATACATTTAGGATAGAAATGTTACAACAAAACCTTTATTATTTGGTAATGTGATAGCTGAGTGTCATAGAAATGATTTCGGTTGATACTCGTAAATATTGGGGGGTGGCAGGAGAAGACAATATGTGAGTGTACGCGGGTGGCACACAAGGCTCCTCTAGGTGCTAAATATTGTCGTCTTTGAGGTTGAGGGTCACTACAAATTCAACCCAAGGTGGTGCCCCTATATATTAAAAAAATATATTATACTGTATGCAGTCACTGTACACTGCATTATACTGTATGCAGTCCATTGTTAACAATCGACATGAGAATGGTCTAGGACGGACCGAAATGTTGTCATCCCTTCACATTCCAGTGTGTGGTATGGTCAACATTATACTGTATATACAGTAGAACCTTGGTTTTCAAATTTAATCCGTTCCCAGAGACGCCTCGTAAACTCTGCCCATTTGTTTCTGCCTCTACCTGGAAGTATTTTTATTTTGTATTTATTTCCAGAAACATCATTACGATCTCCCCTCATTCAGCTCAACACTTCGCCCATTTCAATTAGGAGTGATCAAGAAGAACAGAGAATACCTGCTCGGATATCACCTGCTGTATCACCGGTGAAGGAGGTACCGAAGAGAAAATCTCTATCCTCAAAAATCCACAAAAGGTATTTGTAAAGCACATAAATTATCCCATACAGGTAGTTTATTTCATTCACAGGGTATCTTTGAAGAATATGAAGAGCTACTCATGACTGATAGTCTGTTTTCACATACAGTATCACTGATGTGTTTCTTCTATGGAACTCCATTCCCTTTGATGGGAACATATTTTGCCTGCCATTATATCATTAACATCTTGTATCCCTCTTTCTTGTCATAAAATTCTTACAGCTCAGCCTGAACAATGCTATCTACTGTACTGTATTTGTATAACAGCACAAAATTCATGAAATAAATCAGAGGAACAATAAAAACAAAAAATACTGGTAATATTTTATGACAAAAATGACCATTTGAAACTGTTATAATATACGGTAAACAGTTTACATTAAAAAATTATATTTAGAAACACATAGCTCCTTTGCAGCTATGCTATTGTTGGTCGTCTCTGCAGCTGCAATTACTTTTAGTTTAAATTGTGCTGTATAGTGTCTTCATCATGAAATTTTTCATGACTAATTGGCTTCCTAATTGGCTAGTTGGTTGGGAGGCTGGCTATATGATTGATTTTTTCACTGCTGGTAACTGGTTGGTTGACTGACTAACTCTGTTGGCCAGTGAGGGTGGCTAATCCACTAATTCAGATGAATTTTGTACAGGTCATGGACCAGTGTGCATGAAACAATAAGTTTATCTTATATCACTCCATATCATTAGGTGTTTTTCTGTGGGGAGCCCCTTCGGCTCCCTGGAGGATCAGGCTAATGTGTGATATATTAAACTGCGGCATTAGTCTAAGGAGTTCGACCTACCTCATATCATATATTCATCTTCATATCGGACATAGACAAGGACACAGTCTGTCACTTTTTCATCCTTTGCAGATGATACTAGGATTTTTATGAGAGTAGACAACATAGAGAGCATAGTGAACCTCCAGTTAGATGTAAGTCAGGTCTTTCAATGGGCTACAGAAAATAATATGGTATTTAGCAAAGATAAGTTCCAGCTCCTGTGCTACAGAAAAATGTAAATATAAAAGCAGAAACCACGTACAAAATGCAGTCAAATCATAACATAGAACAAAAAAAAATGTAAAGGATTTGGGTGTACTCATGTCAGAAGACCTTACCTTTAAAGAACACAATAAAGTAGCCATCACAACTGCAAGAAAAATGCCCTGCATCTGGATGCGGATGCACCGCAGGTGCACCGCTTTGGTATAGGGGACCCGGACCTGGGGGCGTTAGTCGCTTTAACTTTGGTTCAGTCCACACTCCCTGGTCCTTACCCTGTCGTTCATTCTGCACCTTTGCCTCTGCTTCTGGCTCCCAAACGGAGTAGGAGGAGTTTCAGAGTAGGCGCAGGGTTTAGTTGGTAATGAGACTCGGGCAGCTTTGGGGGCTGCCCTATTTGGGTTGGGGACGGAGGCATTCGAGCCGGTTCCTCCTGCCGAGGCTTCTGGGTCCCACCAGCACGCCCTCTTCTTTTCAGCCTTTCCCCTGGACTCTACCTTTTTCTGTGGGGAGCCCCTACGGCTCTATGGAGCTTATCGGGCTAATGCATGTTATGTTAGACCGGGACATTAGCTATAGAGTTCAGACCTACCAGGGACCAGCGCCAGAACCTGGCCCCTTCAGAGAGGTTTCAGGGAGTAATGGCCCTGGAAAACCCCATATGGTTGTGGGGTTTTCCTTACCTGCCATCGACCGGGGTTAGGCACCCAGAAAGGTGCGTAACAAAACAAACCCCACATGGTAAGAAACTACAACAAAAAACCGAACAGAGACTCCCTACAGTCCCAAAGAAAACAATCAATCAATTAATTTACTGCCGCGCCGGTCGTCCGCACAGCCCTCCCCAGGAGGGGGAGGGGGGGCCCCGGACCTCACCACGCCGGCTGCCTTCAGTTCGCAAGCTAGTGTCAACCGGGATAGACGCTTCTCTGGCCTCAAATTCCTGGGCGGTGTTTGCCTCGTGTGGCGTTCTCTGCTGTCTTTGTGTGGTGTGTGGTGGCCAGGCGTACTTCATCAGTGCCGGGGCTGCATGCGCTTAGAGGCTTCCTTCCCTAAGCACCCTGTGAGTACTGCCCTTGCGTGTCAGGGTTATCTTCTCTGGAGCGTTCGGGAACTATTCCCGTAGAGGTTCTTGCTGCTCGGCATTTACCTCGCCCTTGGGGCCAGCTGGGGCTTGGGGCCCTTGTTTGGCCCTGGGTAGGGAGTGGTATTGTGCTGGTTAGGGCGTCAAGGTGTTGCGCGGCCTGCCACCTAAGCGGCGACCGGTTCCAGTTGCCTCTGGGGACGGTGTACTTTTGCGGGGTTTTTCTTTTGTTTTGTTTTTGTTTGCCTGGTGGAGGTTCTGCCTCGTGGGCCTATAGTTCCCCTGGTATTGTTTTGGTGGCCCTCTGCTAGGCTCCTGTGCTTGTACACATCTCGGGTTTTCAGTATTATCATTTACCCCTTGTTTTGTTTGGGTTTCTTAACCGGTTAGCAACACCTTGCCCGGGCTTCCCGTAGTTGCTAACCTATGGGCCCTGGAAACCCCTGTCGGGGCTCGGGGATTCCAGCTTGCCTTGTGCGGGTTTGAAGGTTGCAGTGTGCCCTTGTCTCAGGGTGAAAGTCACCTGTTTTGCCTCCGTCATGCTGCCTGATGGGTCAATGACATCTTTGACCCGGAGTCTTGTGAGTCATGTTCTCTGCTTGTGCTCCAGTTTTACTCTGAGGATGTTCCTGTTAGGGTACAGGCAGCATCAGCGTTGCATGTTAGGTTTAGGTTATTACTCCCCCCTTCCCCTCCCGGGGCGGGGAGGGCTGCGCGGACAATCGGCGCGGCAGTAAAGTGTGATGTTTGCTTGTTTGCTTGTTTCCTTGTGATTGTAGGGAGTTTCTACCTCTATGTTCGGTTTTTGTTTTAGTTTTTACCATGTGGGGTTTGTTTTGTTATGCCTACCTTTCTGGGTGCCTAACCCCAGTCGATGGCAGATAAGGAAAACCCCAACCACAAGGGGTTTTCCAGGGCCATTGCTCCCTGAAACCTCTCTGAAGGGGCCAAGTTCTGGCGCTGGTCCCTGGTAGGTCTGAACTCCTTAGCTAATGTCCTGGTCTAATATAACATACATTAGCCCGATAAGCTCCAGGGAGCCTCCGGGGCTCACCCAGAAAATGGCGTTTCATTACATTCAACGCTGGTTTTTTCTTGATTGCATTTCAACACATGTTGACCTACAACTTGCACATATTTGAGTACAAATGCTAAACAATGTTTATTAAAACATACAATTAAATTAATGAAATAACACTACCTTTATTCATTGTTGATAACTTCAACTTCAATTATCTCTGAAACTAGAGTATCAACATAGGTTAATAAACCTATGAGTGGTTAACCATTAGAGTGGTTAATAAATTCCAGTTTTTGACCAATTCTCACTATTTTGACATATTGTGTGCTCAGCTGTCTGTTCTACAATCCCTTCAGAATGGATTTTTCATAAACTTTATACAATCGGAGTTATAATTTTTTGGGTATAAATTTGCAGCATATTTCAAATGCCCTATTGACGATTTTTTTTTACAGTAAACTATACTGAAAACCTATATTCTAATTTGATGAAAATGAAGATCATATGCTATTCTGAGAGAATAATAACATTAAATGAACAATTGGTGATAGTTCATATTTTTTATTCTGAATTTAAAATCTGAAGTTTTCAATATTAAATTTTAAAATTAATTTTCATTCTCTTATTTTTCAAGTTACGCTGTGATTATTTAGACAAAGTTGGAGCATTTGCCTAGTTGATTGTGCAAAAAAATTGGAAAGTGTTTGAGGCTCCACGACCGGAGCCTCTAGCATCAGCCTAAGAACTGAAGGGTAGATAGCCGGAGTGTGGGGTCTGGGGCTCCCCCTTCCCCCTCCTGGGGAGGGGGGAGCTGCGCAGACAGCGGTGCTGTAACGTGTGACGTCATGATTGTTTGCTCGTTTTCGTTTAGGGGAGTTCTATCCACTTGTTTGGCTTTTGGTAGCAATATTTTCACCAGAATAGAGGTTTGTTTTGGAATGCTTGCCTTTCTGGGGGCCTGACCCGGTCGATGGCAGACATAGAATGCTTCCAACCACACGGGGATTTCTATAGGCCATTGCTCCCCTTGCCTCTTCTGAGGGGGCCAGGTTCTGGCTTGTGGTCCCCGGTAGGCCCATAGAACTGCATACACATGACTGATGCCAAAATCTGACATGAGCATTTGAGCCTAGTAAGCTCCGGGGAGCCTCCGGGTCTCACCCAGAAAATGGCGTTTCATTACATTTAATGCTGGTTTTTGGTAATATGTCCTGGGCTGACATTTGGGCATGGGGCTTTTGGAGGTCGAACAGGGTCCTGGCCGCATGGTACCTCGTTAATGTTCCGGGCCCTTCTCGGACGTCTGTAGCCTTGGGTTGCAGGTTGCAGCCAGTTGTCTCAACTTCGAGTTGAGGCGCAAGTGGCGGACGCCTCCCAGGTAAGTCCCTCTTCGCAGCCGCATGTCTGCGCAGCTCCCCCCTTCCCAGGAGGGGGAAGGGGGGAGCCCCAGACCCACCACACTTGTGATCCACCCTTCAGTTTATGGCTGATGTGATTGTGGCATGGTCGGTTAGCTCCAGCTCCAGATTCTCTCTGTGTTGTGCTGTGCCTTGTGTCCAGTACTGCTTTTACGGTGGTGTGCGAGCTGGGAGTAATGTTCACAGGTACTCGGGCTGCATGTACTTAGGGTTCCCTTCCCTGAGGACCCTGTAAGTACTGGTACCGCCCTTGAGGCTTGGGGTTCTCTTCCACAAGTCACCTTGGGGTCTACCTCTGTTGGTCTTTTGCTGCTTGGTGAGTTACCACCCCGAGTGTGTTGGGGGGTTTCCTCCCTTGTTTACCTTGGGGTAAGTGGTAGTTTTGCTCTGGTGGGGCGCAGGGTACTGCGCAGCTAGTTTTCACCCATTACAGCGGCTGGCTCTGTTCCTCCTGGGTATGTTCTCCTCTTGTGGTTTTTTTTTTCTGGGGGGAGCCCCTACAGCTCCTTGGAGCTATCCATGGCTGATATGAATACCCTAACTATTTTGCATCAGTTGATGTGGGTGGAGTTCTAGGCTTACCGGGGACCACGAGCCAGAACCTAGCCCCAACTCACAGAGGCACGAGGAGCAATGGCCCATAGAATGCACATGTGATTTTGACCATTCTATATCTACCATCGACCGGGAAAGGCACCCAGAAAGGTAAGCGCCACAAAACAAACCCCTATTCTTGTTAACAAAGAAAATCTTCAACCTAGTGGACAGAACTCCCCAAAAGAAAAACAAGCAAACAAGCATGACGTCACATGAGCTGCACCGCATGTCTGCGCAGCTCCCACCCTTCCCCGGGAGGGGGAAGGGTGGGAGCTGGTGGGAGCCCCAGACCCCCCATGCCGGCGATCCTCACCTCAGTTCCTCGGCTGATGGGATTGTGCATAGTCATGTGGCTCCAGATCCAGTCTTCTCTCAGTGGTTATCTTGAGATGATTTCGGGGCTTTTTTTTTTTTAGTGTCCCCACGGCCCGGTCCTCGGCCAGGCCTCCAACCCCAGGAAGCAGCCTGTGACAGCTGACTAACACCCAGGTACCTATTTTACTGCTAGGAAACAGGGGCATAGTGTAAAAGAAACTCTGCCCATTGTTTCTCGCCGGAGCCTGGGATCGAACCCAGGACCACAGGATCACAAGTCCAGCGTGCTGTCCGCTCGGCCGACCGGCTCCCTCCCTGAGTGCCCTGTAAGTACTGTCCTTGGGGTTTGGGGTGCCCTTCCACAAGTCACCTTGAGTCTACCTCTGTTGGCCTTTGGCCGCCCTGAGTGTGTGGGGGTTTCCACCCTTGTTTGCCTTGGGGTAAGTGGTAGTTATTGCACTGGTGGGGCATGGGGTACTGTGTAGCTAGTTTTTACCTTAACAGCGGCCGGCTGTTCTCTTCGGGTACGTTGTCCTCTTGCGAGGTTTTTCTTTTCTTCTTCTCTTTGCCTGGTGGGGAGGGGGGGTCAGCCTTGTGTTTTCCCTTCCCCATATATTAGGGGTCATTTGTGTGGTGGCACCCCCTGCTTTGCCCACATGAGTGGACACGTCCCGTGATTTCAGCATTTAGCAGTTTGCTTGGTAGTTTGGAGCATCGGTTAGCAGTACCCTGCCTGGGATAACACTTAGCAGACCCGGTCTAGGGGCCCTGGAAAACTCCACAGGGGCACTTGGATCCGATGGAGGAAACCCCTCCGTCCCCTCTTGCTTTGTGCGAGTTTGAGGGTTGCTCTGTCCCCTTGTCTCTGGGCGACACTCATTGTTTTTGCCTCCGTCATGCTGCCTGTTGGGTGGGTGACACATTCGACGCACGTTGCAGGATAGATTTAAGTTATTGCAACATGCTCGGGTTGTTGCTTCCCCGGATGCCCCGAGGCTGCCCCGCTTTGCATATAGAAACTCGGACTTGGGGGTGTTGGTCGCTTCGGCCTTGGTTCTGTCTGCGCCCCCTCATTCTTCCCCTTTGGTGGTTCATTCGGTCTTCCCCCCCCCCCCCTGCTTCCGTCCCCTAAGCGTCTGAAGGCTTCAGGGTCGGGGCAGGGGTTAGAGGTTTCTGAGACTGGCAGTTTCGGGGGTTGCCCCGTCTGAGGTAGCTGCGTATGCATTCGAGTCTGTTTCTCCTGCCATTGCTCCGGGGTCTGACCAGTGGGCCCCATCTCTTCCGGCTCTTTCGGCTGCCCTGGCTTTTTCTTGTGAAGCCGGGGTTTTGGAGGATGACTCGGCCCCGGGGCCTGGAGTGGAGGTTCCCGGGGTTGGGGTGTCTTGGAGGCCTTAGGCTCTGTTGGACCCTGCCTGGATTTTCCGTCCTACTGAGTGGGGCTTACTGTTGCAGGGAGTGGGGTTTTCTTTTCCCCCCTCTGCGTACAATTTGGACTTAGGTTCTGCTCCTCCCTGGGTTCGGTTCCGTGTCCCTGCGGATTCTTCTGTTCTGTCTTTCTGTAGGTTTTCGGCTTCCCGCATCTCGCTACAGGCTGTTCTCGCTATCTCCTTGGAATCCGCTTGGGCCCCTTTTTCTTAGGTTGTCTTCCTCTTTTTGTCCTCTGCTTTTTGAGGCCTCTGTGGTTGAGCGTTATCTTCAGGCGACTACTTCCACTTGCCGTCCTATGTTTGAATTGTTGGTTCTCCGGAGAAACCTGAGGTTACCTTCTCGGCAGGGTCGTGCCAGGGCTTGCGGTTCCATTCGTCAGGGTCGGCCACAGGTGTTGGGTTTGGTGCCGGTGCCGCCTGCGGTCCCGACTGTGGCTGGTCGACGCGATGTTTGCTCTGCACGCAGGTCAGCTTCTTGTAAGGGGGTGCGGCTCTTTTGCGGTTCTCTCCATTGATGGGGCGGTGGGGGAAAGCTTGCTCTGTTCGCTCACACCTGGTTTCACGATTTGTGGGCTTTTCGGATAATTTCTCTCCCCCTGTGGTGGCGTTGGGTGGCTCCTCCTTTGGGGGGTTTGGGGCTGACAGGGCAGGCTTCCTCTCCTGCGCTGTCGGGTCATCTTGGAGTGGGTGAGCTTGGGTGTGGTCGAAACGAGGATGTCTCTCAGGTGGGTTTCCCGCCTGTTTCCAGTTACGAAAACGGACTGTGCAGACCTGTTGTTCATTCTGGACTTGTCCCGTATGAACACTTGGGTTTCTTGCCCCTTGTTTCGGATGACCACTCTGTCCCAGATCCGGCTTCTGTTGGAGCCGGGCACTTGGATGGTGTCCCTGGACCTCAAGGACGCATATTGGCATGTCCCTATTCATCTGGGGTTCCGGGACTGGTTCGGTTTTGTTGTGGGGTGTCAGAGTTACCGCTTTCGTTGTCTCCTGTTCAGAGTGAATCTGGCACCTCGCGTGTTCACACGCCTTACCCGGGTAATGGTGGCTCGTCTGCATCTGTTAGGTGTTCGGGTGTTGGCTTACCTTGACGAATGACTGGCTCCCGGTCGGTCTGCGTGTCTGCTTGCCAGGGATTTGGTGTTTTCCCAGCTTGCTGGGTTCGGGTACCTGGTGAACTGGAGAAAGTCCCATCTGATCCTCTCCCAGGTTCGGTCCTGGTCTTGTGTGGGACTCTCGGACCGCTTCCTTGTCTTTTCCTTCGGCGTCTCTCCTTCGGCTGCGGTCCCACATGTGCTTGTTCCTGGGGGGGCTCCCGAGTCACCCGGCGGTTACTCGAGGGTCTGTGCGGGAGCCTGAACTTTGCGATGTTGGTCTTCCCGCCAGGTCAGGTTTGGCTTCGTCGGCTGTTCTGATTCCTTCGGGGACGTCCCTTACGCCTCTCTCGCGATCTCTGCGTTCAACCCCCGGGGGGGCCTTGTATCAGCTGCTGTGTCGCCGGCTTCTTCTTTGGGTTTTTTGGGGTTCTGTGCCTTGGCGTCTTCCCGAGCCCTCGCTCGGGAAGGCGTCTCGGATGCGTCGTCTCTAGACTGGGGCTTTGTGACCAGTGCTCACCAGGCTGGCCAAGGATGGTGGATTCCTTCCTTCTGTTGGGCCCACAGCACGGTGCGGGAGTTTGCGGCGGTGTGGTTTGCACTTCAGAGGGTTCGGGTCACCCGCGGATCGATGATCCGGCTTCATTTGGACTGCTCCTTGGTGGTTCATTGCCTGAATCGGGAAGAGGGGTGTTCGATGCGGTCCTTGGCTCTTTGGGGTTGGTCGCTTCGGGTGACTCATCTGCTGAGTTCCCGGGGTTTGGCTCTGCTGGTGGTTCACGTCCGGGGGAGTGTCCAACGTCCTGGCGGATGGCCCTGTCCTGGTTTGTTCCCCTGTCCACGGAATGGAAGGTCGATGTTGACTCATTCATTTGGCTCTGCCAGACGGTCGGGCACCCCGGAGGTGGCTCTCTTCACGTCGGCGTGGTCGAGGCATCTTCTGCTATATGTGGCGCCCTTCCCTGACTGCGAAGCTGTCGGGATCGATGACTTTTGGCAGGACTGGTCAAGATGGGGGTTCCTGTACCTCTTTCTCCCAGTTCAGCTGTTGCTCCAGGTCCTGGCTTGCTTGGAGACTTCCAAGGGGTGAGTAGTTCTTTTGGCCCCATGATGGCCGGCCCAGCCATGGTTTCAGGCGCTGCCTGCCCGATGTCTGAACCCGGAAGTTTTTCGGCGGGTCTGCCTCTTTCAGGAGATCGGCCCGGTCTGGTGCGAGACCGGTTTGCTCTTCTCCTTGAGTCTTCACGTTTCGTGTTTTTGACTCTGGTTGATCACCATCTCTATGGTGATTGGGTGGCCTCTTTTTGCTAATTTCCCACCTATGGGTTTCTTCTCGGTGGCAGTATGAAGTTGGCGATCCTTCCGGTTCTTTTTGTCTCTTCGTCGTTGCTCTTCGTTTTCGGTTAGGGTAGTGGTTGGTTGCTCTCTTGGTTGTTCCAGGACCGTCATCTTATGCCTAATACTGTCGCCTCGCATCGTGCAGTGTTGGCGGAGCCGCTGCAGCTTGCTTTCAGTATCGATGTTACTTCTGCATCGTTTTACAAGCTGTCTCGTGCATTGTTTCACCTCCGGCCTGCTCATGTGCCGCTGAGCAGTCCTGGTCTTTGGACAGAGTGCTCTCCTATCTATCTTCTCCTCGGTTTGTTGTGGCCCCTTCGGTTCAGGATTGTTTTGCTAAGGCTCTTTTTCTGTTGGCATTAGCTTCTGGGGGTCAGGTGGCGAAGGTTCATACTCTTCTCTGGCGCAGAGGTTTTTGCTCTTTTGGTTGTGGTCACAGGTATGTTCGTCTGCAACCATCTTTTCTGGCAAAGAATGAGACTGCTGCTTTCCAGAGGTGTCCTTAGGTTGTTGATGCTTGGTTTGTCAGGCCGGGGGTTCATTGTGTGTTGTATCTGGTTGCGGCCCTCCGATGTTATCCGCTTTGGGTTGATCCGGTTTCTCTTCTTCCCTGTTCGTGGGTTCGGGTCTCTCAGGTCGTCCGCAGGGTTATTAAGTCTAACCAGCCTGCGGTCTATCCCTGTGCCCATGATGTTCATAAGTTTGCTGCTCCTTCTGCCGTCTTTGGCAATATGTCTTGGGCTGACATTCGGGCACGGGGTTTTTGGAGGTCGAACAGGGTCCTGGCTGCATGCTACCTCGTGAACGTTCCTGGGCCCATTCGGGTCTGTGTCACTTTGGGTCGGGGGTTGCAGCCCGTTGTCTCGACTACGAGTTGAGGAGTGACCACCTCCCGGGTAGGTTCCCTATCTTTTTATTTTGTCTTTGGTGAAATAGCTCCAGGGAGCCGTAGGGGCTTCCCCCAGAAAATCAGCATTGAATGTAATGAAACGCCCTTTTCTGGGTGAGTCCCAGAGGCTCTCTGGCAACCCTCCCTCCCTCTGGTCGGTGTTTTTTCGCGTTTTTGATATCCATCCTCAGAGCTGGGGTGAGGATCGCCGGCGTAGGGGTCTGGAGCTCCCTCTTCCCCCTCCTGGGGAAGGGGGGAGCTGTGCAGACATACAGTGCAGCTCATGTGACGGCATGCTTGTTTGCTCGTATTTGTTTTGGGGAGTTCTATCCACTTGTTTGAAGATTTTCGTTGTTAACCAGAATAGGGGGTTTGTTTTTTGCACTTACCTTTCTGGGTGCCTGTCCCGGTCGATGACAGATATAAAATGCTCCAAATCACATGTGCATTCTATGGGCCATTGCTCCTCGTGCCTCTGTGAGGGGGGGCCAGGTTCTAGCTCGTGGTCCCCGGTTGGCCTAGAACTCCACCCACATCGACTGATGCAAAATAGTTACGGTATCCTTATCAGCCATGGATAGCTCCGGGGAGTCTCCGGGACTCGCCCAGAAAATGGCATTTCATTACATTGAACACTTTTTTTTCTGCCTGGTGGGGGGGGGGGGAGAGTCTGCCTTGTGTCCCTTGCCCCTAGTTATATTAGGGTTTTGACCTCCGGTGTTCAGTGGTACCCCCTGCTTGGCCCCCGTGAGTGGATACATCCCGGTGGTTCAGTTTTAGAAGTTTGTTGGCAGACTTGGGCGCCGGATAGCAGTACCCTTCCTGGGCCTACCCTTAACGATACCAGTCTAGGGGCCCTGGGAAACCCCACAGGGGTGCAAGGGGTCCAATGGATGCGACCCCTGTGTCCCCACCATGTGCGAGTTTGAGGGTTGCTCTGTCCCCTTGTCTCAGGGCAACGCTCATTGTTTTTACCTCTGTCATGCTGCCTGTTAGGTCGGTGATACCTTCGACCCCGAGTCCTGCGAGCATTGTTGCTTGTTTGAGACTCAATTCACCCAATCAACTGATGACATTATTCGGGTGCAGGTGGCTCAGGCGTTGCATGCTAGGTTTTGGTTGCTGTAATGTGCTAGGTTGGTTGCTTCCCCGGATGCCCCGAGGCTGGCCTGCTTTGCTTTTAGGGACCCTTACTTGGGGGGTGCTGATCGCTTCAGCCTTGGTTCAACTCATTCACCCTCCCTGGGAGGGGGGGGGGGAGTTGTGCAGACAGTGGCGTGGCAGGTGTGGTGATGTCATGCTCGTTTTACTTGTTTTCTGATTGGGGAGTTCTGCTTGCTCGTTCGGCTTTCGGTTAGCGATTTTTCACCAGCTGTAGTTTGTTTTGAGATTCCTACCTTTTGCGTGCCTGACCTGGTGGATGGCACATATAGACTGCTTCCAACTACATGGGGGTGTCTATTGGCCATTGCTCCTCGTGCCTCTCTGAGGGGGGCCAGGTTCTGGCTCTGGTCTCCAGTAGGCCTAGAACTCCATCGATTGACTATTGCTACGGTCTAACATATACACATCAGCCCGGTATAACTCCGGGGAGCCTCCGGATCTCACCCAGAAAATGGGGTTTCATTACATGAAACACAATTTTTTTTTTCACATTTTGATGCATAGGATCCATTATTAACGAGACCTAATTGTCCGTTTAAACTTTCAGTGAGCCAATTAACATTCTTAAAAGAGGAAGGGCAAGTGTTGGAGCTCGTGCTGTACAAGAAAGTGACACAAATTCTGATGAAGATGAAGATGAAGAAATTAGCTTTAAGAAACGGTCACCTCCTGTCATACCTCAAGTGAAATACCTTCCGGTACGTTAGTTGTGCTCTTTTTTTTAGAATTTCAAATAAAACAGCTGGTCTTAAAGATGGCAATAAGTTCTGTATTTGTATTCTTTATTTTTAAGTTATAAATTTTGTTTAACCCTTAAACTGCGCAACACGTCATATGACGTGTTGAGTAACTTATCGAAAAAGTGCACATCACGTCATATGACGTGTTGGAGTACTACGCAAGATTTAAATGGCCCGCGGATACACAGGGTTCACCACACCTTCATCAGGGCTCTTGTAAACAGACGCCATTTTAAAAAAAAATCGTGGGCCAAACTCCCAGGTGTTAGGGGCCTCAGTATTGAGTGAGCTACCAAGCCTGATGCACGCAGCATGAGCTCACAGCACTGCTGTTCAGCTTGTGACCACAGCATCGCCTAAAAGTGCCATAATATACTTGTTCATGCTATTATGCAGCGATGATATTATTACAGAAGACCCCTGACTATGATAAAACTGACCAGGGTTCTGATAACAGCAGGATTGTGGTGATATTTAGCGCTGTGCGCCATGGAGGGAGGAGTAATGCTGTGGGAGGGAGGGTGGTGGCGATGTCTTATGACTGTGTGTGGCCACCTTTTATTGACTGCACTCACCATACCAGCTTAGTGGTTCGCTATGGTGAACACAAATGTAGATACTTATATATAACATGTGTATAGAGGGTATAAACAGCAAGAGGAGTAGGTTGGGAGCCGCCATTTTGGTGACGGCGGTGGCGTCGTCTGCACGACGCCACCGTGCAGACGACGGTGTTGTTTACTGGTTACCACGATGGTCTTTAGGCACCATACCAGTTTACTTGTACAAGTATGGTGAATAAAACGGGTAGATATTTATATATAATGTGTGTATATAGCGTAATAACACCACAAACAGTATTGTTGGAGGAGAAATATAAGTGCGTCTGGCTTTGAGGGCGGCAGCCATCAGCTGACTGTGTGAGGACCTACGTTTTTGTGCCTTTACTCACCATACAAGCTTAGATGTACAGTTATGGTGAACAAAACATGTAAATACTTATATATAACGTCTGTATATAAAAGCAAAAACAGTATGGTGGGTGGAGAATGGTGGCAAGTCAGGTGAGGTGAGGGAGGGAGGGAGTGGCAGCCAGTGTCGGGCTGCCACTGCCTGCCAGACTCGCTGGCCAGGTCTTGGGCTGAGAGGATGTGCGCGCCTCCTCTCCCTCTTTGGGTTAAGTCCCTCGTCCCCAACCTTGTGCTGTGATCGCCGGGGTGGTATCGTCACAATACTACTGTGCTGGTGAGTGTTCCAACACTGTTGTATAAGTCACTAGTATCAAAGGAACCCTAGAGTGAACTAGTGAGTGGCGCCTGAGGCTTGGAGGCAGGCTAGCCTGCCCCCTCCGCTCCCTTAGGGGAAGCCTACCAAACATTAGTGTTTGATGCATTGCTAGTGCTAATAACACAGCATCACCTGTACAGTGTACCTGGGACTCACTGTAAAACTCTCTAGCAAGAACCACAGGGCATCTACAGCTTCAGGCAACAAACAGCAAGGAGAGTTGTGGGATCGTAATCTGACCCACAGCACGCTGGACTTGTGATCCTGTGGTCCTGGGTTCGATCCCAGGCGCCGGCGAGAAACAATGGGCAGAGTTTCTTTCACCCTATGCCCCTGTTACCTAGCAGTAAAATAGGTACCTGGGTGTTAGTCAGCTGTCACGGGCTGCTTCCTTGGGGTGGAGGCCTGGTCGAGGACCGGGCCGCGGGGACACTAAAAAAAGACCCGAAATCCTCTCAAGATAACCTCAAGATAACCCTTGTAGCAGGGTAAGGCTGTCTTAGGGGGACATTCTGTCCACACATAGGACATAGGAAAATAAGTCACTGAGGGCTACCCTCTGCGAGTCCCAACCAACCAAGTGGAATATCCAAGTGTTTATCCAAGTCGTCTGAGCACTCTCAAACCCACTGAGAGTGCTCTACCCCTCAGAGCAGGTTTATGACTGTTGGCGCTGATGACTGGTAAGGCATGCTGCCTGCTCTGCCATTTGTCGTGTTAATCATCATCATATGATTATCAATGCAAACCAGGTATCGGAGGAGGTTAGAGCAACAATTAATGCCGCCTGAAGAAGCAGGTATGGAGGAGGTAGCTGCTGGACCCTCAGGGCTCTCCCCTACCGTGACCAGTGACACTGTCACCCCACCACCCAATGATGGGTCTGTGGAGGTGGCAAATAGGAGGCAGAGAAGGAAACAAAGGAAACAGAAGCCTAGTGAACAACAGGGTGGAAGGCGTTCGATAGCACCAAGGAGTGAGTACACACGTCTGACCTTCCCTAAAGGCACGAGTGTGGCGGACAGGATTGTGTGGAGTAAGAAACTGAGCGTGGTGTACCCACCTGGCTCTGCAGGCGTGGTACATCCACACGTCAACTCCCCATATGTGTATGTTTTAAGAGAGAAGCAGCAGGTTGTGGAGGCTCTTCTACAAGGGGAAATAGGTGATGTAAAACTCTCCCTTCTAGATAATCCAACACAGAACAAGAAGATGGATGAATACCTAGTCTACAGGTACAGTCACGGATATCCACTGGAGTGGGCCTATGAATTAGACGGGGTACACAGAGCACAAAGATTGACCAAGAATGGTAAGCCTACTGATCAAATAGTCATAGTCTGGAAAGCCTGATCCGCCACCTGACCAGTATTGGTTTGGTGGGTTGTATGCGCGCCCCAGCACGATCAGGGTGTGGGAGCCGAACCCTGTGGAGTGTTACGAGTGCTGTGGCAGTGGCCACATAGCTAAGTACTGCTGGCGCCCCACACCCAAGTGTGCTCTCTGTTCCGGTCCTCATGCACTGAAGGACTGTCAGTATAAGAAGACCAGAGACCAAAGAAAGCAGGAACAGGAGCAACAGAACACTGCAACAGAAGCAGGGCAACAACCTGAATCTGTGGCTCCGTCTAAACCGCCGCTGAAGTGTTTCAGATGTGGTACGGAAGGGGTCACCATCTGGCACTCAGACTGTACTAAACGGCCAGCCTTCCTTGGCACAAGGAGGCAAGTGCCCGAGACTCAACAAGTGTACAGAATGAGTTTACGTGAAGGAGTATTACCTGATGATTGGACAAAGAGTGTCATTGTTCCCATCCCCAAACCACACTCAGATAATTATAGACCCATATCTCTAACATTGTGTGTTTGTAAAGTGCTTGAACGTATTGTTCTTAACAGACTCATGTATTGTATACAGGGGCACCTATCACCTCAACTATTTGGATTTATGCCTGGGCTCAGTACACAACACTGTTTTGCTGAGTACTTCGCACATATTGAAGCTTCCCCTCAAGCAGTCTTCATCAACCTAGCAGCAGCTTTTGATACAGCAAACAGAGAAATCATACTGGAACAGCTTGCCGAGCTGGGAATACAAGGAAAATTACTGAAATGGATACAGGGTTATTTGTCTAATCAAACAGCATATGTTTTGTTTAATGGTGTTAAAAGCACAGAGAGCGAAAACTTTGAACTGGGAACTCCACAAGGAGGTGTCCTCAGCTCCTTGTTGTTCAACGTTCTGATGCATAAGCTTATTAAAGATCTTCCAACTAATAATGAAGACACTGTCATTTGTTATGCTGATGATATATGTTTACATGCTGCCTCCGAGCCTAGAATGCAAGTTCTGCTCGATGCTTTTGCTACTAGAGCTGAGGAATGTGGCCTCCTTATCTCTGTACAGAAAACTCGTGCCCTCATTCCATGTGGTAGTCCACCACCCAATTATCATATAGATGGGCGAGCACTTGAGAACTGCGAGTCTTACAGATACCTTGGTGTCCCCATTAACGACCCTGGGTACCTTTCTTCTCTCAAGAGGAGACTTTGGGAGAGATTAAAGCCCTTGCGTGTCCTTGTTGGTGTCAATCATGGAATCAACGTGAGACTTGCTAGAATGTTTTATGTATCATTTATGCGCTCTGTGATTGACTACAATGCTCTACATCTCACACTGTATACTGACAAAGAGCTGAAATCTCTTGAAACCTTGCAAAATGAAGCTATGCGTCTCATCCTTGGGGCTCCAAAGTCCACGAGAATAGTTAATATGAGAGCAGAGTTAAAATTACCTACCATAAGTGAGAGAATTTTGTCTATTAGCACAGTTTTTGGTGTGAAGGCATTGAGCAGATCCAGACAACACACAAAGTTTCAAGCTAAACTTTCTAATATGCTGCACTCACCTGAGGTCTATAGAAGAAGAACAAAATCTGATTATGTATTTTGGTTCTACAAGGTAGCCAATGCCATCAAAATATTAAATATGTACCCAACTCAATCAATGATTAATCAACCAATTGCTCCATGGGATAACTGGGATCTATCAGTTGATTTTGTAAATGTGCCCAAGAAAGATAGTGTGCACTCTACATAATTAAAACAGTTCACTGAAAATCACTGAAAAGCATCGCTGAAAGTACTCAGAGTATGGGTAACGATGTGTATCAGTGCTATACCGACGGCTCTGTAGAAGAAGGTGGACGATGTACCGGATGTGCATGCAATATATTTGAACAATCTTCTCTCGTACATACAACAATGAAGCGCGTCAATGACTGGGCAAGTACAACTCAAACCGAACTTGCAGGCATATACCTTGCCACCGAATTTTTAAAAGACAAAGGCAGTGGACTTATATACTGTGACTTGCAGAGTCACTTGTTGGCATCTCAAGGCATGACACTGTTGATATGCCTGCAAAGACAGCCTGTAGAAAACCAGTGGTAAAAATTGATATGGGTGTTTCATTAGCAGTGACAAAGAGAATACTTAAACAAATATCTAATGAAGATCTCACTGACCTAACAAATTCACAAAGACCTGAAAGTTGTAGCATTAAATATTATGATAGATATCGTGAGGAGACATTCACATATGGGACTAATGGAACAAGAACCCGGCAATGTGATGTTATAGTGGTCAGAATACGCCTGGGATATAGACGTATCTGGCAGCTTTCTCAAAACCCAAATGTCGAGTACACAATGTGTCAACTTTGTGAAAGAGAAAACATGCACTCCCTTGAACATTATATTGTAGAATGTCCCATATTGTCTGACTTTCGCCCTCCTGGGCTGAGGTATGCTGAACTGTGTAATTACTATATGAGTACTGGAACACTTGATGATATATTGGACTTGTATCCAAGATTGACCATGTAATGTATCATTTATACAATGTATGTATGTGATGTAACTATATAACCTGAGCTTGTAAAAGCACCTTAATCACCTTCAGTGATTAAGTGCTTAATTGCACACTAGTCTCTCTGTCAGCTATCTCACCCTGTCAGAGTAAAAGAGAAATGTATGTGAATGCATGTGTGTATATATGCATGTATATATGTATATGTACGTATATATGTGTGTGTATGTATATGTATGTGTGTATGTATATGTATGTGTATAAAGTACATATGGAAGCTGATCAGAATTGCATTTCACCTTTGTAAATGCACATTAATGACACTTCGAACACTTTATGTAGGGCATACGTAAATCTGGGTATCTATGTATTTACGTATGTAGGTTAGCTTAGCATTTTAAAAGTACCGAATCACCTTCTGTGGTTGATTGTTCAATAAATCCCTGAACTATATGTTTAACTGATCTCTAACCCTGTCTATGGAGGACAGAAGAAAATGTATATATGTTGGTTAGCATTGTAAATGTGTGGCCACGTTTGTGGTAGAAAAAAAAAAAAACTGCCTGCCACTACCACTGCCACTCAGCATACCAACTTAGTGGTTCGTTATGGTGAACATAAATGTAGATACTTATATATAGCGTCTGTATATAGTGAATAAAAGCAAAAACAGTATTGTGGGAGGAGAATGTGGGTGAGTCAGGTGACTTGAGGGAGGGCGTGAGTGGCTGGCTGGTACACGGCAGTCACTCCTCGTTATTTTTTGACTCATAATAGCAACTTAGTGGTTCGTTATGGTGAACAAAACATGCAGATATTTATATATAACCTATATATAGGTTATATATAAATATATATATTTATATAGTGTAATAACAGACAATGTATTTGTTCACTGTTTGATGAACATACAGTAATTGAATCAACAATATGCACACCATATTTTTGAGTACAGCGATGATTCACTCATTTTATTATATAAATATATCACACTTCACACTATTGAATAATATTACAGCAAGAAAACTATGAAAAATCAATCAGAGACATTGAAATAATTAGGTAATTATCTCTTTGTGGGAACTCCGGCCTGACAGTTGGTGAGCAACAGACCGTCTGGGACACACGCTGAGTCAGCGCCTGTTTCTGGGGGGAGCCCCGTCGGCTCCCCGGAGCTATCCAGGCTGAATGCATATGTATAACTTTCTGGCATCAAAGTGCTAGGAGTTCTTGCCTACCGGGGACCACGAGCCAGAACCTGGCCCCCTCAGAGAGGCACGAGGAGCAATGGCCTATAGAAACCCCTTTGTGATTGGAAGCATTCTATGTCTGCCATCGACCGGGACAGGCACCCAGAAAGGTAGGCGCCCCAAAACAAACCCCTATTCTGGTGAAATTATTGCTATCAAAAGCCGAACGAGTGGACAAAACTCCCCAAACAAAATTATCAAACTAGTATGACGTCATCACGTCGCCGCGCCACCATCTGCGCAACCCCCCCCCCTCCCCGAGAGGGGGAAGGGGGAGCCCCAGACCCTCCACGCCGGCGATCCAACTGGCAGTTCTTGGCTGATGGTATTACTGGCTGGTCGAGTGCCTCTGGCTCCGGTTTTTGTTTGTTCTGTAGCTTGTGGTGTGGAGTGTCTCTACCGGTGGGGTGTGAGCCAGGAGTAAGATTCCACAGTACTCTGGCTGCATGTGCCTAGGGCTATCTTCCCTAGGTGCCCTGTAAGTACTGCCCTTGGGGCTTGGGGCCACCTTCCACAAGGCACCTTGGGTTCTGCCTCCGCTGTGTCCTTTACTGCTCGGTACTGGGCCGCCCTTGGAGTCGGCTGGGGTTTTGTTGCCCTGGTTTGTCTCTGGGTAGGTGGTAGTTTTCGTCACTGGTAGGGGCGCGGGGTACTGCACAGCTAGTTTTCATCATTAACAGCGGCTGGCTCTGTTTTGTCTGGGTACGTTGTCCTCTTGCGGGGTTTTTCTTTTGTTTTTGTTTTTGCCTGGTGGGGGGTCTGCTTTTACTATGGTCTCCTTTCCTGTTCTAGGTGAATTTCTTTCGAATTCTTCTGTTGGCGCTACTCCCCGCTTGGCCCCCGTGAGTGGACACGTCCCGGGGGTTCAGCTTTAGCAGTTTGTTGGTAGATTTGGGCGCCGGTTCGCGGTACCCTACCTGGGCTTCCCTTAGCGTGTACCAAAGGCTAAGGGCCCTGGGAAACCCCACGGGGGCTCCGTGGTCCTCTAGGTGTGTCCCCGGAGTCCCCCTCGCATCCTGCGAGTTTGACGGTTGATCTGTCCCCTTGTCTCAGGGTGACACTCACCTGTTGTGCCTCCGCCATGCTGCCTGTTGGGTCCTTGTTCTTGTGACCCGGAGTCGTCCGATGATTGTTGTTGGTACGCGCTCTCCTTCACCCAGACCACTGGTCTTGATAATCGGGTGCAGGCGGCTGTGGCGTTGCTTGCTTGGTGTGTGTTGCTGCAACGCTCTTGGTTTGCGGCTCCGGATGCCCCGAGGCTGCCCCGTTTTGGTGGTTGGGGTCTGAACTTGGGGGTGAGGGTCGCTTCGGCTCTGGCTCCTTCCGCTTCTTGTTCCTCCCCTTCTGTTCTACTCACTTCCTCCCTTGCTTCCTGCTCTGAACCATAGGAGGGTTTCGGGGTTGGGGCGGGGTCTGGTTGGGTTGAGACTCGGCCGGTCTCGGGGGTTTTCCTCTTCCGGGGTGGCGGCGGAGGCATTCGAGTCGGTTCCTCCAGCCGTGCCGTTTGGGTCTGACCAATGGGCTCCCTTCATTAGTGTTTGCACGGCTGCCCCGGCTTTTCCTTGTTAAGCTGGGGCTTTGGGGGGTGCGGCTCGGCCCTGGGTCATGCCGTAGAGGTTCCCGGGGTTAGGGAGGGGTTACCTGAGGGGCCTCGGCCCCGTTTGCCCCTCTTGGGTCCTTGTACCTTTGGTGTGGGGCTGGCAGTTCCTCAGAGTGGGGTTGTTCCTTCCCTCTGTGTTCTTGTTGTTTTCGGGTATACCCTTCCCTGGGTTCGGTTCCGTGTTCCTTCGGGTTCGTCGGTCCCGTCGTTCATGGGGGTGTGTTTCACCCCCTTTTCCTTACCCTTTTCGCTCTTATGTCGCAATGCTGTTCAAAAAAAAAAAAAAAAAAAAAGTGTTCAGGTAAGGTACATCCATACAAGGTGTGTAACAAACATTGATGGATTTTTATCTTGGCCTAGTACGTAGTTTTCGCTTTGATGTCCAAAGAGCTTGGAAAGGATGTGGGAGGAAGAAGGATGGGGCGATGAAATTCTTGGAGGAGGATTTGGATGTGGAGAGAGGAGGCTTGAAAGTTCGGTGGCCCGTCCACCTTGGATTGGAGATGTTTTTTCAGTCAAAGCCTGTAGCTTAAGTTCTTCTTGGGCGGCAGGAGGCTAGTGGTGGGGCAGGGTGATGTCGTCCTGGTTCACTTGAGGTGGTCTGTCTGGCTTGGAGGAGGCGTCTTCCTTATTGAGGTGGTGAGAGGTAAGTTCACTGTTGCTTGGTGGTGTCTTGGCCAGGAGGTATTCGCATGTACTTCCCAAATGATAGCTTTGGTATTGGTGTTCCTGTCGGGTCTTCATCTTCTTCCAGGAAGGTCACTTGTCCCCTCTTGAAGTCGAATTTAGGGTCGATGTATTCACTCTCCAGGGCGCAGAGGTCTACATAATGTTCCACGGTCTCGTGGTGGACAAACACAGGGTAAGGAATGCTGGTCCTGAGCTGGTTGATGATCCTGTTGCATTCTAAGGCAATGACCATTCTTGTGCTTCGATTGCCGTTGAAAGTGCCACCGTGATTGAGGTAAAGTCCATAGCAGGGCACTTTCTTGCTTGATTTGCTTGGGTTTAGGTCGAAGTCTGGGGCCTCATATGTGAAGGTCTCAGCCAAGGCTTCTTGGAACTCTGCATCTGAATCTGATTCTGTTTCCACTTGCTGACTTTTTGCTCTCCTTTTCTTCCGTCTCCGGCTGGTGGGGGCAGGTGATGAGGTTGACTGGTCTGCTGTGGAGGTAGTCTGGGTGGATGCTGTTGCCTGGGTGACTTGTGCTGGGTTCGACTCCGGTGGTGGTGGTTGCGGTATGACTGCGGTTACTGTTGGTGTTGGAATTTCGTCTGTTTGGGTTGAAGCAGCGTTGTGATGTTGAAATAGATCTGCTGGTATCAACATTGTAGGCAGGTTGTTCTGGGCGAGCAGCCTGTTCAGTACTCTCACGTATTTTGCGTTGTCTGTTCCCGCCTCTCTCTCAGCTACACTGATCAGGCATGGGATGTGAGTGGTGTTGGTCGAGGCCGCTGATTGGTTGACAGTCAAGTTGGTTGGCTGAGCTGCAGTCGCCTGTGTCCTGGGTCCCCATTGGGGGGTGGTCTGGCCTGGTGTGGACGTCTGTGTAGCAGGAGCAGAAGCGTTGGGAAGCACTGGAAACGATGTAGCTTGGATATTGAAGCTCGCCGGCTGATTGGTTGTTGGGTTGGCAGTTACTGTTTTATTTATTTCATCTAGTCGTACTTGGCAGTCCATGGAGACGGCGATGTGAGCTCCTCCACAATTGAGGCACAGTTTGGTGGTTGACCGGCAGGTTTTGAAGTGATGATCCTGGGTACAAATGCTGCATTTAACCTCTGCTTGTTGGCAGTTCTTGGTATCATGATCGTACTTGTAGCACTTAAAGCACTGGCGAATGTTGTAGTACCGTTCCTTCTTTACAGTGTCAGGTGTGATGGAAATATCCAGACATCTAAATCCATTTTCCACAGCTTGGGTCGCTGCAGCAGCTGTTGTGAAGGTGACCTTGAGAGTAGGCCTAGGGTTGTCGTTGTTCTTGATGACCTTGACTGTAGCAGCAGTCAGAGCCGGGTTTCTGGTGTTGATACTATCAAGTATGGTACCAGGGTCTTGGGTGGCGATGTAGACACTCGTGTGGCTGACGAAGATGGTTCGTTCAGCCAAGTAGCGATGGTTAGGAGTGATGATCAGGTTGGAGTTTCGTAGGGCGTCCTGGTGTTCTGGTGCAAACAGTTGCTCCAGAGCTTGCTCGCTTGAATAAAGAAGTACAGCGCCGTCAGCATCGTCACGGATGTCCAACGGGGCTGCATTCGTGATGTCAACGATTTTCCTTAGTAATTGGGGTCCGGTGTAAGTGGTTTCGTCACGAAACCGGACCTTTATGCGGTAAATCATGGCTCTACGTTGCTGCCTAATATTTACCCACCCGGCAGTGCTGGGTGCAGAGAGCCTGATCTAGGTTTTCGGTCGATCTTTCCTCTTTTCTTTTATGTTTTATCTTTTCTTTATCTGTTTTATCTTTTCTTTATGTAGTACGTAGTGCCTCAACCGTTTCGTATCATTGTACCTGCAAGTTCCTTGGTCAGGGGTGCTTGTCGTGGTTCTAAATAAATAATAAAAATAAATGTTTATTTAGGTAAGGTACATACGTACAAGAGATTTTGCAGGGAATGATGGATTTATGGATGGGGCTGGTACATGCAGTGCCTGTGGCCACTGTTACGCAAAGTGTTTCGGGCAAAGCGTTCTCGTTGGTTCGCAAGTCTCTTCATACCTTCCAATATTATTGGAACGTCTGTTGATTTTCGATGTGGTTTCCATCGGGTCTTTTGTCGGCCTTGTTGGTTCCCTTCCATCATCTGTTTTCTTTTGCTTCGTTTTCGCCTTGTTTTGTTTTCGCGTCGTCTCTACTTCCAGTTTCGGCGTTCTTTGTCTTCATTCCGCACACCTTCTTGGTGTTTGTACGATGTCTGTACGTTGTGTGTACGATTTGTGTCCGCCTGGTGTACGAGCCACGCCTCCCGGTGGACGGGTGGTGCGTTTCATACCTCGTGTGCTGGGGCCGCGGTGTGCGTTTTGTTTACGGGCGGTATGCTCGTGTGTTCGCGCCGTTTCTCATGGTTTTCTATGACTTCTTGCTCGTTTCTCCCTCCGGTCGTGGCCCTCTGGATGCTGAGGGTGTTTTGGATTTATATCTGGGGGTGTCACTTTGTTCTCCCTCTGTACTGCTTCGTCTTCTGCAGGGCGCGCACCTCTGGCCATATTCTCCTTCGACCTCGCATTTTATTCAGGTCAGGGTACATACTATGCCTACTGCCTCGAGTATACTTTCGGGCACACCTTTAGCGCTGCTCCTGGTATGTTACTTGGCTCGCCTGTGTTGTGGCACGGTCGTGTGTGTGCTCTGCAGGTGAGGTTGTCTTGTCTGGAGCTTCTGTCGGCCAAGTGCTGGTTCTCACTTTTGGTGGGGTGCTTGCCTAGTTGTGCTTGCGGGGGTTGACTCTGGCTCTTGGGCCCCGCTTCTCCTGTCAGTTGACGATTGTGCAGTTTCCTGAGCCTTCTGGGCTCTGTCTTCACGTTTGCTCCTGTGGGTGGCTTCTGCCTCCTCCACATGGCTTCTTGGTGCTTTTCGCTTCCTTTCCCCTCTGACATTGATCAGGTTCTTTTAGTGTCTGTGGCTCCTTTTGGTGCTCACTACCTCCTGTGTCTCCTTGTGCGTACAAACATACGGACATAAGTACAGTGGACCTGCGGAGGGCCTATTGGCCCGTGCGAGGCAGCTACTGTTTCTTACCATCCATTCCCACTCACATACATGTCCAACCCGCCTTTGCACCAATCGTGGGGCCCCGCCACCACGTTATGTGGTAATTGGTTCCGCGCGTCACCGGGCCTATTACAGTGCAGGTCATTCCTCTGGTCTTTCCTGATTCAGCGCTTATCCCTTTTATGCCCGTTGTTTTGTGCCCACAATGTGTCGCAAGGGTGGCTTGTGCCACTTTCCCAGTTTCTATTGTTTCGTGGGGATTGGTCAATAAACACAAACACTAAGGAACTAATCTTTTGTTGCGTATTCAGTAGTTGCGGGTGATATTTTGGCGGGCAATGGTGCGGGTTGGGCGCTCTGAGTGTCGGTACGGTGTCTCGCATGTCTGTTCTAGACCACACTTGCAGGTAGTCTAGTTATTCTTCGCTGCTCTGCTGGTTATATGCTTGGGCGCCGCCTTACAGTTCTCCACAGGTTGGCAGGACTTTTCCTTGGACGTACGGAACGGTTTGAGTTCCATTGTTGGTGCTATGGGGAGCTTTGCTTCTCTGGTTAGCCCATGCGTTTGAAGCGAGTATCTTCTTGGGATACTCTACTCTCTCCGCCACCCTTGTTCCTGTTCCATCCTTGTTTACTCTTCCCCGCTTGGCGGGATTGCGTTGATGGCTCCTGACTGGGGTGTTTGGTGTGGTGTTTGGTCACCTTGCATGTGTCTTTAGTGCCTTTTCTGGGGGGAGCCCCTACGGCTCCCCGGAGCTATCCATGGCTGATATGGATACCCTAACTATTTTGCATCAGTCGATGTGGGTGGGGTTCTAGGCCTACCGGGGACCATGAGCCAGAACCTGGCCCCCCTCAGAGAGGCACGGGGAGCAATGGCCCATAGAAATGCACATGTGATTTGGAGCATTCTATATCTGCCATCGACCGGGACAGGCACCCAGAAAGGTAAGCGCCACAAAACAAACCCCTATTCTGGTTAAACAACAAAAATCGACAAACGAGTGGACAGAACTCCCCCAGGAAAATGAACTAACAAGCATGACGTCACGCGAGCCGCGCCGCATGTCTGCGCAGCTCCCCCCTCCCCGGGAGGGGGAAGGGGGAGCCCCAGACCCCCGCGCCGGCGATCCCCGCCTCAGTTCCTCGGCTGATGGGATCATGCACGGTCGTGTGGCTCCAGCTCCAGTCTTGTCTCAGTGCTGTGACTTGTTTGCAGTGCTGCTCTTACGGTGGTCGTGTGAGCTGGGAGTAGTATTCTCAGGTACTCGGGCTGCATGTGCTTAGGGTCACCTTCCCTGAGTGCCCTGTAAGTACCGCCCTTGGGGCTTGGGGTTGCCTTCCACAAGTCACCTTGGGTCTACCTCTGTTGGCTTTTCGCTGCTTGGCGTTTGGCCGCCCCGAGGGTTTGGGGGTTTCACTCCCTTGTTTACCTTGGGGTAAGTGGTAGTTATCGCACTGGTGGGGCGCAGGGTACTGCGTAGCTAGTTTTCACCTATGACAGCGGCCGGCTCTGTTCCCTCTGGGTACGTTGTCCACTTGTGTGGTTTTTTCTTTTATTTTTGTTTTTGCCTGGTAGGGGGGTCTTCCTTGTGTTTCCCCCCCCCCCTTATATTAGGTTCGTTTGTGTGGTGGCACCCCCTGCTTTGCCCTCGTGAGTGGACACGTCCCGTGGGTTCAGCTTTAGCAGTTTGCTTGGTAGTTTGGGGCGCCGGTTAGCAGTACCCTGCCTGGGATAACCCTTAGCAGACCCAGTCTAGGGGCCTTGGGAAACCCCCCGGGGGCTCTCGGGTGGAGTGGAGTGGAGACCCTTGCGTCCCTTCTCGCTTTGTGCGAGTTGAGGGTTGCTCTGTCCCTTTGTCTCAGGGTGACTCTCCTTGTTTTTGCCTCCGTCATGCTGCCTGTTGGGTCGGTGACACATTCGACCCTTGAGTCCTGCGAGCTTTGTTGCTTGTTCGTGACTCCATTCACCCAGTTTGCTGATGAATTCCCGTGGGTGCAGGAAGCTCGCGCGTTGCAGGGTAGGATGTTGCAACGCGCTCTGGTTTGTCGCTTCCCCGGATGCCCCGATGCTGCCCCGCTTGTGTAGGGACCCAGACTTAGGTGGTTTTGGTCGCTTCGGCCTTGGTTCCTTCCACGCCCCCTTGTTTTTCCCCCTCCTGCTTCCGGCCCCTACGCATCTGCAGGCTTCGGGGTCGGGGCAGGGTTAGAGGTTCTGAGACTTGGGCAGTTTCAGGGGTTGCCCCGTCCGGGGTAGCTGCGGAGGCATTCGAGTCTGTTCCTCCGGCCGATGCTCCGGGGTTTTTACCAGTGGGCCCCCTTCTCTTTCAGCTCTCTCGGCTGCCCGGCTTTTTCTTGTGAGGCCGGGGCTTTGGAGGTCGACTCAGCCCTGGGGCCTGGTGCAAAGGCTCCTGGGGTTGGGGAGGAGCGGCCTTGGGGGCCTTGGGCTCCATTGCGCCCCGCCTGGATTTCCGTCCTTCTGAGCGGGGCTTACTGTTACGAAGAGTGGGGTTTTCTTTCCCCCCTCTGCGTACGATTTGGGCTTGGGTTCTGCTCTTCCCCGGGTTCGGTTCCGTGTCCCTGTGGTTTCTTCGGTTCCGTGTCCCTGTGGTTTCTTCGGTTCCGTCTTCAGGAGGTTTTCGGCTAACCGCATCTCTTCGCCTGCGGTGCGGTTGGCCTTTGCGGCTTCCTCCTGCGTGTCCCGGAGTTTGCCTCCATACTGGTTCCTTGTAGCAGTTTGGGCTCCTTGTCGCTGTTTGGGCTCCTTGTCCCCGTTTGGGCTCCTTGTCGCCGTTTGGGCTCCTTTGTAGCCGTTTGGGCTCCTTTGTAGCCGTTTGGGCTCCTTTGTGGCCGTTTGGGCTCCTTTGTGGCTGTTTGGGCTCCTTTGTGGCCGTTTGGGCTCCTTGTAGCCGGTTGGGCTACTTCTCACCTTGTTGGGCTACTTCTCGCTTTATTGGGCTACTTCTCGCTTTGTTGGGCTACTTCTCGCCTTGTTGGGCTACTTCTCGCCTTGTTGGGCTACTTCTCGCCTTGTTGGGCTACTTCTCGCCTGGTTGGGCTACTTCTCGCCTGGTTGGGCTACTTTCTTTCGCGTCCTGCGCATGCGCCGTGGGAGTTTGTTTTGGTTCCGGGCGGTGTGCACACGTGTTCTGCTCCAATTCTCTCGGGGGCTTCGCCTCGTTCTTTTCTTATTCCCATCCGTGCCCCGTTGCTTTTGGGGTGTTCTGGGGTGCAGCTGTGTGGAATTCATGAGGTTTTTCCCTGCGTTCTAGGGTGGGGAGCCTCCTTCGCTGCTCCCCTCCTCTCCAGCATGGGCGCACTGGCCGCCTCCGGCGGTTATGGACTCGCACGCTTGCGTCACGGCCCTTCAGGGCCTATGTTCTGCAGGTGAGTTGGTGCGGTTTTGGTGTCTCCTTCGTCCTGACGCTGTTTTTGTTTTTGGGAGTAGGAATGGGTGTACATAAGTACTTGAGAACGTGGACTGTATCACCCGGGGTGCCTACTGCAGGGCTATTAGCCCATACTGGGCAGCTCTTGTTCTCTCCACCTGATTCCTTCCTCGGTTCACGGGTGTCTGCAGGTGGCCTCTTGTCCCTTCAGAGGCGGTTTCTGCCTGTACTCCTCCTGCCCCTCTCCCATGCTTGTCTAACCTTGCTTGAGTTCGGGGCCCCGCCTCCACCTTGTTCCGCAGTGCAATGGTGGGGGTGCCTGTTTGGTAGTAAGTTTTCATGTGTCGGAGGTTTTGTGTTCGCCTCCTTGTGCTTGCAGGTTGGGTTCTGGCTCTTTGTTTCCGCCTCTCCCCTGTCGTTTGCCTGTCGGGCGGATTCTGTGCTTCTTGGGCACTCTCATCTCTGCTCTTGGGGCTGTGTATGTCGTCAGCCCATGTTGGGCTGCCTAATGTGTTCCTTTGATTGCCTGTTACACTGCACACGTTTCTTCTACCGTCCCTGTGGCTCAGTTGGGTGCTCGGTTTCCGCCTATATTCCCTTGTGTGCCACTCGTGTACGATATATCTATCTTCTCTGTCGCTTCCTCGGGGAGTGTGGTGACGTTTTGCTGCGGTTTTGGTACTGCAGGTGCGTGTCGGGGTTGGTTGTGGCGTTATGTTCGGCCCTTCCGTGCTCTCCTTCCTTGCCGGTCTTGCCATGCAGGGCCTGGTTTTTCCATGTTCCTTGGTTTCACTGTCTTGTCCTCGCCTCATTGTGCTGGCTGGGGATGAGCTTGGGGTCATCATCTCGCGCCTCGCCTATCCTCCGGTTTCGGTTCAGGTTCCAGAGCCTAGTGGGCTCCCTTCCTTCGTGTTTTTCATGGCTGCCCCGGGGTTTTCTTGACGCTGGGGCTTTGAGGGGACAGCTTGGCCCCGGGGCCTGCAGGGTGGGTTCCCGGGGCTGGGGTTGGGGCACACGTGAGAGGCCTCAGGCCCCGTTGGTCCCCGCCGGGGTGTTTCTAACCCTCTGGGGGGGACTTGCAGTTTTGTGGTGGGGTTTTCTGTTCCCCCTCTCCGCAAGTGCTTTGTGGGCGTCGGCCCCTCCCTGGGCTTGGTTTCCTTGTCCGTTGTACCCGTTGTTTCTGTCCTGTCGGTGGGTGCTTTTCTACGATCTTCGCCCCTTTTTTCCGGGACGGGCCTTCTTCGGTCATGTCCCCCTCTTCTTGGAGTTTCTGCATGACTTTTGGTCTCGGGTGCGACGGGGTTTTGGGGTCTTCGTCCTTTGTGTTTGCTTCTTTTTGTTCTCGAAGGTTCGGGACTGTTTTGTTCCTTCCCGTTTTCTGGTGCGTCTGTCGTCATTCGGTTGAGCTTCCCTCCGGTCCTTTCTAGGGCTTGTGGGTCCTCTTCCCAGCAGCTTCTGGGTGTTGGCCTTTTTGTTCTTTTGTGAATATCTCTTCTCTTCACACTGTCTCGGCGCTCCTAGTTTTCCTGGGAGCGATTTTGCTCCTCCTAATGAGTCTTTTCGCTCCTCCTAATGAGTGTTTTCGCTCCTGCCCTTCTGCGGGATGTTGGTGCGGGGCGGCTCCTTATGCGAGTTCCTTCCCTGTCAGCTGCACTTGTGGAGGTGGACTTGCACACTTGTGGCATTTTCGTTTTGGTCCTGCGTTTTCTTTTCCCTCCTGGGGCTGTCATAGGATTGGCTTGCGGAGGATGTAGAGGCGCTTGGGGCCGTTCCAGGGTCTGGCACCTTGGTTTCTGCTGCTAGCTTTCGGTATCGATATTCCTTCTGCGCAGTTTCGCAGGTTGTATCGTGCGTTGTTACACCTCCGACCTGCTTATGCACTGTCTGTGTCGTCCTGGTCTTTGGACAGGGTGCTCTCCTGTTTTTCTTCTTGATGGTTGTGGCTCCTTGGGGTCAGGTTTGCTTTGCCTCGGTTTTCTTTTTGTGTTGGCATTCGCCTCTGGGGGCCGTGTGGCAGAGCTTCTTGCTCTTCTCAGGCGCAGTGGTTTTTGGCTCCTATTGTCGTGATCATAGGTTTTCTTCATCTGCGGCTGTTCTCCCTTTTTTCTGGCGAATGCTATACTTTGGGTTGTTGTCTCGACTTCGTGTTGTGGAGTGATTCTCCGACCGCCTCCCAGGTATGTCCCCTTGTTTTTTAGGTAGTCTTTGGTGAGGTAGCTCCAGGGAGCCGTAGGGGCTCCCCCCAGAAAACCAGCGTTGAATGTAATGAAACGCCATTTTCTGGGTGAGTCCCGGAGGCTCCCCGGCACCCTCCCGCCCTCCGGTCGGCGGGTTTTTCACGGTTTTGATATCCAGCCTCAGAACTGGGGCGGGGATCGCCGGCGCGGGGGTCTGGGGCTCCCCCTTCCCCCTCCCGGGGAGGGGGGGGAGCTGCGCAGACATGCGGCGCTGCTCGCGTGACGTCATGCTTGTTAGTTCGTTTTCCTGGGGGAGTTCTGTCCACTCGTTTGTCGATTTTTGTTGTTTAACCAGAATAGGGGTTTGTTTTGTGGCGCTTACCTTTCTGGGTGCCTGTCCCAGTCGATGGCAGATATAGAATGCTCCAAATCACATGTGCATTTCTATGGGCCATTGCTCCCCGTGCCTCTCTGAGGGGGCCAGGTTCTGACTCGTGGTCCCCGGTAGGCCTAGAACTCCACCCACATCGACTGATGCAAAATAGTTAGGGTATCCATATCAGCCATGGATAGCTCCGGGGAGCCTCCGGGACTCACCCAGAAAATGGCGTTTCATTACATTCAACGCTGGTTTTTTGTCCATCTTTTGTTCTTTGTTGTCCTGTGGGGCTCTGCCCCACATTTTGGTGCTTTGTTTTGTTATCGACCCCTGGGTTTTTTCCCTGTCTGGACACTTTCCTTGCCTATCTTCGGTGCCTGACTGCACACTACTGTCCGTAAGGTCCCTCAGGTATGTACGCACTCCTCTACACATTTTGTGGTTGGTCATGTGCGTTACTTCCCGGCCACTCCTTGGGCCGTATTCGTGGTTTCCTTACTTATTTCCGTTTTTCTTCCCCATGCTACACTTTTTGTGCGTCTGGGTCAGTGCTTCTTGGTTATCCTGTTTGGTGCTCCGGTGGGCCTCTGCCATGTTCCACGTCCTGCTTTTGGACTTCTCTCCAGTGTTCCGTTTTGGTACCGAGTTCCTGCGATTTCTGTGTGGTTTTCTGCAGGCTTCAGGTTGCGCTGTCGGTGCAAGGGGAGGTGTGGACTTTTCGGTCTGCCGCTCCTGCTTTCCTGGTTCCTTTTCTTGGAACCGGGTTTGCTGGGTTCCGGTCCTGGTTTCGGTTTTTCTTTGTTCCTTTTCCGAACCGGGTGTGTTTGCTTTCCTGCAGTTTCTCGTCCTCGGTAGTTATCCTCTTGGATGCCTCGGGATGCGTGTCTCATTTTTCCCTGCTGGAGCTGGTTATGTTGCTCCTTTGGGTTGCGGGGTCACTGTTTTTAGCTTCGCGTTTTTGCGAATCTGTACTCAGGTCCCAGGTTATTAGGTCCAGGTTCTTGGTCTCCCACCTGCGTGTTTCGTCTCGGGGGCAGTGTGGGGTTTTCCTATCATTGCGAAGGGTCCTTGGGTCTTTGATAGGGTTGGCTTGTCTTCCCTTCGGGGTTGTTCTGGGACCATCGTCTGGGATTGTCCTGTCACCTCATGTTGAATGGTGTTGGCAGAGCCGCTCCTGGTTGCGTTCGGTGTTGCGGTTCCTTCTGCTCCATTCCACTTGCTGTCCTGGGTGTTGTTTCTCTCTGGCCTGCTCTTGAGTTCTGGTGCCATCCTGGTAGTTGGCCTGGGTGGTCTATTTTCTTCTTGTTTTGGTCTTGGTTTTTAGGTTCGGGCGCATGGCATCCGCCTTCCAGTTCCTTCCCTGTTTTCCTTATCTGTGGTGAGGTAGCTCCGGGGAGCCGACGGGGCTTCCCCCAGAAAACCAGCGTTGAATGTAATGCAACGCCATTTTCTGGGTGAGTCCCGGAGGCTCCCCGGCATCCCGCCCTCCCTCTGGTCGGCGGCGTTTTTCGCGTATTTGACATCCAGCCTAAGAACTGCCAGTTGGATCGCCGGCGTGGAGAGTCTGGGGCTCCCCCTTCCCCCTCTCGGGAAGGGGGGGGGGGGTTGCGCAGATGGTGGCACGGCGACGTGATGACGTCATGCTAGTTTGATAATTTTGTTTGGGGAGTTTTGTTCACTCGTTCGGCTTTTGGTAGCAATAATTTCACCAGAATAGGGGTTTGTTTTGGGGCGCCTACCTTTCTGGGTGCTTGTCCCGGTCGATGGCAGTCATAGAATGCTCCCAATCACAAAGGGGTTTCTATAGGCCATTGCTCCTCGTGCCTCTCTGAGGGGGCCAGGTTCTGGCTCGTGGTCCCCGGTAGGCAAGAACTCCTAGCACTTTGACTGATGCCAGAAAGTTATACATATCCATTCAGCCTGGATAGCTCCGGGGAGCCTCCGGGACTCACCCAGAAAATGGCGTTTCATTGCATTCAACGCTGGTTTTTTGCTAGACTTCCCCGCCCAATTGCGGGGAATATATGCCACTTACGATTTTTTTATTATTTTTCCCATGATCAGTTATATTATTAACATCTTTATTGACAAAATTAATTACAATTTTGCCTAATCTGAGGAGTTTGATAGTCTTATTATGATCAGTGAACACAAATTAACAGGTTTAGAAGATTTTTTTTTTTTTTTTTTTGTACAGAGCACCACTTGGTTTCTGAACCCCCTGGGGACAAGACCCGTTGGTTTACATGTAAGTTTGCATACGAGAAATGGAGGAAAAAAAAAAAAATTAGAAAATGCATGAAAAACTCTAGGGGGAAAATCGACAGGTTCATAGTGTAAATTCGACCGTATTTTGTTTATACAGTACTCACCAATAATTGAAGTCCTGATCCGCTTATGTTGATGATCGATGTTGATGAAGCATAGTTATTTACATGGAAGAGGTAGTGGTGGTGGATGTTGATGGTGTTGGGTTGACTGAAGTTGTTGGGTTGACTGGGTCAACATGCGATGAGTCAGGTGCAGGTGATGCAATGCAAGCTTTCTTGGAAGCCATTGTAAAAGACTCTGTAATTGACATTTGTTTCATTCCCTTGGCTCTTGTTTTTAAAAACTTCATGTACAAATTGTACTGAGTAATCATGTCCTTAGTTTCAAACTCGCTGTAACTCGTGTCCATAAATGCCAGAATGTCTTCAAAATTTTTCTGAATTTTTTCCATATTACATTTTTCCTTTAACGTTTCTTCATCCTCTTCCTCTTCCTCTCCATCTTCGTCATTGCACTTGAGATTATCTTGAGATGATTTCGGGGCTTTTTTAGTGTCCCCGCAGTCTGGTCCTTGACCAGGCCTCCACCCCCAGGAAGCAGCCCGTGACAGCCGACTAACACCCAGGTACCTATTTTACTGCTAGGTAACAGGGGCATAGAGTGAATGAAACTCTGCCCACTGTTTCTTGCCGGTGCCCGGGATCGAACCCGGGACCACAGGATCACAAGTCTAGCGTGCTGTCCGCTCGGCCGACCGGGTCCCACTCTTCTGGCTTTTTTGCTGCACATACTAATTCTATAATTTCATCATCAGTCATGTTCCGATTGTTTGGGGCTTCTTCATCAAAATCTATCCATCTATCTATGTCATCTTCTATTGTTTCAGTCACCAGTTCTGCTCTCAGCTCAGGGAACTTAATCCCCTTGACATAGGCTAGGAGTTCCTTTCTTAATTTTTTCCTCTCGCTCACTTTTTTCACCGCAAATTCTTCAAAATCTACCTCGTCATCTTCCTTAGGAAACAGACTTGACGTGGGCCAAAGTTTTTTCCAACCATTTCTTAGTGTTGTCTGCTTTACCTCATCCCATGCACTAGCAATAGTCCAGATAGCTGACTTTATTGTGAAGACTTTATAAAAGTCCTTAATTGTTCCAAGCTGATTATTAAGACGTCTGGCAAACATCCTCTTGTAGTGGTGTTTAATGTTCTTAATTATTCCTTGATCCATGGGTTGGATCACTGAAGTTGAATTGGGTGACAAGAACGTTCCAATAATATTGCCATTTACAAGCTCATTGCCTCGTGGATACGTTGAACTGTTATCTAGCAGCAGCACAACTTTGCTGTTTTGCGGGAGACCAACACTTTTCAGGTGCTCCTTCACCTCGGGTACAAAGTTCTTATTAAACCACTCGACAAATATTACTCGAGACATCCACGCACTTGGCTGGTCCTTATAAATCACAGGGAGGCACCTAGCTGACTTTAACCCCTTAACACTTTTTCGCGATCCGGACGCACCAAGGAGTCCTGTTTCGCTAACCGCTCCCGCATAGTGGACATAAAGTTATGTCCTCTTTTAAAATATTTGTATAAAATTCAATTTTTATCCGATTTACTTTGGGTTTGTTTCAAACTGCGCGCCATGAGGCTCTCTTTCTCACCACTAGGCTGCATGTTACAATAAGTTCATGAAAGGTGTGGACCACTTCGATCAAATGGTATTATGTCCCAAACGGGTTGCAGGTGGGTGACTTTAGCCGTTTATACTGGTAATGCTTCCCCCATATCATGTATTATATGCATATGTCTGTTTAGGGAATTTTATTCCGATCAATGTACAACCAAAAATAACTGTGCAACAAGTATAAACTTGACAAACATAACAAAGGTAAAAACATTTCGTGTGTGTTTGACGCTCACTGATATGTTCCAGCTTTGTTTTATATTTGGCGCTATTCTATCTTACGCTTTGTTGATCTTTTTTACCAACGGGCTCATAGAACATTCTATTGCGAACACATTGACACAAAAATGAATGACGTACATAGAAAATTAATGTCATGAGAGTGAAATAAGTATAAACTTTCAAAGCGCCGTGCGTCGTCCCGTCACCGATACCGGGTAACAATTTCACCACTTCCCACACTCTTGCGGGCGGCTGCAATCATTATTCTACGCTTATATTCATATCACCGTGTTGGGAATTTCATTGCGAGTCCATTGATACCAAAATTAACGCTGTAGGACAAGTGTGGAGGTGATAACAATCCCAAGAGTAAAAACATTTTGTTGCTGTTGGGCGCTCACGGCGAGTCATCTTCGTAGTTATTTATTTGGTGCTGGTATCCCTATACGTTTCGTGACTTTTTTTACTGATGTTCTTCTAGAGAATTTTATTGCGAACACGTTGGTACCAAAATGAAATACGTAGCTCAAGAACTAAGGTAAGGAGAGTAAAAAGAGTATACACATTTTTGTTTTTACGCTTACGCAGCAAAAACGCTGCGCGCACATACCGCTTTTTTTTTTTACCATCGAAGGGGGCGCGAAAGTGTTAACTGCGTTGCCTCCAAATGTGACAACCCCGCAGTGCGCAGGAAATAAATTCTCTGGAAAAAATTCTTTTTTCTTTTTAACCCTTAAACTGCGCAACGCGCCTGCAGGCTCATGTCTGGTTTGCGCAACGCGCCTCCGGGTATTTGTATTTTTCACGTTCCATTCAAAACTCCCGCGGCTACATGGGGTTCACATCAGCTTCCTCAGGGCTCTTGTAAACAGACGCCATCTTTAAAAAAAATCGTGGTCCACATTCCCGGGTGTGGGAGCCTCAGTAGTGTGTGAGCAACCAAGGCTGGCGCTCGCAGCATGAGCGCACAGCACTGCTGTTCAGCATGTGACCACAGCATCGCCTAATAATGTCAAAATATATATATAACTTGTATTATTTAGCTATGATAGTGTTATATTAGAGCCTGAGTGTGATAATGACTGGGTACAATGTTCAAATATCAGTGATTAAATGCTGTTCACGATGTTCACAGCGCTAGCCACAGCACCACAGCATTATTTCGTTCATCTAGGAATCTTCAAATGATTTCTTAGGTTCCTTTTCAAAATAAACATGTGGTCAATTATTCATTTACAGGAATTAGTGACCAGGATTGTGATAATAGCAGGAATGTGGTTATAATTAGCGTTGTGCGTAGTATTGTGGAAGGAGGAATTTTGATGAGGGAGGGAGGGCGAGAATTGAGGTAGCCTCATTGTGTGTGTGGCTGCCACTCTTGTTTTGCTCACCATACTAGCTTAGTGGTTCGCTATGGGCAACACATATGTACGTGGGTATATATAGTGTAAGAACAGCAACAGGAGAATGTTGAGGGGAGCTATTTTGGTGAGGGAGGTGACGTAATCGTAGCGTCGTCTGCTGTGTGATTTTTCATGCAGTGTATGGTGGCCACTGTACTGTTTGGACACAATACCGGCTTACTTGCATAGTTCTGGTAAATAGAACATGTGTAATAAGAACTATAACAATATGGTGGGAGGAGCAATGTTGGCGAGTGAGATGTTGGAGTGAGGGAGACTGGCTGGGTGTGGCTGCTCTCACTCGAGGTGTTCTGAATGTGTTCATGGCCAAATGCTCCTATTGGCCCATACGAGGCAGCTGTTATTGGCCCATACGAGGCAGCTGCTATTGGCCCATACGAGGCAGCTGCTATTGGCCCATACGAGGCAGCTGCTGTTGGCCCATACGAGGCAGCTGCTGTTGGCCCATACGAGGCAGCTGCTGTTGGCCCATACGAGGCAGCTGCTGTTGGCCCATACGAGGCAGCTGCTGTTGGCCCATACGAGGCAGCTGCTATTGGCCCATACGAGGCAGCTGCTCTTGGCCCATACGAGGCAGCTGCTATTGGCCCATACGAGGCAGCTGCTATTGGCCCATACGAGGCAGCTGCTATTGGCCCATACGGGGCAGCTGCTATTGGCCCATACGGGGCAGCTGCTATTGGCCCATACGGGGCAGCTGCTATTGGCCCATACGAGGCTGCTGATATTGGCCCATACGAGGCAGCTGCTATTGGCCCATACGAGGCTGCTGATATTGGCCCATACGAGGCAGCTGCTATTGGCCCATATGCGGCAGCTGATATTGGCCCATACGAGGCAGCTGCTATTGGCCCATACGGGGCAGCTGCTATTGGCCCATACGGTGCAGCTGCTATTGGCCCATACGGGGCAGCTGCTATTGGCCCATACGGGGCAGCTGATATTGGCCCATACGAGGCAGCTGCTATTGGCCCATACGAGGCAGCTGATATTGGCCCATACGAGGCAGCTGATATTGGCCCATACGAGGCAGCTGATATTGGCCCATACGAAGCAGCTGCTACGCGGTGTTCTGAATGTGTTGATGGTGAATGTATATAGTGTGTGACAGTGTATAGTGTGTAAATAGATGGTATATATACACAAATTAGCATGATACATAGTAAATATGTGCTGCATATGTGTACACAAGTTTCATGCACGTAACACAGTGTCTACGGACAGTACGGATGTTGTACTGCGATATTATAGTGTACGTGTTCATTATACATTGGATTGACACACAAAAACAATGAAAATGTATTTGGAAAGGTGCGCAAAAAAATGAACGAAAATATATTCGCGGCAACTCGCGCGCCCCGCCCCGAGCGCCCCACCGCCCCTGAGAGCTTACGGCACGGGCGCACAAGGAATGATGACATCACGCCCCAACTTCCGGACCCCATAGCAGCCAAAGTAAGTACAATTTCGACTTTTTTTTTACATACCCATACTGAGGGAAGGGTTTTTGACACTTTAAAAAGAAAAAAGAATTTTTTCCAGAGAATTTATTTCCTGCGCACTGCGGGGGTGTCACATTTGGAGGCAACGCAGTTAAGGGGTTAAAGTGTCAAAAACCCTTCCCTGAGTATGGGTATGTAAAAAAAAATTCGAAATTGTACTTACTTTGGCTGCTATGGGGTCCGGAAGTTGGGGCGTGACATCATCATTCCCCGTGCGCCCGTGGCATAAGCTCTCGGGGGCAGTGGGGCGCTCGGGGCGGGGCGCGCGAGTTGCCGCGAATATATTTTCGTTCATTTATTGCGCACATTTCCAGATACATTTTCATTGTTTTTATGTGCCAATCCAATGTATAATGAACACGTACACTATAATATCGCAGTACAACATCCGTACTGTCCGTAGACACTGTGTTACGTGCATCGCAAACAAGTTCACTTATCCTGCACAATTTCCAATGTATCATGCCTAATAAATTTATATTTACACTTTATATACACACTGTACAGTATCACACACTATATACACACACCATAAACACACTCAGTACTCCGCGAGTGTGTGATATGCTGCGAAACAGCCAACGGGGCAGAGTGGCACCTTGCACTCCACGCACCAGGTGCTGATACATCTTCATTTCTGTTCTCTGCGGGTAGTGTTCCTGCATACTATACACGCACGTTTACCCTTCTCCCGTGATGCTGTGCCTGGCATATACTCGAGCATATGTACTCCGAAGTTCTCATTACCCCTCAATCTGTCTGGAGCTGCATGTGGCATTGTTGCTTGCACTCCGCGCGGTACAACAGAACCCTCCTTGCCATACTTTACTAGCAGCTGTGACACAACACCAGCACTGAATGTACATATAGACGGTCTCCTGCCAGATTTTACTAAGTACATATTGAAGCAGTTGAGCACTGCAACATCCATGAGGTGGAAGAAGAACTTTTTAGTCCACTTCACAGACTTGCGCACGCACTCCACTCCACCAAGCGTCATGTCACACTTATCGACGAGGCGCATGTTCACGTTATAGTCTATGACACAGTCTGGCTTATACACGGTGTTGCGTGTCTGAAAGTGGACTTTCCCACTGTCCAACATGGCACCGGTGTGAATCGTAGTCAGCATATTCACCTCGCGTCTGTCCTTCCACCGCACTGACAGCGCATTGTCACACTTGCGCAGCTAGCACTCACCCACGGCTATAGCTATACCGAACACTGGCATTTCCTTCCTGTGGCTCTTCACAGTGCCACATACGCCGGTGTTGTGGTCAAGGAGGTATCTGGTCAATAAGGGGCTGGTGTAATAGTTGTCGGTATACAGTACATGCCCCTTGTTCAGCAACGGTTCCATCAGGGTTTTTACAACACTGCCAGAGAACCCGTGTTCATCTTGAGCCGGTATGTCGACGTCTGTACCAGAATATAATATCATGTCCAAGACAATACCAGTCTCACAGTCACATAGCACAAAAAACTTCAGTCCAAATCGGTGCCACTTTGATGGAATGTACTGCTTGAATGCCAGTCGCCCCTTGAACAGTACAAGCGACTCGTCAATAACCACATTCTGTCCAGGTACAAAATAATCCCTGAACTTCCCTCTCATGTCACTGAACATCTTCCGTACTTTCCACAGTCTGTCGTGTCTGTCCTCATTTGCATTATTCTCGAAATGCAGGCACCTGAGAATCAAGAGAAACCTATCACGCGACATGTACCGGTTGAACACAGGCAATGGAACAAGGCTGTCTTTGCTCCAATAATCCTGGATGACAGCTTTCTCAGAGTGCTTCATCATCATACAGAGTGCCAGAAACACGTACATTTCGTCGATTGTCGTGTCCTTCCATCGTGTGAGCTGTGAAGCAGGTAAAATGCCTTCGTCTATGAGGCTGTGAGCGAACCTGTTTGTCTCAGTCACAAGATGTGTCATGAATACATTGTCAAAATATGCCTGAAAATATTCCATGTCTGCCATATCATCACCAGTATATGGGAATAATGGTGTAACACCAAAATCGCTATCATCAAATGTTGGTATTTGAGGGACAAATGTGGTGCAATCCTCCCACACAAGTACACCAGGGGGTTTGGTGTTGGCGCCAACACCACCACGAGCACCAAAACTACGGCTACGTCGTCCGCTGCTTCTGCTGGAGCTGCGTGAGGATGTGCTAGGCGCTTAGGCAGATTTACGTACTGTAGACCTACCACGAATAAATGATGTTGAGGGGCCACTGTCGTTGTCCACATGCTGTGAGGCACGCTGCCGCCTGCCGCGGCGTGTTGCTGAGGTAGCAAAACCCCGCCTGGTAACACCACCACTGCTCGTACTCGGGTCGTCCACACTACTCGTATCGGAGCCAATGTCACTGAAGCCCGAGAAAGATTCGTCACATGTACTATCACTGAATAAACTACTAGCGTCTGGGGACATACATGATGGTGGTGATGATAACAATGTTGACCCAGGGCGGCGAGGCAGGCCGGGCGAGGCACGAGTACCACACACACTCGCCACATCTTCCAATTCTGTCTCTTCCTCACTCGTATCAGATCTCTGAGTTAGGTCTTTCTCTGGATCATAGTCCAGGTCATCATCCAGAGCACCGTCATCATACAAAATATCGCGTATTTCCTCCTCAGAGAGTTGTTTTCCATGACCGCGGGTCACTGTGGAGCGGGAGCTCGTAGAGGATGCGTCAGACATGGTTGCTGCCGTGAAACTGAGGCTCCCCACGGCCGCAGGGCATGCTGGGATTTTTTTTTAAGATGGTGGACGATCACTGGGGCCCCCATCCACCCATACCATACCCGCATCACTGCGCGCCAGTTTTGAATGGAACGTGAAAAATCAAAATACCTGGAGGCGCGTTTGCAAACCAGACGCGAGCCTGCAGGCGCGTTGCGCAGTTTAAGGGTTAAAGCCCTGGGGTTTTTACTAATTCCAATCACAAGTAATTTTAATTTGTGTGTGCCAGCTGCATTTGCACAGCACAACAAAGAAATTCTCTGTTTGTTCTGTTTATAACCACCTGAAGGATCGTCCTCACCACTATGGACCATCGTATCTGTGGGTAGCATACGCCAGTACAAACCTGTCTCATCAGCATTATAAATTTGCTCTGGAGATAAATTTTGTTCCTGTACCATCTCTGCAAATTTACTTACATACTGAACTGCACTAACAATATCAGCAGATTGTCTTTCACCATGCACTTTAATAAACCTAATGCCATGACGGGTTTTAAAGTTTCTGAGCCATCCATCACTGTATACACACTTTTGAGTTATTTTCATTGCTTGGTGAAATTCACGTGTCTTTTCCACGAGCAGCCAGCCTGCCACTGGCTTCTTCGTCACCTCACGCCTCTGTTTGTACCACTCCCACACTGCTTTATCAACACTCTCCACCTTTGCTTTACTTACTACCTTTCTATTTCGTATTGCCTTATCACTTTCATTTCTAGAGAAATAGTAAAAAATGATAGGTTTAGCCTTAAGAAGATCAAAAACAGTACTTACTAATGCCATATTCAGCGCACACGACACTTCTCGGGACACCGCTCTTTACCTTCTTAATTATTTCAACTTTCTTCTCAAATGTCATCACTGACCAATTTCTTATACGTAACCCACTTGTAGATGCTTTCACTGACACAATGCGTGCATTTGGAGTCGACATGGTGCACAGATGTTCCTTGATTGTGCTGATATGTAAAACAAAGTCAGGGAATGAACACTCCAGTCTAGTGACAAACTCAAACAATGGGAACAATATGCCATGAATCTGTGATGTCACAGGGTAGCAGGCGGCGCCCGACACGGTCAGTGAGCAAACTAAACCATCTCCCACCCACCCACCCACCACCAAAGGCCGGCGCGACGCTTGGCACACCACTTCCTCACCCGAACTTAGTTCGTGTTGAGTAACCCTAACCCCGGCCGGCGTGAAGCTTGGCGGACTACTTCCTACCCGAACTTAGTTCGTGTAGCGTGACTCCCCAACCCCAATCGGGAAACTGGATGTTTCGGATAACTAAAGTTCGGGAACCGAGTGGTGCTCTGTATGCGCCTGTGAGTGACACATGCTAAATAGCCAGGCACCATACAAGGGTTAATGGACACCTCTTAAATGTACTAATTTTACTTTGCTCCACAGAATATGTCGCCCAAGAAATCAGAGGCTGCAGCTGTAGTAGAACCCCCACCAGAAGAAAAAATTGAAGACATTACATTTGGTTTTGAAAGGTACAGTAATCGCCTAGTTGTGTTTGCAGGGAGATAAGCTATGGCTTTTGAGTCCCACCTCTCAACCCTTAATCGACTGGTGTATACCCGAGCTTATTGGGCTCTGCCATAGCTACATTTAAAGCTGTGTTTAGAATCTGCCTACAACACTTCACTTCTTAGTGCATTCCATTTCCTCACTGTCATGAAACTGAAATAATTATTTGTAATGTGACTGTGGCTCATTTGGGTACCTAGTTTTCATCTGTGTTTCCTTTGTTCTTGTACTATCCTTACTAAATAGTCTGTCCTTGTCTTTCCTGTCTATTCCCCTGAGTCATTTCCTTGCCTGTGGTATCCATGTCTCATTTCTTTTATCTTCCAGTGATGTGAGATTTAACTCCATTTACCTTTCCACGTAGCTCATACTTCCCAGCTCTGGGACTAGTCTGGCAGTATACAGTATATACTTCTGAATGTTCTCCAGCTTTGTTTTGTGTTTAATACAAAAAGATTCCATGCTGGTGCCACATATTCCAGAATTGATCTGACATAAATGATGTACAGCATCCTGAAAGAGACTGTTTAAATTCCTAAAAGTCGTTCTCTTATTAAGTAACCCTCTGTACATCGCTGAAGATATTCTTTTGATGTGGGCTTCTTCTTTTGATATTACAAGTTTGGTGTAATATCAACCCCTCAAGTCTCTTTCTCTGTCTGATTCCTAGAGGATTTCCTCTCCCATGTGATACATTCCTATCTGGAAGATTTGGCTGCTACTCTTGGAATTGCCCCCCCCATCCTTGAGGATTTTATCTTGAAGCACCAGTTCCATCCCAGGAGATTTTCAGGAGAGTGTGGTGTCTTAGATGATGCTTTTGTTCATCTTCCTCAAAGCTTGGCTCCTGCAGCCTCTCCTCTGACTTCTTGGGTTTGTCTTCCATGCAGTTCATATTTATGGGGTGTGCAATATGCTCATAGACAGACTCACTTTTGTTTGATTTAAATTTATTAGGTGATCAAGGCCTCCTTTCATTGAATATGTAATGTTTGGTCTTCTGTGGATGAATTTATTCTCCTCAGCCTGGAACCACAAGCTCTCTTGAGTGTATGTGTGGCTCAGTTTCCTGGACTCACTTCCCCTTCAGAGCAGGAGAGATTGCTGAAATAGAGGGAATACAGAAAACATATACGACACGGATAGACGCGATAAAACACCTAAATTATTGGGATCGTCTCAAAGCTCTCCAAATGTACTCCCTAGAAAGGAGACGGGAGAGATACCAAATAATATACACATGGAAAATACTGGAGGGTCAGGTCCCAAATCTACACAGTAAAATAACAACGTACTGGAGTGAACGGTATGGAAGAAAATGCAAGATTGAACCAGTGAAGAGCAGAGGTGCCATAGGCACAATCAGAGAGCACTGTATAAACATCAGAGGTCCGCGGTTGTTCAACGTCCTCCCAGCGACTATAAGAAATATTGCCGGAACAACCGTGGACATCTTCAAGAGAAAACTGGACGGTTTTCTAAGAGAAGTTCCGGATCAGCCAGGCTGTGGTGGTTACGTGGCCCTGCGGGCCGCTCCAAGCAACAGCCTGGTGGACCAAACTCTCACAAGTCGAGCCTGGCTTCGGGCCGGGCTTGGGGAGTAGAAGAACTCCCAGAACCCCATCAACCAGGTATCAACCAGGACCCGGATTCACGAAGCAGTTACGCAAGTACTTACGAACGTGTACATCTTTCCTCAATCTTTGACGGCTTTAGTTACATTTATTAAACAGTTTGCAAGCATGAAAACTTCCCAATCAACTGTTGTTATTATTATAAACAGCCTCCTAGTGCTTCGGAGCTCATTAAGTATTTAATAATTGTAAACAAAACCTCCAAAGATTGAGATAAAATGGACAAGTTCGTAAGTGCTTGCGTAACTGCTCCGTGAATCTGGCCCCTGATATGAAGGTTTTGGAGTTGAATGGTCTTCATCTTGTTTGAGGTCAGTAGGAGTCTAGAACACTGTTGTGGGGCTGGACTCTGATAACTGTATCTTGTATGGCTTCTTAGAACTCATTTTCTAGGGGTCTTTAATGTTCAGAGGGTTCCCCTCTCAATTTTAACTAATTGAGACTGACTAGAAGGGGGTTGAAGCCTCCTTCGAATATATATAACACATTTTGTCTTCTTCAGCTTTATATTTTTATTTCTAAATGGGACCATAAACTTTGTGTGTAGCTCTAATTTCCTGGTAATGAGGCTTTTGAGGGGGCTGCATTTTTTTTTTTTTTACTGGGGTCAGTGGGAGATAATATACAATACTGTACTGTATGTTTCTTCCAGTCCAGAAGTTGCTGCACTAATATGCAGCGATGCCAAAGGTGACATTAACATTCTGTTGATGTCACCTTTGTGGGCCAAATTATGCTTTTGGCTTCCATTTAGCCAGCTGAGCCCTGGTTATCAGACCTGTTTTAATGTTGCCCAATCTTAACCTGTTTCCTGTCCTTGCTTTTCCAGAGGCTCTGCTGCATGAGCTTCACAGATTCTTCATGGCTCACCATCGATCTTTGCGTGTTTATATATTTTTTTGTAGTGTATAGCTATTTGTACAGGGGCTGATAATTTTTTTTATTCATTATTTCCATGCACTGTCCTTTCATCAGTACTGTCTCCACTCGATTATCCGGACTATATGGGAAGGACCCCAGCCGGATAATCAGGTGTTCCGGATAATGGTACTTTTTCACCTATGAGTCCAAAACTAACCATTTCAAACTATTTTTATACTACAAACAACATAATTTGAATTGCCTTGCCACATATAATTATTAAATATTCAACTAGAAACCTCAACTTGCCTTGTTGTTGTTCGTCTTCTTGAATGATGCCACACATCTTGAAGTTAAAAATTCTTGACAATTTACGTAACCTATACTAACACAACACTAAAATTAACACTTAAAATTACTGTACAGTTCATTAAGCTAAGTTAGTTTTGACTGCCAGCTGCTGAAACCTCATTGGTTGAAGGCATTGGGCTAGCCTGTGACGCCTCACTTGTTGAAGGCGCTGGGCTTGCCTGTGATGCCTCACTTGTTGAAGGCATTTGGCTTGCCTGTGAAGCCTCACTTGTTGAAGGCGCTGGGCTAGCCTGTGATGCCTCACTTGTTGAAGGCGCTGGGCTTGCCTGTGATGCCTCACTTGTTGAAGGCGCTGGGCTAGCCTGTGATGCCTCACTTGTTGAAGGCGCTGGGCTTGCCTGTGATGCCTCACTTGTTGAAGGCGCTGGGCTAGCCTGTGATGCCTCACTGGTTGAAGGTATTGGGCTAGCCTGTGATGCCTCACTTGTTGAAGGTGCTGGGCTAGCCTGTGATGCCTCACTTGTTGAAGGCGCTGGGCTTGCCTGTGATGCCTCACTTGTTGAAGGCGCTGGGCTTGCCTGTGACGCCTCACTTGTTGAAGGCAATTGGGTTGCCTGTGATACCTCACTTGTTGAAGGCGCTTGGCTTGATTTTCGTACCATATAAGAATTAGGTGTTGCTTACCTTCAGTGTTCACTGGCCAGTTGTATGATCAGCTCATTGGTTTGCCTCAGGTACTGATACATGTTTCCAACTTCTGGAAACAATTGGATGAAATTGGATGAGCACAATTGGATGAAAAATTTATTAATCCGTCAACATAGGTCATGAGTACGCTGTATTTTGTGATCATTGGTGTTGGTTCTTCACTGCCTTCTTCATCCTACTCCTCTTTGTCGACCTCACCAGTAATACACTGGAGGATCTTGTCTTCACTCATCACACCATATCCTGGGTCATTGGTATCTTTTTCAAGCCAATCAACCACATCCTGTCTTTCTAAGTTTTTGCCGGCATTTCTTAACATTCCGTGGATTTCATCTGTAAATCCTTCAAAATCCATTTCTTCATCCTCCTCATTTCTGACTGTATATGCGGGCTGGTATATGGGAGGAGTTTTTTTCCAGGAATTTTTCAAAGTCGATTCCTTTACTTCACTCCACACCTTGGCCCAGTTATAGATGGCTTCCTTGATTATATAGTTCTTCAAATTCTCAAGTTTTTTTTCTTGGGGGAGCCCCGTCGGCTCCCCGGAGCTATCCAGGCTGAATGGATATGTATAACTTTCTGGCATCAGTCAATGCATGGAGTTCTTGCCTACCGGGGACCACGAGCCAGAACCTGGCTCCCAATAGAGAGGCACGAGGAGCAATGGCCTATAGAGACCCCCCTTATGATTGGGAGCATTCTATGTCTACCATCGACTGGGATAGGCACCCAGAAAGGTAGGCACCCCAAAACAAACCCTTATTCTGGTAAACTATTGCGACCAAAAACCGAACAAGTGGACAGAACTCCCCAAACGAAAATTAGCAAACAAGCATGACGTCGTCATGTTGCCGCGCTGCTGTCTGTGCTGTTGTCTGCGCAAACCCCCCTCCCCAGGAGGGGGAAGGGGGAAGCCCCAGACCCCACCGTCGGCGACCCAATGGTTAGTTCTTGGGCTGATGGGATCTGGTGGGGTCTTGCCTCTGGCTCCAGTTTTCTGTTGCAGTTCTGTGCCTTGTGGTGTGAGCTGTCCCTTCTGGTGGTGCGTGGGCCAGGAGTGATATTCCACGGTGCTCGGGCTGCATGCGCCTAGGGTCACCTTTCCTAGGTGCCCTGTAAGTACTGCCCTTGGGGCTTAGGGCCACCTTCCCTGGGTCACCTTGGGGTCTACCTCTGCTGTGCTGCTTACTGCTCGGTACTTGGTCGCCCTTGGGGTCAGCTGGGTTTTTTCTTGCCCTTGATTGTCTCTGGGTAGGGTGTAGTTTTCGTCACTGCAGGGTGCTGCACACCTAGTTTTCACCATTAACAGCGGCCGGCTCTGTTCCGCCCGAGTACTTTGTCCTCTTGCGGGTTTTTTCTTTTGTTTTTGTTTTCTGCCTGGTGGGGGGGGGGGAAGAGTCTGCCTGTTGGTCCCCCATTGCTGTTTTTGGGGTATATCTATATCTTTATATCTCCATTTTGTGTTGGTGGTCCTCCCCGCTTGGCCCCCATGAGTGTACACGTATCGGGGGTTCAGCTATAGCAGTTTGTTTGGTAGTTTTGGGTGCCAGTTTGCAGTACTGCCTGGGCTTCCCTTAGCGCGTAACTAAGGCTAAGGGCCCTGGAAAACCCCATGGGGGCTATGTGGTCTGATGGATGTGACCCCAGAGTCCCCAGAGCTGAAAGTTGCTCTGTCCCCTTGTCTCAGGGGGACACTCACCGGTTTTGCCTCCGCCATGCTGCCTGTTGGGTTGGTGATTGTTTTGACCCGGAGTCGTGCGACGTGTGTTGTCTGTACGTACTCCAATTCACCCAGGCTACTGTGCCTGATATGCGGGTGAGGGCAGCTGAGGCGTTGCATGCTCGCTGTAGGTTGCTGCAATGCGCCAGGTTGGTTGCTGCCCTGGATGCCCCGAGACTGTCCCGTTTTGGTTATAGGGACCCGGACTTGGGGGTGGGAGTCGCTTCGGCTCTGGTTCCGTCCGCCCCTCCAAGTCCTTCCCCTTCTGTTGCCCATTCGGTACCCCCATCCCCTTGCTGCCGGCTCCAAAACGTCTGAGGGTTTTGGTGCCGGGGCTGGGTTTAGTTCGTTGTGAGACTCGGGCGGTCTCGGGGGTGTTCCCTTCTGGGGCGGTAGCGGAGGCATTCGAGTCTGGTCTTTCTACTGGAGCTTCTGGGTCTGGCCAGTGGACCCCCTTTGTTCATGCTTTTTCGACTGCTCCCACCTTTTCTTTGGGGGTGGGGGCTCAGGAGGACTGCTTGGCCCCAGGCCCTCTGGGGCGAGGTTCCTGGGGTTAGGGAGGGGTTGGCTTGGGGGACTTGGACCCCGTTGGACCCCGCCTGGGTTTTTCTACCCTCTGAGCGGGGCTTGGTGTTACAAGGAGAGGGGTTCTCTTTCGCTCCCTCCGCATGCAAATTTTATTTGGTGTCCACCCCTCCCCGGGTTCGGTTCTGTGATCCCGCGGGTTCTTCGGTTACGTCTTTTCGGAGGTTTCCGGTTTCCCGTGTTTCGTCTTCGGAGGTGCGGGAAGCCTTGGCAGCTTACCTCCTGCATGACCTGGATTATGCCTTCATGATGGATCCACGTTCCTTTGTGTACGGATCCCCTGGTTCGTGCTGGTTTCGTTATGAAGTTCCGGAGTTGTCCTGGTAGGCAGACTGTCCTCTCTTTTCGTTGGAGACTTGGCACATGGTCTGTCAGTCCCACATGCTTGAGTGGCGAGAGGTTTCTACGGCGTTGCAGGTTTTCCTGGGGGGCGACTTCAAGCATCTTAATGCTTGTTTGTTCGCCCCTGCCCTTCCGCGGGATGTTGGTGTCATGCAGCTTCACGTGCAGGTTCCTTCCCTCTCGACTGCCTTGGTTGCGGAGGATTTGTGGACTTGTGGCCTGCTTGCTTCAGCACTGCGTTTCTTTTCCCTCCTTGAGCTGTCCTCAGATTGGCTTGAGTTGGAAGTAGGAGTGCTTGAGGACGCTTCCGGGTCCAAAGCACAGCCCTCTGTGGTTCGGGCGTCGTCTGCTTTGTTGAAGTTCTTCGCACCCATCCTGCATGATGCGGTTTCGTGGTTTTATGCTTCTCGCCTTGCATGTTGTCAGGCGGTGCTGGCTTCTTCCTTGGAGTCAGCCTGGGCCCTGGCTCTTCGTTTGTCTTCGCTCTTTTGTCCGTTGCTGTTTGCGGAGTCTGCTGTGGTGTAGTACCTGCAGGCGGACTCGGTCAGTTGTCGGCCTATGTCTGAGTTGTTGTTGCTCCGGGGGGCTCGCGGGGGGCCTTCCCAGAAGGGTCATGCCAGTTTTTGGGGTTCTTTTTGTCGGGGTAGGTCTTTAGTGCCGGATTTGGGGCTGGTGGCGCCTTCGGTTGCGGCTGTTGCTGGTTGGTGTGGGGACCGTCCTGTTTGCCGCTTAGGTTCTCGCAAGGTGTGTCGGCCCTTTTGCGGTTCGTCCCATTGCGGTTCGTCCCATTGACGGGGCGATGGGGGGCTGCTTGCCCAGTTTGCTCACGCCTGGTCCCATGATTCGTGGGCTTTTCGGGTCTTTTGTGCTGCCTGTGGTGGCGTTGGGTGGCTTCTCCTCCCTCTGGGGGTTCGGGGCTGGGGGAGCCGGCCTCTTCTCCTGTGCTCTGTCGGGTCATCTCGGAGTGGGCTCGCTTGGGCTTGGTCGAAACGACGTCATCCCTCAGGTGGGTTTCCCGCCTGTTTCCAGTCCCAGAAGGGGACTGCGCGGACCTCTGGTTCATTCTGGACTTGTCCCGCCTGAACCCGTTGGTTTTGTGCCCCTACTTCCGGATGACTACGCTGTCCCAGGTCCGTCTTCTTTTGGAGGGTGGGGGGGACGCTTGGATGGTGTCCCTGGACCTCAAGGATGCGTATTGGCACGTCCTGGGTCATCTGGGGTTCAGGGACTGGCTCGGTTTTGATGTGGGGGCATCAAGGTTACCGCTTTTGTTATCTTCCCTTCGGGTTGAATCTGGCACCTCGCGTTTTCACACGCCTTACTCGGGTCGTGGTGACCCGCCTGCATTTGCTAGGTGTTCGGGTGCTGGCCTATCTTGACGACTGGCTGGTTTGGGCTCCCAGCCGGTCCGCGTGTCTACTCGCCAGGGATCTATCTCTTTCCCAGCTCGCCGGGTTCGGGTTCTTGGTAAACTGGAGGAAGTCCCATCTGGCTCCCTCTCAGGTTCGATTTTGGCTGGGTCTGGTTTGGGACACTCGCAGTGCTTCCTTGTCTCTTCCTCCGGCGGCCCTCTTACGCCTGCGGTCCCCGCCTTCGCCCATTTCTGAGGGGTTCCTGGGTCACAAAGCGGTTGCTCGAGAGTTTGTATGGGAGCCTGAACTTTGCCATAATGGTCTACCCGCCGGGTCGGGAGTGGCTTCGTTGGCTGTTCTAGTTCCTTCGGGGCTGGCCCTTCCGCCTCTCTCGCGATCGTTGGGTTCGGCCTCCAGGGGCTTTGCGTCGGTTGCTGTGTCACCGGCTTCCTCTTTGGATTTTTCGGAGTTCGGTGCCTTGGTGCCTTCCTGAGCCCTCGCTCGATGTATACACGGATGCGTTACTTCTTGGCTGGGGTTTTGTGACCAGTGCTTACCATGCACTTTACGGGAGTTCGCGACGGTGTGGATGTTGCTCCGTAAGATTCGCGTCATTTGCGGATCGACGAGGCTGGTCGCTTCGGGTGACTCATCTGCTGAGTTCTTTGGGTTTGGCTCTCCTGGCGGTTCACGTCCGAGGGGTGTACAACGTCCTGGCGGACGGCTGTCCCGGTTCCTTCCCCTTTCCACGGAATGGACGGTCGATGCCGACTCCTTCAGTTGACTGTACCAGATGTTCCGGACTCCAGACGTGGATCTCTTTGCGTTGGGGTGGTCGAGGCGTCTCCCGGTATACGTGGCGCACTTCCCCGACTGCGAGGCCGTCGGGGTCGACGCCTTCAGGAAGGACTGAGCGAGGTGGGGGTTACCTGTACCTCTTTCCCCTGGTTCCACTGTTGCTCCAGGTCCTAACTCGCTTGGAGACTTACCGAGGTCGAGTTGTCCTTCACGCTCCTTGGTGGCTGGCCCAGCCTTGGTTTCAGGAGCTGCTTGCTCAGTGTTCGAACCCGAGGGTCGTTCCACAGCTCCGCCTCTTTCAGCAGATCGGTCCAGCCCTGTACGAGGCTGGTTTGGTCTTCTCCTTGAGTCTTCACGTCTGGTGTTTTTGACTTGGGTTTATCATTCCTTGTATGGTGCGCAGGTGGCTTCGTTGTTGGTCTCCCACCTGAGTGCTTCGTCTCGGCAGCAGTATGAGGTTTCCTGGCGGTCCTTCCGGTTTTTCATATCACTGCGTCGGTGTTCTTCGGTCTCTGATAGGGTTGTTCTGTCCTTTCTCTCTTGGTTGTTTCAGGATCGTCATCTTATGCCAAATACTGTCGCTTCGTATCGTACAACGTTGGCGGAGCTGCTTCAACTTGCTTTCGGTGTTGATGTTACTTCTGCCCCATTTTGCAAGTTGTCTCGTGCGTTGTTTCACCTCCGGCCTGCTCATGCGCTGCCTGTGCCGTCTTGGTCCTTGGACCATGTGCTCTCGTTTCTCTCTTTGTCTCGGTTTGTCTCGGTCTCGGCCCCTTCTGTTCTGGATTGTATTTCTAAGGCTCTTTTCCTGTTGGCATTGGCCTCTGGGGTTCGGGTTGGGGGAGCTTCATGCTCTCCTCCGGCGCCGAGGTTTCTGCTCGTTTGGTCCTGGTGGTTGTTTTGTTCACTTGCAGCCGTCTCCCTCTTTTCTGGCGAAGAATGAGACTGCTGCGTTCCAGAGGGGGCTATGGGTTGTTGATGCTTGGTTGGTCAGGCCGTGGGTGCATCATGTGTTGTATCCGGTTGCGGCTCTCCGCCGTTATTTGCGCGCCATGGCTTCTGTTGCCAGGGATGCGCTTTGGGTTGATCCAGTTTCCCTTCTTCCCTGTTCCCGGGCTCGGGTCTCTCAGGTTGTATGCAGGGTTATTAAGTGTAGCCAGCCTGCGCTTTTTTCCCGGGCCCACGATGTTCGTAAATTTGCTGCTTTGGCTGCCATCTTTGGCAACATGTCTTGGGTGGACATTCGGGCCCAGGGTTTTTGGAGAGCGAACAGGGTCCTGGCCGCTCGCTACCTAGTGAATGTTCCTGGGGCCTGGTCGGGCCTGCGTTGCTTTGGGTCGGCGGTTGCAGCCAGTTGTCTCGACTTAGCGTTGAGGAGTAAGGATGGACCGCCTCCCGGGTAAGTCCCTGTTTTTCCTTATCTTTGGGTAGTTGTCTCCGGGGAGCCAACAGGGCTTCTCCCCAGAAAACCAGCGTTGAATATAATGAAACGCCATTTTCTGGGTGAGTCCCGGAGGCTTCCCGGCATCCCTCTCTCCCTCCGGTCTGCAGTGTTTTTGCGTTTTTGACATCCAGCCTGAGAACTAACGGTTGGGTCGCCGTCGGTGGGGTCGCCGACAGTGAGGTCTGGGGCTCCCCCTTTCCCATCCTGGGGAGGATGGGCGTTGCGCAGACACCGGCGTGGCAACATGATGTCATGCTTGTTTGCTAATTTTTATTTGGGTAGTTCTGTCCACTTGTTCGGTCTTCGGTCACAATAGTTTATCAGAATAGGGGTTTGTTTTGGGGCGCCTATCTTTCTGGGTGCCTATCCCAGTCGATGGCAGACATAGAATGCTCCCAATCATAAGGGGGGTCTCTATAGGCCATTGCTCCTCATGCCTCTAGAGGGGGCCAGGTTCTGGCTTGTATTGGTTATAGTGGTCTTTTGTCGGCCTCGTTGGTTACCTTCCGTCATCTATTTTCTTTTGCTTCGTTTTCGCCTTGTTTTGTTTTCGCGTCGTCTCTACTTCCATATCAGCGTTCTTCGTCTTTGTTACGCATGCCTTCCTGGTGTTTGTACGATGTGTGTTTACGTTGTGTCTGTACGTTGTGTGTACGATGTGTGTTCACCTGGTGTACGCGCCATGCCTCCTGGTGGACGGGTGGTGCGTTCGTACCTCGTGTGCTGGGGCCACGGTGTGCGTTTTGTTTATGGGTGGTATGCTCGTGTGTTCGCGTCATTTCTGGTGGTTTTTGAACGGCTTCTTGCGTGTTTTCTCTCTCCTGTCATAGCCCTCTGGATGCTGGAGGTGTTCTGGATTTATATCTGGGGGTGTCACTTCGTTCTTCCTCTGCTTCCGGGTGTGGGATGGCTCGGCGTGGCGCCGCTTCCTCCCCCTCTGTCCTGCTCCGGCTTCTGCAGGGCGCGCGCCTCTGGACGTATTTCTCCTTCGACTTCATTTTATTCAGGTAACGGTACATACCATGCCTACTACCTCGAGTATGCTTGGCTTTCGGGCACACCTTTAGCGCTGCTCCTAGTATGTTACTTGGCTCGCCTGTGTTGTGGCACGGTCGTGTGTCTGCTCTGCAGGTGAGGTTGTCATGTCTGACGCTTCTGTCAGCCATGGGCTGGTTCTCACATTTTGGTGGGGTGCTTGCCTAGTTGTGCTTGCAGGGGTTGAGCTCTGGCTCTTGGGCCCTGCCTCTCCTGTCAGTTGACAGTTGTGCAGTTTCCTGAGCCTCCTGGGCTCTGTCTTCTCTACAGTTGCTCCTGTGGGTGAAGTCTGCCTCCACCACATAGCTTCGTAGTGCTTTTCGCTTCCTTTCCCCTCTGACATTGATCAGGTTCTTTTTCGTGTCTGTGGCTCCTTTGGGTACTTGGCTTCCTCCTGTGTCCCCTTGTTCATACGACCATATGGACATAAGACCAGAGGAACTGCAGAGGGCCTGTTGGCCCGTTCGAGGCAGCTCCTATTTCTTCCCACCTATTCCCGATCATATACATGTCAATCCCACGTTTGCAGAAATCGTGAGGCCCCACCACTTTACGCGGTAATTGGTTCCGCGAATCACCGAACCTGTTACCGTGCTGGTCATTCCTCAGGTCTTTCCTGATTCTACACTTCTCCCTTTTATGCTCAGTGTTTCGTGTACAAAATGTGCTGCAAGGGTGGTGTGTGCCTCTGTCCCAGTTCTGTTGTTTCGTGAAGATTGGTGACAATAAAGACAACCACTCAGAGGCTACATATGTTTTGTTGCGTATACGGTGGTATGTGGGTGTTATTTTGGCAGGCAATGGTGCGAGTTCAGCACACTGGGAGTCGGTACGGTTTCTCGCAAGTGTCTGTTCTAGACCACAATTGCAGGTCGACTAGTTATTATTCGCTGCTCTGCTGCTTCTATGCTCGGGCGATACCTCGCCGTTCTCCAAAGGTTGGCAGGCATATTAACTGGAAGTTTGGAACGGTTTGAGTTCCATAATTGGTCCTCCGTAGAGCTTTGCTTCTCTCGTTAGGCTAATGCGTTCGGAGCGAGTATCTTATTGGGATAATCTGCTCACTCCACCACCCTTGTTCACTGCTCCATCCTTGTTTACTCTTCCCCGCTTGGCGGGATTGAATCGATGGCTCCTAAGAGGGGTCTTTGGTGTGGTGTGTTTTTTGGTCACTTTGCGTGGGTCTTCAGTGACTTTTGTCCTGTCTTTTGTTCTTTGTTGTCCTGTGGGGCTCTGCTCCGCAATTCGGCGCTTTTGGTTTCGTTGTCGACACCTGGGTCTTTTCCCTCTCGGGACACTCATTCCTTGCCTAACTTCGGTGCCTGACTGCACCCTGCTGTCCATGAGATCCATCGGTTATGTACGCGCTCCTCTACACATTTTGTGGTTGGTCGTGTGCCTTACTTCCCGGCCGCTCCTTGGGCCGTATTCGGGGTTTTCCTTACCTATTTCAATTTTCCTCCTCCCATGCTCCACCTATTTGTGTGTCTAGGTCAGTGCTTCTGGCCTATCCTGTTGTTTGGAGCTCAGGTCGGCCTCTATCCATGTTAAGTTCCCTGCTTTTGGCCTTCTCCAGTGTTCCGTTTTGGTACCGAGTTCCTGCGATTTTCTGTGTGACTTCCTGCAGGCTTCGGTGTTACGCTGTCTGTGGGGGGTTGTGGACTTTTGGTCTGCCACTCCTGCCTTTCTGGTTCCTTTTCTTGGAACCGGGTTTGCTGGGTTCCGGTCCTGGCTCCGGTTTTTCTTTGTTCCTTTTCCGGACCGGGTGTGTTTGCTTTCCTGCGGTTCACGTCCTGGGTAATTCTCCTCTTGGATGCCTTTGGGCCGCGTGCGTCTTTCTTCCCTGCTGGAGCTGGTTATCTTGCTCCTTTGGGTTGCGGGGTCGCAGTTTTTCGATTCGCATTTTGCGCTTTCGTTCGTGGTGCTTGTTCTTGTTGTTTGTGTCGGCACTGGTGGGTTCCTTATTGGTCTCCCACCTGCGTGTGTCGTCTCGGGGGGCGGTGTGTGGTTTTCCTGGTGGTCCTTCCAGTTTTCCTATCTCTGCGACAGGTCCTTCGGTCTTTAATAGGGTTGGCTTGTCTTCCCTTCGGGGTTGTTCCGGGTCCGTCGTCTGGGCTCATGTCCTGTCACCTCGTATTGGATGGTGCTGGCAGAGCCGCTCCTGGTTGCGTTCGGTGTTGCGGTTCCTTCTGCTCCATTCCACTTGCTGTCCTGGGTGTTGTTTCTCTCTGGCCTGCTCTTGAGTTCTGGTGCCATCCTGGTAGTTGGCCTGGGTGGTCTATTTTCTTCTTGTTTTGGTCTTGGTTTTTAGGTTCGGGCGCATGGCATCCGCCTTCCAGTTCCTTCCCTGTTTTCCTTATCTGTGGTGAGGTAGCTCCGGGGAGCCGACGGGGCTTCCCCCAGAAAACCAGCGTTGAATGTAATGAAACACCTTTTTCTGGGTGAGTCCCGGAGGCTCCCCGGCATCCCTCCCTCCCTCCCGGTCGGCGGTGTGTTTCGTATATTTTGACATCCAGCCTAAGAACTGCCAGTTGGATCGCCGGCTTGGAGGGTCTGGGGCTCCCCCTTCCCTCTCCCGGGGAGGGGGGAGGGTTGCGCAAACGGTGGCGCAGCAACATGATGACGTCATGCTAGTTAGATAATTTTGTTTGGGGAGTTCTGCCCACTCGTTCGGCTTTCGGTAGCAATATTTTTACCAGAATAGGGGTTTGTTTTGGGGCGCCTACCTTTCTGGGTACCTATCCCGGTCGATGGCAGACATAGAATGCTCCCAACCACAAGGGGGTTTCTATAGGCCATTGCTCCTCGTGCCTCTCTGAGGGGGCCAGGTTCTGGCTCGTGGTCTCCGGTAGGCAAGAACTCCTAGCACTTTGATGCCAGAAAGTTATACATATCCATTCAGCCTAGATAGCTCCGGGGAGCCTCCGGGACTTACCCAGATTTTGGCGTTTCATTACATTCAACGCTGGTTTTTTGGGTTGTCATTGTGACCAATGGTGGGTGACTTTCAGCTTAAGAACAAAAAAATATGGTGTCTTTAACACTTTCGCTCACCCCGCGCGCCACCCCTCGACAGGGCGATATGGGCCCCAGCGTGTCACGGAAGCGCGCGTTAATTCCGAAAAGTATATACTCTCTTCAACTTTGTCACCTCAATTCTCCTTCTACGAGATTAAATTTGGTATCATTGTGTTCGCAATAAAATTCTCTACAGCACTAAATGCATATAAACTCCAAAAGCCCGGCTAATTACCCGCAGCAAACAGAGAAAGTGCGAACGAGTTACCCGGGAGCGCGCAAACGGGATAAAATGTTTTCACTATTTTCACTCTGGTCACCTCAAATGAAAGTCCTAGGTCTTTCATTTTGGTCTCAATGGGTTCGTAATAAAATTCTCTAGAGGAACATTAGCATATAAAAAAAAAACCTGGTCACGCTCCAACCGCCGACGAGTTGAAGACGGGCCACGCGTTAGCCGTGAGTGAGCGCTCAGAGGCCTTCCTGCTACACTCCCAATTCCCACCCTTTTCAAGCCTTTCTTTCGCAATTTTCTTCCTGGAAGGGCCTTGTTCATGATTACTATTCATCGTGGAGTAAGCGTAGATAGTTTCTAAAGCCGCAGTAAGAAATATAGCCACGGAAAATAGCCGAAATGTTCACACGTTTGAGATGCGAGGGGAGGCGACATTGGTCACAACAGTGGAGCAAAGACAATGGGCCCACGGCGTGTGCCAAGCCGCCTGAGGGCCACAAGGCTCAACAAACAAAATGGGAAGACATCGGCGCACATTTTAAAACCAGTCCCAAAAAAATCGGATAAAAACCTGATTTTTGGCGAATTTTTAAAGTGGATGACGCAATGCTGCGTCATCCCCGGCATTACCGCCAGTAAACGGATGACGCAATGCTGCGTCATCCCCGAGCGAAAGTGTTAAAATTATTGATGCTAAGGTTGCATGATGGGACCAAGCTAGGCAAGATCATATAAATGAGAATTTATTACTGTATAATGTAATGAGTTATACTGTACAACATCTCACTCATTTCTTTCTTTCTCTATAGGTTGACTCCAAAAACTCCGACACGTAAGAGCACTGGGCGGAAGAGTTTAATACCAGACTGGCCTGAGGCCTTGAAAGATGATGTTCTGAGGTTCTTTGATAATCTCAACCCCAAACAAACAGAGCAAACGTGTATTGCTCTCACTTGCAAGTAAGTATGATTTTCATATCTTTGAAACACTGAATTATATCTTTACCCTAATTTCAATATTCAGTTTAGTATAGTAATATAGACAGCCACGTGCACACGAACGCCGTGCATCCAAAACTTCCCGTTTCCCGATTGGGGTTGGTTTGGATACTCAAGTTCAGGAAGTGCAGGGGTTCGCATAAAATAGTTCGAGTATATCATTAAGCAAGCGTCTGTCAGGCCTCGCGGCCCGGGAGAAGGGGGGGGGGGGAAATAGGCCTAGTTTGCCCACTGACTGCGTCTGGCACCTCTCTAGTGCCTTCTACCCTGTAACATCACAAATTCACGGCCCAGTGTTTCTATTGTTGATTTGTCACGAGACTGGAGACTTCATTCTGAGACTTTGTTGGATATATCTTCAAAATCTAGGAACATCCATGTACCGTGTCAGCTCCAAATGCACCCATTGTGTCAGTGAAAGCATCATCAAGCGAAATACGTGAAATAAAGAGGTCAGTGATGACATTTGAGAAGAAAGTTGAAATAATTAAGAAGGTGAAGAGCAGAGTCCCGAGAAGTGTTGTGTGCACTGAATATGGCATTAACAAGAGTACTGTTTTTGATCTTCTTAAGGCTAAACCTATCATTTTTTACAATTTCTCTAGACTTGAAAGTGATAAGGCAATATGAAATAGAAGATAGTAAGTAAAGCAAAAGAGGACAGTGTTGATAATGCAGTGTGGTGAAGAGGATGAAGAGACATTAAAGGAAAAATGTAATATGGAAAAAGTTCAGCAATATTTTGAAGGTTTTCTGGCATTAATGGAGATGAGTAACAGTGAGATTGAAATTAAGGACATGATGAGCCAGTACAATTTGTATGTGAAATTTTTGAAAACAAGATCAAAGAGAATGAAACAAATATCAATTAAAGTCTTTTGCAAAGGCTACCAAGAAGGCTTGCATTGCCCCACCTGCAACTGACCCGTCGCATGTTGACCCTAATGCATCAACATCTGAGGTTACCGTATCACCATTATTCTCTACTTGAGTCAGTCCAACACCATTAACATCCACCACCACCTCTTCCATGTAAATAACAATGATCCATCAACAATGATCATCAAGATAAGACACATCAAATCATCAAAGACACGAATTTCCCGTCAAAGAAAGAATAATTTAAATAGGGAGATTGAAGAAATTGAGCGGAAATTGAAACAATCATACCAAACTGAAGAAAGGCAGTTAGAACAGAAAGCAATTCAGGAAATAAAGAAAAATCCAAAATACTTCTTCACATATGCGAAAGCAAAAACCACTGCCAGTATTGGACCTATTCGTACAAGTGAAGATTCATACACGGAGGATGACAAAGAAATTAGTGAAATCCTAAAAAAGCAGTATGAGGACATGTTTAGCACTCCAATAAACAACATGAAAGTGGAAGATCCAGACAATTTCTTTATGCGGGATATCCAAACCAATGTAAATATAACTGATATCAACACGAGCGTACTAGACTTTGAAAGAGAAATTGAAAACATGCCCATGCACTCGGCCCCGGGTCCAGATTCATGGAATTCAATATTTATAAAGAAATGCAAAGTGCCGGTAGCACAGGCACGCAGTATAGTGTGGAGGAAGAGCTTGGACACGGGGTAGATACCAGATGCACTTAAAGTAGCAGACATTGCCCCTCTACACAAGGGAGGGAGCAAAGCATTGGCAAAGAATTATAGACCAGTTGCACTAACGTCGCACATAATAAAAGTATTTGAGAGAGTGATTAGGAGTCAGGTCACCAATTTCATGGAGACCAATGACCTTCACTACCCAGGCCAACATGGATTTCGAGCGGGAAGATCATGCCTTTCACAGCTACTTGAGCACTACGACAAAGTCACTGAGGCATTAGAAGAAAAACAGAATGCTGATGTGATATACACGGACTTCGCAAAGGCTTTCGATATGTGTGACCATGGTGTGATAGCACAAAATGAAGTCAATGGGAATAACCGGTAAAGTAGGACGCTGGATACTCAGTTTTCTGTCAAACAGGACTCAGCAAGTAACGGTCAAGCATATAAAATCTAGTCCAAGTGCAGTTAAAAGCTCTGTAGCTCAGGGTACAGTCCTTACACCGCTGCTTTTCCTTATTTTCATATCAGATATAGACAAAAATACAAGTCACAGCTTCGTATCATCCTTTGCAGATGACACAAAAATCAGTATGAAAATTATCTCGGCTGAAGACATTGAAAAACTTCTAGCTGATATTAATAAAGTTTTCGACTGGGCATCAGAAAATAACATGATGTTTAACAGTGATAAATTCCAGGTACTCAGGTACGGTAAAAATGAGGACCTTAAACATAATACAGAGTACAAAACACAATCAAATGTACCAATAGTAGGAAAACAGCATGTAAAGGATTTGGGAATAATAATGTCTGACGACCTAACGTTTAAGGAGCATAACCAAGCAAATATTGCGACAGCCAGAAAAATGATAGGATGGATTACGAGAACTTTCAAATCCAGGGATCCCATCACAATGGTTGTACTCTTCAAGTCACTTGTGTTGTCCCGTCTTGAGTACTGCTCAGTACTCACTTCCCCCTTCAGAGCAGGAGAGATTGCTGAAATAGAGGGAATACAGAGAACATATACAGCACGCATAGACGCGATAAAGCACCTAAATTATTGGGATTGTCTCAAAGCCCTCCAAATGTACTCACTAGAAAGAAGACGAGAGAGATATCAAATAATATACACCTGGAAGATACTGGAGGGCCTAGTACCAAATCTACACAGTAAAATAACAACGTACTGGAGTGAACGATATGGAAGAAAATGCAGAATAGAACCAGCGAAGAGTAGGGGTGCCATAGGCACAATCAGAGAACACTGTATAAACATCAGAGGTCCCCGGTTGTTCAACACCCTCCCAGCAAGCATAAGAAATATTGCCGGAACAACCGTGGACATTTTCAAGAGGAAGCTAGATTTATTCCTCCAAGGAGTGCCGGACCAACAGGGCTGTGGTGGGTATGTGGCCCTGCGGGCCGCTCCAAGCAACAGCCTGGTGGACCAAACTTTCACAAATCAAGCCTGGCCTCAGGCCGGGCTTGGGGAGTAGAAGAACTCCAAGAACCCCATCAACCAGGTATCAACCAGGTATCCGTGCACCAAGTTGGTTCCAAATGCACTCATTGTGTCAGTGATGGCTGACTGGTGGGTGGATGGGCAGGCAGGCAGGGATGGAGAGGCTGAAATGTAGGCCGGCAGGCAGGAAGAGGCTGGGAGGTAGGCAAGGAGGGAGAGGCAGGCAGGCAGGCAGAGCTTGGGAGGGAGGCAGGCAGGCAGGCAGAGGCTGGGTGGTAGGCAGGGAGGGAGAGGATGGAGATGGATGGTAGGATGGAGATGGATGGAAGGTTGGAAGGATGGATGGATGAATTGATGGAGGGATGGATGTTGAGTTGAGGTGAAGCAGAGAGAGCGTGTGTATGGGATGTATGGGGGGGGGTGTGTCCGTGGTGGGGAAGGACTGGCTCACTCTGATAAGCCTAACACACTTGACCCAGTTAACCAGATTTGTTTCTTAAAATTTTGGATGGATGGAGGGAGGGAGGGAGGGAGGGACAGAAGGAAGGAGGGAGGGAGGGAGGGAGGGAGGGATGGAAGGAAGGAAGGAAGGAGGGAAGGATGGATGGAAGGAAGGAGGGAGGGAGGGAGGAACAGAAGGAAGGAGGGAGGGATGGAAGGAAGGAAGGAGGGATGGAAGGAAGGAAGGAGGGAGGGAGGGACAGAATGAAGGAAGGAAGGAAGGAGGGAGGGATGGATGGATGGAAGAAGGAAGGAGGGAGGGATGGATGGATGGAAGAAGGAAGGAGGGAGGGATGGAAAGAAGGAGGGAGGGAGGGAAGAAGGAAAGAAGAGATGGAGGGAGGGAAGAAGGGATGGAGGGAGGGAAGAAGGGATGGAGGGAGGGAAGAAGGGATGGATGGAGGGAGGGAAGAAGGGATGGAGGGAGGGAGGGAAGAAGGGATGGATGGAGGGAGGGAAGAAGGGATGGATGGAGGGAGGGAAGAAGGGATGGAGGGAGGGAAGAAGGGATGGAGGGAGGGAGGGAGGGAGGGAAGAAGGGATGGATGGAGGGAGGGAAGAAGGGATGGATGGAGGGAGGGAAGAAGGGATGGATGGAGGGAGGGAAGAAGGGATGGATGGAGGGAGGGAAGAAGGGATGGATGGAGGGAGGGAAGAAGGGATGGAGGGAAGAAGGGATGGAGGGAGGAAAGAAGGGATGGATGGAGGGAGGGAAGAAGGGATGGATGGAGGGAGGGAAGAAGGGATGGAGGGAGGGAGGGAAGAAGGGATGGAGGGAGGGAGGGAAGAAGGGATGGATGGAGGGAGGGAAGAAGGGATGGATGGAGGGAGGGAAGAAGGGATGGAGGGAGGGAAGAAGGGATGGATGGAGGGAGGGAAGAAGGGATGGATGGAGGGAGGGAAGAAGGGATAGAGGGAATGAGGGAGGGAGGGCTTCGGCTGGAGTGTTCATTCCAAAGTCATGGAATGAACACCCCAGAGCTAGAGAGGGTATTGTGGTACAAAACAACAGCAATATTGCAGAGCCAGGTATTATAAACAATGAGAGCAATAGTGGGAAAGAGTGCATAAACGAAGGAATTGGGACGAAAAACGGAGATGGCTCCAATAAAGAGGCGGCCAAGACAGGCACAAGTATAAATATCCTGAAAAAGGTAAAAATTGAAAATATTTGCAAATTCTCTGTACAAGGAGAGCCGGTCGGCCGAGCGGACAGCACGCTGGACTTGTGATCCTGTGGTCCTGGGTTCGATCCCAGGCACCAGCGAGAAACAATGGGCAGAGTTTCTTTCACCCTATGCCCCTGGGACCTAGCAGTAAAATAGGTACCTGGGTGTTAGTCAGCTGTCACGGGCTGCTTCATGGGGGTGGAGGCCTGGTCGAGGACCGGGCCGCGGGGACACTAAAAAGCCCCGAAATCATCTCAAGATAACCTCAAGAAAGGAATATGCAAATATGGGAAATTAGGTGCAAAATGCACTTTTCTGCATCCTCGAAAATGCAGGAACATGTTGGCGAGGGGGTACATGCTGTTTTGGAACGGAGTGTAGATGCTTCCACCCTAAACTATGTAAATTTTCAATTAGGAACAAAAAAAGTTACAAGCTTCAGTGCCCAGAATTCCACGTGAAGGGTACACAGCGTTATAGATGGAAAGATCAATATGATAATACTGGAAATTTTTTAACCCTTTAACTGCGCAACACGCCTTCAGGCCCACGTCTGGGTTGCGCTACGCGCCTCCGGGTATTTGTATTTTTCACGTTCCATTCAAAACTCCCGCGGCTACATGGGGTAACAGCTCTCTCAGGGCTCTTGTAAACAGACGCCATCTTTAAAAAAAATTGGTCCACATTCCCGGGTGTGAGAGCCTCAGTAGTGAGTGAGCAACCAAGACCGGCACACGCAGAATGAGCTCACAGCACTGCTGTTCAGCTTGTGACCACAGCATCGCCTAATAATGTCTAAATATATATATATAACTTTTATTATTTAGCCATGATAGTATTACAGAAGAGCCTGAGTGTGATAATGACTGTACAATGTTCAAATACAGGGGTTCCTCGGTTTAAGAGTTTAATCCGTTCCTGGAGACGGCTTGTAACCCGAAAACACGTAAACCGAAGCTAATTTCCCCATAAGAAATAATGGGAAATGAATTAATCCGTTCCTGACTACCCAAAAACCTCACTTCAAACTAAATTTTATACTAAATTCATCGAAATCTACACTACACTTATTACTTACCCTTGCTGATGACTGCTGTTGGCGTTTGGAAGATGGTGAGGAGGGGGAGAAGGAGAGGTGTTCCTGTTTGGAAGGGGAGTTCCCCTCCATTATAACATCAGGCAGTGAGGACTTTACTGGTGTGCACTCTGGCACGTTTTGCCTGCATACCACTAGGACGTGCTTGTGGCTCACTGCTTGCTTGTCTTACTAAGAAACTGTCTAAAGACATTTGTTTTTTCCCTACATTTTAACACTTGTCTGTAGTAAGACATAACATTTTCATTTAAAAGGTCAATGTAACGGCCTGCTACAGCTTTATCTGGGTGAGTTTTTTCAACAAAACTTTGCAGTTCTTCACATACTTCACACATTTTCTTAATGAGGAAGAGACATCCTCTACTCACAACTATTTTCTTAGGTTGAACCTTACCACTGGCTTTCTTGGGACCCATTGCGAGATCTCAACTACCATCCCAAGCTGCCATTGCAATCAATCTGAGCTACTTATGTGCTTTAATATACCTACAATCTTCTCTCATCTTTTATTTTTTTTTCTTGCTTTGTAACTTATCATTTTTTATAAATTTTGCAAGTATTTACCTACTTAAAATTTTCTTAGATTAACCCTTCAATTGCGCATCACATCATATGATGCTTTGACCGACTTGCAGTAAATTGCGCATCGCATCATGTGATGCTTTGGAGTACTACGCAAGATTTAAACGGCCCGCGGATACACGGGGTTCACCACACCTTCATCAGGGCTCTTGTAAACAGATGCCATTTAAAAAAAAAATCGTGGGCCAAACTCCCGGGTGTTAGGTGCCTCAGTATTGAGTGAGCTACCAAGTCTGACGCACGCAGCATGAGCTCACAGCACTGCTGTTCAGCTTGTGACCACAGCATCGCCTAAAAATGCCATAATATACTTGTTCATGCTATTATTTGGCAATGATATTATTACAGAAGACTCCTGACTGTGGGTTCTGATAATAGCAGGATTGTGGTGATATTTAGCGCTGTGTTCCATGGAGGGAGGAGTAATGCTGTGGGAGGGAGGGTGGTGGCGTTGTCTTCTGACTGTGTGTGGCCACCTTTTATTGACTGAACTCACCATACCAGCTTAGTGATTCGCTATGGTGAACACAAATGTAGATACTTATATATAACGTGTGTATAGAGGGCATAAACAGCAAGAGGAGTAGGTTGGGAGCCTCCATTTTGGTGAGGGCGGTGGCGTCGTCTGCACGACTTACCATGTTTACTGGTGACCACTATGGTCTTTGGGCACCATACCAGTTTACTTGTACAAGTATGGTGAATAAAACAGGTAGATATTTATATATAATGTGTGTATATAGCGTAATAACACCACAAACAGTATTGTTGGAGGAGAAATATTAGTGCGTCTGGCCTTGAGGGCGGCAGCCATCAGCTGACTGTGTGAGGTCCTACGTCTTTGTTCCTTTACTCACCATACAAGCTTAGATGTACAGTTATGGTGAACAAAACATGTAAATACTTATATATAACGTCTGTATATAAAAGCATAAACAGTATGGGGAGTGGAGAATGGTGGCAAGTCAGGTGAGGTGAGGGAGGGAGGGAGTGGCAGCCACTGCCTGCCACTGCCACTTAGCATACCAACTTAGTGCATCGTTATGGTGAACACGAATGTAGATACTTGTATATAGCGTCTGTATATAGTGAATAAAAGCAAAAACAGTATTATGGGAGGAGAATGTGGGCGAGTCAGGTGACTTGAGGGAGGGTGTGAGTGGCTGGCTGGTACACGTGGGTCACTCCTCGTTACTTTTTGACTCAAAATAGCAACTTAGTGGTTCGTTATGGTGAACAAAACATGCAGATACTTATATATAACCTGTGTATATAGTGTAATAACCGACAAAGTATTTGTTCACTGTTTGATGAACATAATTGAATCAACAATATGCACACCATATTTTTGAGAGCAGCGATGATTCACTCATTTTATTATATAAATATATCACACTACACACTATTGAATAATATTACAGCAAAAAAACTACGAAAAATCAATTAGAGACATTGAAATAATTAGGTAATTATCTCTTTGTGGCAACTCCGGCCTGACAGCTGGCAATCAACAGACCGCCTGGGACACACGCTGAGTCAGCGCCTGTTTTTTGCAAGACTTCCCCGCCCTATAGCGGGCAATATATGCCACTTAAGATTTTTTTATTATTTTTCCCATGATCAATGAACACAAATAAACAGGTTAGGAAGAAAAAATATTTTTTTTTTTGTATGCGCCTGTGGGTGTCAAATGGTATATAGCCATGCGCCATTTAAGGGTTAACCCTTAAAGTGCGCATCACGTCATATGACGTGCTGGACGTTGTTCCAGTCAACTGCGCATCACGTCATATGATGTGTTGGGGTACTACGCAAGATTTAAACAGCCCGCGGATACACGGGGTTCACCACACCTTCATCAGGGCTCTTGTAAACAGATGCCATTTTTAAAAAAAATCGTGGGCCAAACTCCCGGGTGTTATTGGCCTCAGTATTGATTGAGCAACCAAGCCTGACGCACGCAGCATGAGCTAACAGCACTGCTGTTCAGCTTGTGACCACAGCATCGCCTAAAAATGCCAAATTATACTTGTTCATGCTATTATGTAGCGATAATATTATTACAGAAGACCCCTGACTGTGATAAAACTGACCAGGGTTCTGATAATAGCAGGATTGTGGTGATATTTAGCACTGTGCGCCATGGAAGGAGGAGTAATGCTGTTTGGTGGCGATGTCTTTTGACTGTGTGTGGCCACCTTTTATTGACTGCACTCAGCATACCACCTTAGTGGTTCGCTATGGTGAACACAAATGTAGATGCTTATATATAACGTATGTATAGAGGGTATAAACAGCAAGAGAAGGTTTGGAGCCGCCATTTTGGTGAGGGCGGTGGTGTAGTCTGCACGACGCCACCGTGTAGACAACGGTGTTGTTTACTGGTTACCACGATGGTCTTTGGGCTCCATACCAGTTTATTTGTACAAGTATGGTGAATAAAACAGGTAGATATTTATATATAATGTGTGTATAGAGCATAATAACACCACACAGTATTGTTGGAGGAGAAATATTAGTGCATCTGGCCTTGAGGGCGGCCGCCGATCAGCTGACTGTGTGAGTAGCCACATCTTTGTGCCTTTACTCACCATACAAGCTTAGATGTACAGTTATGGTGAACAAAACATGTAGATACTTATATGTAACGTCTGTATATAAGATATATAGCGTAATAACACCACACAGTATTGTTGGAGAAGAAATATTAGTGTGTCTGGCCTTGAGGGCGGCCGCCGATCAGCTGACTGTGTGAGTTGCCACATCTATGTGCCTTTACTCACCATACAAGCTTAGATGTACAGTTATGGTGAACAAAACATGTAGATACTTATATATAATGTCTGTATATAGTGAATTATAGCAAAAACATTATTGTGGGAGGAGAATGTGGGTGAGTCAGATGACTGGAGGGAGGGCGGGAGTGGCTGGCTGGTCAACGGCGGTCACTGCTCATTACTTTTTGACTCATAATTGCTACTTAGTGGTTCGTTATAGTGAACAAAACATGCAGATACTTATATATAACCTGTGCTTATAATGTAATAACCGACAAAGTATTTGTTCAGTGATTGATGAACATAATTGAATCAACAATATGCACACCATATTTTTGACTACAGCAATGATTCACTCATTTTATTATATAAATATATCAAACTACACACTATTGAATAATATTACAGCAAAAAAAGTATGAAAAATCAATCAGACACATTGAAATAATTCGGTAATTATCTCTTTGTGGCAACTCCGGCCTGACAGCTTGCGAGCAACAGACCGCCTGGGACGCACGCTGAGTCAGCGCCTATAATTTGCCAGACTTCCCCGCCCTATAGCGGGCAATATATGCCACTTACGATTTTTTTATTATTTTTCCCGTGATCAGTGAACACAAATTAACAGGTTAGAAAGAAAAAATAATTTTTTTTTTTCAAAATGACATGCACCTGTGAGGATGACAGGATATTAAACCCCGAGCATGTTAAGGGTTAACCCTCAAACCGCGCATATCATATATAAATGATATCAGTGACAAAACCGAAACCGCGCACATCATTTATATATGATTTCGTGTCTAGCGCTATAATTTAAATACCCCGCCTGGGATAGGAGCAGCTATAGTACAGCCACGACCGATAGTTGCCAGATGCCACCTAGAAAAAAAATCCAGGCCAACATTCTTGGGTGCTACAGCGTCAGTATTGAGCAAGCCACCAAGGCTGGCGCACGCAGCACGAGCTCACAGCACCGCTGTTCAGCTTGTGACCACAACATCGCCTACAAATACCATAATATAAATGATACTGCTATTATTTAGCACTGATAGTATTACTGAAGCCCCCTGACTGTGATAAAACTGACCAGGATTCTGATAATAGCAGGATTGTGGTGATATTTAGCGCTGTGTTCCATGGAGGGAGGAGTAAGGCTGTGAGAGGGAGGGTTGTGGCGTCGTTTTCTGACTGTGTGTGGCCACCATTTATTGACTGCACTCACCATACCAGCTTAGTGGTTCGATATGGTGAACACAAATGTAGATACTTATATATAACGTGAGTATAGTGTGAGATAACAGCGAGAGGAGTAGGTTGGGAGCCGCCATTTTGGTGAGGGAAGAGCGTCGTCTGCACGACTTGGTATGTTGTTTACTGATGGCCACTATGATCTTTGGGCACCATACCAGCTTATTTGTTCAGGTATGGTGAATAAAACAGGTAGATACTTATATATAATGTGTGTATATAGCGTAATAACACCACAAACAATATTGTTGGAGGACAAATATGAGTGCGTCTGGCCTTGAGGGCGGCCGCCGATCAGCTGACTGTGTGAGTAGCTACGTCTTATGGCCTTTACTCACCATACAAGCTTAGATGTACAGTTATGGTGAACAAAACATGTAAATACGTATATATATAAAGTCTGTGTATAGTGAATAAATACAGAAAGAGTATTGTGGGAGGTGAATGAGGGTGAGTGAGGTGGTGTTGAGGGAGGGAGTGGCAGTGAGTGGCTCGCTGGTGTTTGGCGGTCACTCCTCGTTGCTTTTTGACTCACAAGACCAACTTAGTAGTTCGTTATGGTGTACAAAACATGCAAATACTTATATATAACCTGTTTATATAGTGTAACAACAGCAAAACTATTTGTTTATTGTTTTATGAACATAATAATTGAATCACTAATATGCACACCATAATTTTGAGTACAGCGATGGTTCACACATTTTATAATATAAGTATACCACAATTCACAGTATGGAATAATATTACTGCAAAAAAACTAAGAAAAAATCAATCAGAGACATTGAAATAATTAGGTTATAATATATTTGTGGCCTCGTCTGTAGTAGACCTCGTCTGGCGAAGGCTCTGCCAACGCCCCTTTTTTGCCACACTTCCCTACCCTATTGCGGCTAAAATATGCCACCTACGATTTTTTTGTTATTTTTTCCGTGATCAGGGAACAAAAATGAACACTTCTATAAGACGAAAGATTTTTTTGGATTTTTTTTTTTTGTTGCGCCTGTGGGTGTGAATTCCATTTGGGCCCCTAGCGGTTTGAGGGTTAAGGACCTGCCCGAAACGCTGCGCGTACTATTGGCTTTACAAGATTGTAATTACTATAATATGTATCCTCACAATCCCAATGTACCTTCTTGTATACTGTATATATAAATAAAATAAAAATAAATAAAATATATAATTACAACTTTTATGTTCAAATGGCCAACTATTCAACAAAACACTGTAAATCCTGGTGAAGAATTGAGGTGGGATAGTCACTGTGCGCGAGGCCCCCTCCCCGCTCAGCTCGTTGTCGCCGTGTGGGGGCTTAGTGGGCGGCTGCCGGAGTGTGATGCTCCTTGGGACAGTCCTCTGTCCTTTTCTAGCCTTGTGCTCCTGCTGCCGTCCTCTCCAATTCTGCTGGGCATCTTTTCCTTTTCCTTCTGTTTCGTTTTTCTCCCCCCTCTTCTCCTATCTGCTTGCCGTTTCCTGCCGACCTTTTGCTCGTTCTGGTTCTTCCCTTGGACTTCTTCTATTTTGACGCCCGGGTGCTTGAGGAGGCATACTCTTGCACCCGTAGAACTGCAGTACCCGACGTCGAGAGCGAGGGGAACCTTTTATTGTCAATCCCCACTTCGTCACTGAACCCGATCTCGACGGACTGTCGGTTTCTTAAGGTGGCGTTTGTGGGGCGTATACTCACGACGCACCCCTAGGAGGCCTCGACAAGATCGGCGATAGCTTCTTGTTGGGTGTCCTGCCTCTAATTGTGGCTCCATGGTGGGTGTGGGGGCACATTCGTGAGTGAATTCTTCTTTCGTCAAGATGATTACCCCTGCTTCGGCTTCTTCTGGTTTACCTTCTCAGGCTCGTGGGGTGGGCGACCAAGCCCCCGAGTCGGTCCGTATTGGAAGACCGGGCTCTGTAGCCTCCGCTGCATTGGGCCCCGACCTTGCTCCTCCTTTGGCCTCTCTGACTCCTTCCTCTGGCTCCCCTCCCTCCTCTGTGGTTGGGTCGAGCCCCAAGCCCCCAGTGGTGACTACCTCGTCCCCTGGCGCGGCTCCTTCTCTGGTTGTAACTACTGCACCTTTTAACCCCTCTCTCTCTGGGGGTTCTCACCGCCGTCCTCGTCACGGCCGCCCTCGCTTGATTCCTTCCAGTTCTGCTACCTATCAAGCCTTGTTTGGTCCCGCTTCGTGGGCCAAATATTTTGATCTCCTCCCTCTTGATTCTGCGCCTCCTGACGATTTCTCCCTCCATCGACATCTCATTGATTCCGTGGATGCCTCCATTACTTTCAACCCCACTCGTCTCGGTACACGTGTCGTTGCTGCTCCTTCTCAGGATGCTGCTTCCCGCTTGGCTGCCTTATCCTGCCTTGGCGAGACCCCCGTTCGGGTCTCGAAGAACGCTCAGTTGAATGCCAGTGTTGGCACTATTTTGCTCCCGCCCCATGTTGCGACCGGTGTTCGGGACCTGCGCGACTGCCACGACGATATTCGCCATATCCTCGCTGCCCAGGGCCATTCTATTCTCCAGGTGGACACGTTTACTCGTCCCCCTCGTGGTAGTCGCCGTCAACCCCTCCGGGTTGTGAAGATTACCTTTGATGGTAGGACCCTTCCACCCTCTGTCATTCTTGCTGGTGCCAGGTGCTCTGTCCAGGAGTACATTCCTTCTCCTCGGCTCTGCAACAAGTGCTGGAGGTTTGGGCATGGTGCCCTCCGCTGCTCCGGGACTGTCTCTCTCTGTCCTTTGTGTGGTGGCGAAGGTCACTCTAAGTCGGAGTGCGCTTCTCCCCAGGCTCGTTGCCTCAACTGCGGTGAGGCCCATCCTACCTTCTCCCGTGCGTGTGTCCATTACAAGCTTGAGGCAGCTGTCTTCAACTTGAAGCACCGGGAGCGTTTATCTTTTCCTGAGGCGAGGCGCCAGGTTCGCCGGCTCCCGCCTTATGCTAATATCTCTTATGCTCGCGTGTTGCGCTCTTCCTCTCCTCGTCCTTCCCGCCTTCCTCAGACTCACAACCGTTTCCGGGCCTTGGACCCTGATGCGCCCACTGCCCCCTCCTCTGTCCCTTTGGGTTCTCTCCCGAAGGATCCTCCTCCTGGTCCTCTGTCTGGGGTTCCCCTTCCTTCTACCCGGTCTGTCGTGTCTTCTGTGTCTTCTTCCTCGTCCCCCTCCGATCCTCCTTCCCATCCTCTTCCTCCATCTATCGGCTCTCCCCACCGCCTGTCGGTGCGGGCGGATGTCCATCGCTCTCCTAACGGCCGTCGTGTGTGCTCTCGTTCGGCTTCTCCTGTTGAGACACTGGAATCCGTTGCCCGGTACGTAGTTGCTGGGACACCGGTCTCTTTAAGTCAGAAGCGTAAGCCTGGCTCCTCTCCTTCCTCTTCCCCGGCGGGTAAGAAGGCTTCGCTTTCTTCCTCAGCTCCTCCTCCTGGCTCTGTTGCTCCTTCCCCTCCCGTTTCAGTGATTGCGCCCCCTGTTCCTGCTATGGAGGTTTCTTTGGCCCCTGCTTCCCTTTCGGTTGCTGCTCTTGCTGGGGTGCGCTCCCCTCTTTCTACTCCCCCTCTTCCTGCTGCTGTCCTTGACTGCTCCTCTCCGTTGTCTCCTCCTCTTCCTCCTCCTCCTCCTCCTCCTCCTCCTCCTCCTCCTCCTCCTCCTCCTCCTCCTCCGGACCCTGCCCGCCCACCTCTGATCTGTTCTCCCGTTTCCTTCCCTCCGTCTTTGCTCAGTTTACCCATGCCCCCTAACCCTGACTTTGCTGACCCTGATCCCGACCCTGATATTCTTTAACGTGCTCTGTTGCTCTTTCGCCTTTGTTTCTTCCTTGTTCTCTGTTTTTGTCCTTTCTCTTCTCGTCGTTGTCCATTCTTCAATGGAACGTTCGAGGTTATTACGCCAATTTCCTCGAACTCCAACTTCTGATTTCGCGGTTTTCGCCCCTTTGTGTCTGTCTCCAGGAGCCAATGCTTGGTGCTCGTCCTGGTCGTTTTCGTGGCTATTCCTTTCTCTCCCCCCCCCCAGCCATTGCTGGGGCTTCTAATTCTTCTGCTCTCTTGATTTGGGCTGATGTTCCCTTTGTTCCTTTACTTTTTCCTTCGCCTCTCCATTGTTCTGCTGCTCGTATCTTTGTGGGGAAATGGTACACAGTTTGTTCCATTTATCTCCCCCCGAGTGTCCCGCTCTCTCTTCCTGATTTGAAACACCTCCTAGACTCCTTGCCGGAGCCTGTGCTCCTGCTGGGTGACTTCAATTGTCGTCATTCTCTTTGGGGTGACGTTCTGACGAATACCCGGGGTCGCCTCCTTGAGCCGTTTCTCCTCTCTTCTTCCCTGTCTCTTCTGAATTCTGGTGAGCCCACTCATTTGGACTCTCGAACTCGCACCCTTTCTTGTCTTGATCTTTCTCTCTGCTCTTCTTCTCTTTACTTAGATTTCACGTGGCAGGTTCTTGATGACCTCCATGGAAGTGATCATTTCCCCATCCTTGTTTCCTTTTTCTCTTTTCGCCCTTCCCTCTCTTTCCCTAGGTGGCAGTTTGCTAAGGCGGACTGGACCCTATTTTCCCTCAGTGCTACTCTCTCTGACCTCTCCCTTCTGCCCCTCTCTCGCGCTCTCCTCATTTTTCATGACACTGTCTTCAACGCTGCCCTCCGGTCTATTCCTCGCTCTTCCTCTCGGGGTCCACGGAAGTGCGTTCCCTGGTGGAATGCGGACTGTGCTCGGGCTGTCCGCTGTAAGCGTGCAGCCTGGAAGAGGCACCGCCGTAGGCAGACGACCGATTCTTTTCTTTTCTTTCGGAAAGCGAGTGCGGTGGCCCGTAGGGCCATCCGTACGGCTAAACGTGAATGTTGGGCATCTTATGTCTCAACAATTACGTCCGAAACCCCTCTGGCCCAGATCTGGAAGCGTATCCGCAAGATAGCGGGTAAGTTCGTTCCCGATGTTTCTCCGGTCCTTCACCTCCATGATACTCTTGTGGCGGACCCGTTGCAGGTCGCTTCCGAACTGGGTTCCCACTTTTCTTCTGTTAGCTCTGGTCTTCATCTTCCCCAATCTTTCCTTCTTCGTAAACCTGTCCTTGAGTCTCGTCCTTTAGATTTCTGCACTCATCTTCAGCTTCCCTATAATGATCCCTTCTCTCTCTCTGAACTTCGTTCTGCCCTGGCCCTCTGCGGTTCTACGGCGGCGGGCTCCGATGGTATTCATTATGAGATGCTTCGCCATCTCCCTCCGAGCACGTCTCAGTATTTACTGAGTCTGTATAATCGGATCTGGGAGTCGTCGTCAGTCCCTGAGGACTGGCTCGATGCCGTTGTCCTCCCTGTTCGCAAACCGGGGTCTCTGGGTACTTCCCCTAAGGACTTTCGCCCTATTGCTCTCACAAGTTGTGTCTGCAAACTCTTTGAACGTATGGTTAACGTTCGTCTGATGTGGTTCCTGGAACACCATCACCTCCTCTCCCCTTCTCAATTTGGTTTCCGCAAGTGCCGCAGCACGACAGATGTCCTGGTGAACTTTGAGGTCTATATTCGTACTGCTTTTGCTGCGAAGACCTCCGTTGTTGCCGTCCTTTTTGACCTAGAAAAGGCTTATGACACCACTTGGCGTTATCATATCCTATCTCAACTTCATTCTTTTGGCCTTCGTGGTCATCTCCCTCTCTTTCTCCGCAGCTTCCTCTCTCGTCGTTCCTTTCGGGTGCGCCTTGGTACCGCTCTCTCTCCCTCTTTTCAGCAATACGAAGGTGTGCCCCAGGGTAGTGTTCTGAGCACTACTCTTTTTCTGGTTGCCCTCAATGGTCTTCTTTCCTCTCTTCCTTCTGGTGTCTTCTCCGCTCTCTATGTCGATGATCTTACCCTTTGTTGTCAGGGTGATGATTCGCCTCTCCTTCAACGCCGGCTTCAACTTGCCATTGATGCCGTGTCGTCTTGGGCCACAGGTCATGGCTTCAAGTTCTCTACTTCTAAGACTTGTGCCATGACTTTTACGCGGAAACGGGTTGTTCTTCGTCCCTCTTTGTCACTTTATGGTCATCCCCTTGAATACAAAGATTCCGCGAAGCTTTTGGGGTTATTTCTTGACACTCGTTTGTCTTGGTCTCCCCATATCTCTTACCTCCGTGTTGAGTGCTCTAAGGCCCTTACCCTCCTTCGGGTCTTGTCCCATACTTCTTGGGGGGCAGATAGGCGCACTCTCCTTGCTTTACATTCCTCTCTCGTCCTGTGTAAGCTCGATTATGGTTGCCCTGCTTACTCGTCTGCTTCTCCTTCTACTCTTCGCCGTCTTGATGCTTTGCACCATACTGGGTTGCGTCTCAGTTCTGGTGCCTTTCGTTCGACTCCCATCCTTAGCTTGTATGTTGACACTGGCTTCCTGTCTCTCCAGGACCGCCGTGATCGCTACTGTCTTCGCTATCTTGCGCGGTCCTTACAACATCCTTCCTCTCGCCTCTGTCGTGCTTTAACTTTTACCCCTCCTGCGGTTCCTGTTCCTCTTCACCACCTCCCTCTTTCTGTCCGGTTGTCTCGCCTACAGGATTCTCTTTCCGTTCGTATTTCTGATGTTTCTCCTCGTGTTGTTCCTTCTTTGCCCCCGTGGAGGGTCCCTCTTCCGCGGTTTTGTACATCCTTGACCCGTATCACTAAAGCTTTTACCCCTCCTACGGTTCTCAAACGCCTTTTCCTCGAGCACTTTTCTTCTCACTCCCGCTCCGTTTCTGTCTTCACCGATGGGTCTAAGTCAGCGGACGGTGTTGGCTACTCTGTTGTTTTTCCTGATCGGACTTATATGTGTCGCTTGCCTCCGGAGACTAGCATCTTTACAGCGGAACTTTATGCTATTCTCTATGCTCTTCGTCCCCTGCTTTCTCGTTGTCAGTCTTCCTTTGTGGTTGTTGTTGACTCTCGTAGTGCCCTCATGGCTCTCGGGTCCTTTAATCCGGTTCATCCAGTAGTTGTCGAGATCCAGCATTGGCTGTTTCTCGTTCACAGTAAATTTAAGTCGGTTGAGTTTTGTTGGGTTCCCAGCCATATTGGTGTGTCTTTAAATGAGCGTGCGGATGCTGCTGCCAAGGAAGCTGTCCGCTCTTGTCCCATCTCTCGCAAAGGCATTCCGTATTCCGACTTTTACCCGGTTATCCATTCCTCAGTCCTTACCCGTTGGCAGGCTTCTTGGTTGTCTGTTACTGGTAACAAGCTACGTACTCTTAAATGTTGTGTTTCCTCGTGGCCGTCCTCCTTCCACCGTAACCGGCGGTGGGAAACAGCTCTGGCGAGGTTGCGTATTGGCCATACTCGCTTAACCCATGGTCACTTGATGGAGCGCCGCCCTGCTCCTTATTGTCCTAGTTGCATCGTCCCTCTTACGGTCGTGCATGTCCTTCTTGAATGTCCTGACTTCCAGGACGAGCGTGTGTCTTGCTTTCCGACCGCCCCTCGCGGTCACCTGTCCCTCGATAGAATTCTTGGTGACTCGGATACTTTTGATATCGTTCGCCTTATGCGTTTTTGTTCTCGTATTGGCATCCTTGGTGATATTTAGCGCCCTCTGATTATTTTGCGTACTTGATGGTGCTACATAGCCTTCCCGGTTTGGTGCCTTCTTTTGATAATTACTTACTTACTTACTTGCAAGACTTCCCCGCCCTATAGCGGGCAATATATGCCACTTAAGATTTTTTTATTATTTTTCCCATGATCAATGAACACAAATAAACAGGTTAGGAAGAAAAAAGATTTTTTTTTTTTGTATGCGCCTGTGGGTGTCAAATGGTATATAGCCATGCGCCATTTAAGGGTTAACCCTTAAAGTGCGCATCACGTCATATGACGTGCTGGACGTTGTTCCAGTCAACTGCGCATCACGTCATATGATGTGTTGGGGTACTACGCAAGATTTAAACAGCCCGCGGATACACGGGGTTCACCACACCTTCATCAGGGCTCTTGTAAACAGATGCCATTTTTAAAAAAAATCGTGGGCCAAACTCCCGGGTGTTATTGGCCTCAGTATTGATTGAGCAACCAAGCCTGACGCACGCAGCATGAGCTAACAGCACTGCTGTTCAGCTTGTGACCACAGCATCGCCTAAAAATGCCAAATTATACTTGTTCATGCTATTATGTAGCGATAATATTATTACAGAAGACCCCTGACTGTGATAAAACTGACCAGGGTTCTGATAATAGCAGGATTGTGGTGATATTTAGCGCTGTGCGCCATGGAAGGAGGAGTAATGCTGTTTGGTGGCGATGTCTTTTGACTGTGTGTGGCCACCTTTTATTGACTGCACTCAGCATACCACCTTAGTGGTTCGCTATGGTGAACACAAATGTAGATACTTATATATAACGTATGTATAGAGGGTATAAACAGCAAGAGAAGGTTTGGAGCCGCCATTTTGGTGAGGGCGGTGGTGTAGTCTGCACGACGCCACCGTGTAGACAACGGTGTTGTTTACTGGTTACCACGATGGTCTTTGGGCTCCATACCAGTTTATTTGTACAAGTATGGTGAATAAAACAGGTAGATATTTATATATAATGTGTGTATAGAGCATAATAACACCACACAGTATTGTTGGAGGAGAAATATTAGTGTATCTGGCCTTGAGGGCGGCCGCCGATCAGCTGACTGTGTGAGTAGCCACATCTTTGTGCCTTTACTCACCATACAAGCTTAGATGTACAGTTATGGTGAACAAAACATGTAGATACTTATATGTAACGTCTGTATATAAGATATATAGCGTAATAACACCACACAGTATTGTTGGAGAAGAAATATTAGTGTGTCTGGCCTTGAGGGCGGCCGCCGATCAGCTGACTGTGTGAGTTGCCACATCTATGTGCCTTTACTCACCATACAAGCTTAGATGTACAGTTATGGTGAACAAAACATGTAGACACTTATATATAATGTCTGTATATAGTGAATTATAGCAAAAACATTATTGTGGGAGGAGAATGTGGGTGAGTCAGATGACTGGAGGGAGGGCGGGAGTGGCTGGCTGGTCAACGGCGGTCACTGCTCGTTACTTTTTGACTCATAATTGCTACTTAGTGGTTCGTTATAGTGAACAAAACATGCAGATACTTATATATAACCTGTGCTTATAATGTAATAACCGACAAAGTATTTGTTCACTGATTGATGAACATAATTGAATCAACAATATGCACACCATATTTTTGACTACAGCAATGATTCACTCATTTTATTATATAAATATATCAAACTACACACTATTGAATAATATTACAGCAAAAAAAGTATGAAAAATCAATCAGACACATTGAAATAATTCGGTAATTATCTCTTTGTGGCAACTCCGGCCTGACAGCTTGCGAGCAACAGACCGCCTGGGACGCACGCTGAGTCAGCGCCTATAATTTGCCAGACTTCCCCGCCCTATAGCAGGCAATATATGCCACTTACGATTTTTTTATTATTTTTCCCGTGATCAGTGAACACAAATTAACAGGTTAGAAAGAAAAAATAATTTTTTTTTTTTTCAAAATGACATGCACCTGTGAGGATGACAGGATATTAACCCTTAAAGTGCGCATCACTTCATATGAAGTGTAAATCGTTTTACCAGTCAACTGCGCTTCACTTCATTTGAAGTGTATGGGTACCGCGCACGATTTGAATGGCCCGCGGTGTAGCTGGGGGTCCCATACGCTGCCCAGGGGCTCTAGTAAACAGCGGCCATTTTGAAAAAAAATCCAGCTCACGATTCGATGGCATGGGAGGCCTCAGTTTAGCGAGAGTCACCATAGCGAGCGCACGGTCAAACGCCTCACGGGCACGCACCACTCAGTCCCTCACCCCAGAGCAAATAGCCCACAAATTATTCTCTGAAGGTGAAGAAAGTGTGTTTGACGATTCAGACAACGATGAGGATTATACACAGTTGTCGGGTGATAGTAGCAGCAGCAGTGAAAGTGAGAATGACCGCCATGCCATGGCGAGGCCTATACGCTCTCCCATGCCTCCTCGCCCATTTTCTACCCCAATTCTACCACGACCTCACAGTTCCTGTGGATATTTTCTGTTTGAGGGTGACGAGTCAGAGGGAGGTGACTCCTTTTCTGGGTTTAGTGACTCAGATCAAAGTTTTATTGAGCCTGTGGCTGGTACCAGTGGTGTAACTGGGCGAGAAATTGTCGCGTCAGCAGCATCTCGCCCGGCCAAGCGCCACCGCATGGCACCACATGAGGGACCAAGACCCTCGTGTTCACGTGCACCCACCTCACGTGCACCCACCTCACGTGTACCCACCTCACGTGCACGTAGCCGCCGTGCTTCTCGCAGACGGTATTCAGCTCCTGGTCGCCGGTATGCATCGCTTCCTCGCCGTCTTTCCTCTGCATCTCGCAGGACGCCTGGTGTACTTGAGTGGAGTGATGGTGACGATTTTATTCCTAATATTCCTCACTTTGACGATAAAGATGTAGGGATTACAAACCTTTTCCCTAATCAAGGTGAGGACATGGCTGAGATGGAATATTTTACAGCATTCTATGATGAACCACTCATGGAATACATTGTACACCAAACGAACCTGCATGCTGCTTACCTGATTGAGAGGGAAATCACAGAATTTTCACGACTGCAGCGTTGGAAAAATACCACAGTGGCGGAAATGTATGTGTTTTTGGCACTCTGTTTGTTGATGAAGCACTGTCACAAACATGCAATAAATGACTATTGGAGCAAGGACAAGACAATACCAACACCTTTATTCGGGAAATATATGTCACGAGACAGGTTTCAGATACTCCTCAGGTGTCTACATTTTGGAAGTGTTCAGGACCGAACACCTGATGATAGACTGTGGCGAGTGAGGCACTACATGAACGATGTTATTGGAAAATTCAGAGATTTTTACGTACCAGCACAGAAGCTGGTGGTTGATGAATCTCTCATACTTTTCAAGGGACGTGTTCCATTCAAACATTACATTCCCTCAAAACGAAACCGATTTGGCCTGAAATTTTTTGTTCTTTGTGATTGTGAGACAGGATACGTGTTACACATGATTCTGTACTCGGCTAGTGATGCAGACATTCCCGGTAACGACGAACATGGATTCTCGGGGAGTGTAGTGAAGACCATCATGGCTCCGTGGATGAACAAGGGACACATTTTATACACAGATAATTACTATACAAGTCCCTTGCTAGCTCGGTTCTTGCTAGAAAATAGAACCGGATTGGTTGGTACAGTAAAGCCACAACGAAGGGAAATGCCTGTGTTTGACAACGACATTGCAGTTGGCGAGTGTCAGAGAAGGAAAAGTGATAACATTCTGTCAGTTCGGTGGAAAGACAAAAGAGAGGTGAACTTGTTGACAACAATTCATGATGGAACAATGGTGAACAGTGGGAAAGTGAGCCATAAAACAAACGCACCACTATATAAGCCAGACTGTGTTTTAGACTATAATATCAACATGCGGTTGATTGATAAATCAGACATGATGATTGGCACTGCAGAGTGTGTGCGGAAGACATGTAGGTGGACGAAAAAAGTGTTCTTCCATCTTGTGGACATGAGCATGCTGAACTGTTTCAACATGTACCTTGTGAGAACTGGACGTAAGCCCACTTTCCGTGACTTTGTATTTGATGCTGCAATACAGTTATTAGGAAAGTTTGCAAAAGATGTCCCAGGTATTCAGCGGCCCATCATAAACCCACTGTTGCAGCATGCTGGTACTCCACGCCTCGCTCACACTGAAGGCTTCCTAGCACACAAACTTAAGTATTTGCCACCTGGTGTGAAGCGTGCAATAGCCCAACGTGATTGCTATGTGTGTAAAACAACGACACGTAGAGACAAGAAACGGAAGCTTGTGCAAACATGGTGTGAAACGTGTGGTATCCCATTATGTGCTGTCGACTGCTTCAATGACTACCACAGTCTAGAAATCTTCTAAGTGTGCTTCAAAGTGTGTATAGTGTGTGCGAGTGTGTAAATATGTAAACATATAAGCAGATAGCATGTGCGTGTGTGTAAATATATACAAATATAAGCAGAACATAAAATATAATAGACTGTAATGACATATTATATTGCCGTAATTGAAAACATTTGTGTGCGCCTGTGTATACTCAAATATGCAACAATTATTGATACAAAATATGTTCAAACAGGATTTGAAACACAATTAGTGAAAAAAAATTAGATAAAATGCGCTTAGACATTGTAAATAAATAGCGCGAAAATATATTTGTGGCAACTCTGGCTGTTTGAGGACCGCGCGCAACATCTCCCGGGCGTGTACTGCATGAGCGAACATGCAGATTGTGACGTCATCACCGAGCTTCTCGGCTCTATTGCAACAAAAGTAAGTACAATAGAATTTTTTTTTTTATTTTTCCCGTGATCAGTGAACAGAACTTAACAGATTAGCAAAAAAAAAAATTTTTTTTTTTTTTCAAAATGACATGCGCCTGTGTGGATAGCAGGATATTAGACCCCGAGCATGTTAAGGGTTAAACCCCGAGCATGTTAAGGGTTAACCCTCAAACCGCGCATATCATATATAAATGATATCAGTGACAAAACCGAAACCGCGCACATCATTTATATATGATTTCGTGTCTAGCGCTTTAATTTAAATACCCCGCCTGGGATAGGAGCAGCTATAGTACAGCCACGACCGATAGTTGCCAGATGCCACCTAGAAAAAAAATCCAGGCCAACATTCTTGGGTGCTACAGCGTCAGTATTGAGCAAGCCACCAAGGCTGGCGCACGCAGCACGAGCTCACAGCACCGCTGTTCAGCTTGTGACCACAACATCGCCTACAAATACCATAATATAAATGATACTGCTATTATTTAGCACTGATAGTATTACTGAAGCCCCCTGACTGTGATAAAACTGACCAGGATTCTGATAATAGCAGGATTGTGGTGATATTTAGCGCTGTGTTCCATGGAGGGAGGAGTAAGGCTGTGGGAGGGAGGGTTGTGGCGTCGTTTTCTGACTGTGTGTGGCCACCATTTATTGACTGCACTCACCATACCAGCTTAGTGGTTCGATATGGTGAACACAAATGTAGATACTTATATATAACGTGAGTATAGTGTGAGATAACAGCGAGAGGAGTAGGTTGGGAGCCGCCATTTTGGTGAGGGAAGAGCGTCGTCTGCACGACTTGGTATGTTGTTTACTGATGGCCACTATGATCTTTGGGCACCATACCAGCTTATTTGTTCAGGTATGGTGAATAAAACAGGTAGATACTTATATATAATGTGTGTATATAGCGTAATAACACCACAAACAATATTGTTGGAGGACAAATATGAGTGCGTCTGGCCTTGAGGGCGGCCGCCGATCAGCTGACTGTGTGAGTAGCTACGTCTTATGGCCTTTACTCACCATACAAGCTTAGATGTACAGTTATGGTGAACAAAACATGTAAATATGTATATATATAAAGTCTGTGTATAGTGAATAAATACAGAAAGAGTATTGTGGGAGGTGAATGAGGGTGAGTGAGGTGGTGTTGAGGGAGGGAGTGGCAGTGAGTGGCTCGCTGGTGTTTGGCGGTCACTCCTCGTTGCTTTTTGACTCACAAGACCAACTTAGTAGTTCGTTATGGTGTACAAAACATGCAAATACTTTTATATAACCTGTGTATATAGTGTAACAACAGCAAAACTATTTGTTTATTGTTTTATGAACATAATAATTGAATCACTAATATGCACACCATAATTTTGAGTACAGCAATGGTTCACACATTTTATAATATAAATATACCACAATTCACAGTATGGAATAATATTACTGCAAAAAAACTAAGAAAAAATCAATCAGAGACATTGAAATAATTAGGTTATAATATATTTGTGGCAACTGCCGTCTGACAGCTCGGGCGGAGTAGACCTCGTCTGGCGAAGGCTCTGCCAACGCCCCTTTTTTGCCACACTTCCCTACCCTATTGCGGCTAAAATATGCCACCTACGATTTTTTTGTTATTTTTTCCGTGATCAGGGAACAAAAATGAACACTTCTATAAGACGAAAGATTTTTTTGGATTTTTTTTTTTTGTTGCGCCTGTGGGTGTGAATTCCATTTGGGCCCCTAGCGGTTTGAGGGTTAAGGACCTGCCCGAAACGCTGCGCGTACTATTGGCTTTACAAGATTGTAATTACTATAATATGTATCCTCACAATCCCAATGTACCTTCTTGTATACTGTATATATAAATAAAATAAAAATAAATAAAATATATAATTACAACTTTTATGTTCAAATGGCCAACTATTCAACAAAACACTGTAAATCCTGGTGAAGAATTGAGGTGGGATAGTCACTGTGCGCGAGGCCCCCTCCCCGCTCAGCTCGTTGTCGCCGTGTGGGGGCTTAGTGGGCGGCTGCCGGAGTGTGATGCTCCTTGGGACAGTCCTCTGTCCTTTTCTAGCCTTGTGCTCCTGCTGCCGTCCTCTCCAATTCTGCTGGGCATCTTTTCCTTTTCCTTCTGTTTCGTTTTTCTCCCCCCTCTTCTCCTATCTGCTTGCCGTTTCCTGCCGACCTTTTGCTCATTCTGGTTCTTCCCTTGGACTTCTTCTATTTTGACGCCCGGGTGCTTGAGGAGGCATACTCTTGCACCCGTAGAACTTTAGTACCCGACGTCGAGAGCGAGGGGAACCTTTTATTATCAATCCCCCTTTCGTCACTGAACCCGATCTCGACGGACTGTCGGTTTCTTAAGGTGGCGTTTGTGGGGTGTATACTCACGACGCACCCCTAGGTGGCCCCGGCAAGATCGGCGATAGCTTCTTGTTGGGTGTCCTGCCTCTAATTGTAGCTCCATGGTGGGTGTGGGGGCACATTCGTGAATGAATTCTTCTTTTCGTAATGATGATAACCCCTGTTTCGGCTGCTTCTGGTTTACCTTCTCAGGCTCGTGGGGTGGGCGACCAAGCCCCCGAGTCGGTCCGTATTGGAAGACCGGGCTCTGTAGCCTCCGCTGCATTGGGCCCCGACCTTGCTCCTCCTTTGGCCTCTCTGACTCCTTCCCCTGGCTCCCCTCCCTCCTCTGTGGTTGGGTCGAGCCCCAAGCCCTCAGTGGTGACTACCTCGTCCCCTGGCGCGGCTCCTTCTCTAGTTGTAACTACTGCGCCTTTTAACCCCTCTCTCTCTGGGGGTTCTCACCGCCGCCCTCGCTCGATTCCTTCCAGTTCTGCTACCTATCAAGCCTTGTTTGGTCCCGCTTCGTGGGCCAAATATTTTGATCTCCTCCCTCTTGATTCTGCGCCCCCTGACAATTTCTCCCTCCATCGACATCTCGTTGATTCCGTGGATGCCTCCATTACTTTCAACCCCCACTCGTCTCGGTACACGTGTCGTTGCTGCTCCTTCTCAGGATGCTGCTTCCTGCTTGGCTGCCTTATCCTGCCTTGGCGAGGCCCCCGTTCGGGTCTCGAAGAACGCTCAGTTGAATGCCAGTGTTGGCACTATTTTGCTCCCGCCCCATGTTGCGACCGGTGTTCGGGACCTGCGCGACTGCCACGACGATATTCGACGTATCCTTGCTGCCCAGGGCCATTCTATTCTCCAGGTGGACACGTTTACTCGTCCCCCTCGTGGTAGTCGCCGTCAACCCCTCCGGGTTGTGAAGATTACCTTTGATGGTAGGACCCTTCCACCCTCTGTCATTCTTGCTGGTGCCAGGTGCTCTGTCCAGGAGTACATTCCTTCTCCTCGGCTCTGCAACAAGTGCTGGAGGTTTGGGCATGGTGCCCTCCGCTGCTCCGGGACTGTCTCTCTCTGTCCTTTGTGTGATGGCGAAGGTCACTCTAAGTCGGAGTGCACTTCTCCCCAGGCTCGTTGCCTCAACTGCGGTGAGGCCCATCCTACCTTCTCCCGTGCGTGTGTCCATTACAAGCTTGAGGCAGCCGTCCTCAACTTGAAGCACCGGGAGCGTTTATCTTTTCCTGAGGCGAGACGCCAGGTTCGCTGGCTCCCGCCTAATGCCAATATCTCTTATGCTCGCGTGTTGCGCTCTTCCTCTCCTCGTCCTTCCCGCCTTCCTCAGCCTCACAACCGTTTCCGGGCCTTGGACCCTGATGCGCCCACTGCCCCCTCCTCTGTTCCTTTGGGTTCTCTCCCGAAGGATCCTCCTCCTGGTCCTCTGTCTGGGGTTCCCCTTCCTTCTACCCGATCTGTCGTGTCTTCTGTGTCTTCCTCGTCCCCCTCCGATCCTCCTTCCCATCCTCTTCCTCCATCTATCGGCTCTCCCCACCGCCTGTCGGTGTGGGCGGATGTCCATCGCTCTCCTAACGGCCGTCGTGTGTGCTCTCGTTCGGCTTCTCCTGTTGAGACACTGGAATCCGTTGCCCGGTACGTAGTTGCTGGGACACCGGTCTCTTCAAGTCAAAAGCGTAAGCCTGGCTCCTCTCCTTCCTCTTTCCCGGCGGGTAAGAAGGCTTCGCTTTCTTCCTCAGCTCCTACTTCTGGCTCTGTTGCTCCTTCCCCTCCCGTTTCAGTGATTGCGCCCCCTGTTCCTGCTATGGAGGTTTCTTTGGCCCCTGCTTCCCTTTCGGTTGCTGCTCTTGCTGGGGTGCGCTCCCCTCTTTCTACTCCCCCTCTTCCTGCTGCTGTCCTTGACTGCTCCTCTCCGTTGTCTCCTCCTCTTCCTCCTCCTCCTCCTCCTCCGGACCCCGCCCACCCACCTCTGATCTGTTCTCCCGTTTTTTTTCCTTCCCTCCGTCTTTGCTCAGTTTACCCATGCCCCCTAACCCTGACTTTGCTGACCCTGATCCCGACCCTGATATTCTTTAACGTGCTCTGTTGCTCTTTCGCCTTTGTTTCTTCCTTGTTCTCTGTTTTTGTCCTTTCTCTTCTCGTCGTTGTCCATTCTTCAATGGAACGTTTGAGGTTATTACGCCAATTTCCTCGAACTCCAACCTCTGATTTCGCGGTTTTCGCCCCTTTGTGTCTGTCTCCAGGAGCCAATGCTTGGTGCTCGTCCTGGTCGTTTTCGTGGCTATTCCTTTCTCTCCTCCCCCCCAGCCATTGCTGGGGCTTCTAATTCTTCTGCTCTCTTGATTCGTGCTGATGTTCCCTTTGTTCCTTTACTTTTTCCTTCGCCTCTCCATTGTTCTGCTGCTCGTATCTTTGTGGGGAAATGGTACACAGTTTGTTCCATTTATCTCCCCCCGAGTGTCCCGCTCTCTCTTCCTGATTTGAAACACCTCCTAGACTCCTTGCCGGAGCCTGTGCTCCTGCTGGGTGACTTCAGTTGTCGTCATTCTCTTTGGGGTGACGTTCTGACGAATACCCGGGGTCGCCTCCTTGAGCCGTTTCTCCTCTCTTCTTCCCTGTCTCTTCTGAATTCTGGTGAGCCCACTCATTTGGACTCTCGGACTCGCACCCTTTCTTGTCTTGATCTTTCTCTCTGCTCTTCTTCTCTTTACTTAGATTTCACGTGGCAGGTTCTTGATGACCTCCATGGAAGTGATCATTTCCCCATCCTTGTTTCCTTTTTCTCTTTTCGCCCTTTCCTCTCTTTCCCTAGGTGGCAGTTTGCTAAGGCAGACTGGACCCTGTTTACCCTCAGTGCTGCTCTCTCTGACCTCTCCCTTCTGCCTCTCTCTCGCGCTCTCCTCCTTTTTCATGACACTGTCTTCAACGCTGCCCTCCGCTCTATTCCTCGCTCTTCCTCTCGGGGTCCACGGAAGTGCGTTCCCTGGTGGAATGCGGACTGTGCTCGGGCTGTCCGCTGTAAGCGTGCAGCCTGGAAGAGGCACCGCCGTAGGCAGACGACCGATTCTTTTCTTTTCTTTCGGAAAGCGAGTGCGGTGGCCCGTAGGGCCATCCGTACGGCTAAACGTGAATGTTGGGCATCTTATGTCTCAACAATTACGTCCGAAACCCCTCTGGCCCAGATCTGGAAGCGTATCCGCAAGATAGCGGGTAAGTTCGTTCCCGATGTTTCACCGGTCCTTCACCTCCATGATACTCTTGTGGCGGACCCGTTGCAGGTCGCTTCCGAACTGGGTTCCCACTTTTCTTCAGTTAGCTCTGGTCTTCATCTTCCCCAATCTTTTCTTCTTCGTAAACCTGTCCTTGAGTCTCGTCCTTTAGATTTCTGCACTCATCTTCAGCTTCCCTATAATGATCCCTTCTCTCTCTCTGAACTTCGTTCTGCCCTGGCCCTCTGCGGTTCTACGGCGGCGGGCTCCGATGGTATTCATTATGAGATGCTTCGCCATCTCCCTCTGAGCACGTCTCGGTATTTACTGAGTCTGTATAATCGGATCTGGGAGTCGTCGTCGTTCCTTCTTTGCCCCCGTGGAGGGTCCCTCTTCCGCGGTTTTGTACATCCTTGACCCATATCACTAAAGCTTTTACCCCTCCTACGGTTCTAAAACGCCTTTTCCTCAAGCACTTTTCTTCTCACTCCCGCTCCGTTTCTGTCTTCACCGATGGGTCTAAGTCAGCGGACGGTGTTGGCTACTCTGTTGTTTTTCCTGATCGCACTTATATGTGTCGCTTGCCTCCGGAGACTAGCATCTTTACAGCGGAACTTTATGCTATTCTCTATGCTCTTCGTCTCCTGCTTTCTCGTTGTCAGTCTTCCTTTGTAGTTGTTGTTGACTCTCGTAGTGCCCTCATGGCTCTCGGGTCCTTTAATCCGGTTCATCCAGTAGTTGTCGAGATCCAGCATTGGCTGTTTCTCGTTCACAGTAAATTTAAGTCGGTTGAGTTTTGTTGGGTTCCCAGCCATATTGGTGTGTCTTTAAATGAGCGTGCGGATGCTGCCGCCAAGGAAGCTGTCCGCTCTTGTCCCATCTCTTGTAAAGGCATTCCGTACTCCGACTTTTACCCGGTTATCCATTCCTCAGTCCTTACCCGTTGGCAGGCTTCTTGGTTGTCTGTTACTGGTAACAAGCTACGTACTCTTAAATGTTGTGTTTCCTCGTGGCCGTCCTCCTTCCACCGTAACCGGCGGTGGGAAACAGCTCTGGCGAGGTTGCGTATTGGCCATACTCGCTTAACCCATGGTCACTTGATGGAGCGCTGCCCTGCTCCTTATTGTCCTAGTTGCATTGTCCCTCTTACGGTCGTGCATGTCCTTCTTGAATGTCCTGACTTCCAGGACGAGCGTGTGTCTTGCTTTCCGACCGCCCCTCGCGGTCACCTGTCCCTCGATAGAATTCTTGGTGACTCGGATACTTTTGATATCGTTCGCCTTATGCGTTTTTGTTCTCGTATTTTCATCCTTGGTGATATTTAGTGCCCTCTGATTATTTTGCGTATTTGATGGTGCTACATAGCCTTCCCGGTTTGGTGCCTTCTTTTGATAATTACTTACTTACTTACTGTGCGCGAGGCACTGGTAAGCTGAGCGGCAGTTGCAGTGCCACCACGAGCTAGTCGGCCCGTACGCATATCAGCACCCTCGTATCCTGAGGCAACCCTCGTATCCCGATACAAAATTTCCGAGCAAATCCTGCTGTAACACTGTAAAAGTGTTTGGTTTAGTTTATTTAAAATATATATAGTACATGAGTCACATACAAGGATTGAGAAGGCGCCAGTTTGTCCACCGGAAAGTCACACCTCTCAGAGTTAATGACCCCAAGTGACCTGAGGTCAGATCATGCGAATTTCACCTTACTTCTACTAATCTCATAATTGGAGCCTGGTAGCCTTCAAACATGCCGACGTTTAAGGAGTGGCTTGGTAGAGAGCCGGAGGCTATCTACTTGTGGGCGGAGTTAGCTACTAGGTTCCCCCAATATATACTCGGAGAGCTATCGATTCGAGAGCATTAACAGAACAGCAGCAGCCAGGAGAGCAGGAGGACAATAGCCGAGACAGGCTGTCGGTCGGACGGGGGTGAAGCTGCCTGACAGCTGCAGACTCTCCCCCCCCCCTCTATCCAGTTATAGGCAGACACTTGGTGAGTTGAACAGTAAGGTGACTTGGTCGTGTTTTACAAGTGTTGTGTGATGATCAGGGGCAGTCAGTTGTAGTGTTCTCAGATTCTTGGAGGATGACTCACTTTACATATATATCTTGAACATTGCTTAAATTTTTGATACTTAGTATGTGAAATATATTTGAATTTATTATTTAAATGGCCTTTAACTGTGTCCCCTATGTTCGGAGTTGATACATGGTAATAACATCTTTTGAGAATATTGTGATACAGACAAGTTCCATTCCTTGTCTTGTATGTAATGGTCTAGAATGGATGGTGGCAGCATTTCGTCTTCTGCTATCTACTCTTCTACTTCTACTATCTACTCTTCTACTTCTACTATCTACTCTTCTACTTCTACCTATCTATTCCTCTCCCTCCACACCTCTCTAAACTCTCACTTTCAACTAATGACCCTCCTCGCTCCTCCCACCTCTCTACCTCTCACCCCAAACCCTCACTAATTACTTCATTATTCATCTCTTCCCTTTCGTTTCCTCTTATACGTTTGTGGCAGTGAAATGTATTCTAGAGTTCTCTCTAGAGTTTCGGGTAGCTGATCAAGTTACGGCGCCTTGTAGTCTTAGCACCTAGGTAGTCGAATACCTAGGTTACAAGGTGTTGAACGAGAGTGGTTGCCTTAGGAACTCTGGAGGGTGCTCTAGAATAGTTAGCTAACTGGGGACGGGATAATGGACTAGAGAGAGCTGTTTCCCCCGGCCTCGTTAGTTAACTGGGGGGTGGAATAATGGACAAGATAGAGCTATTTCCCCCACCCCCCGTTACACTGCTCGAGCCGAGGTACCACTGTATTAGTGATTCAATGCTGTTCACGATGTTCACAGTGCTAGCCACAGGTAGAGTGGTAGACGGTTGGAACAAGTTAGGTGAGAAGGTGGTGGAGGCCGAGACTGTCAGTAGTTTCAAAGCGTTATATGACAAAGAGTGCTGGGAAGACGGGACACCACGAGCGTAGCTCTCATCCTGTAACTACACTTAGGTAAAAAAATTACACTTAGGTAATTACAGCCCCACAGCATTATTTCGTCCATCTAGGAATCTTCAAACGACTTCTTAGCTTCCTTTACAAAATAAACGTGTGGTCAAGTATGTATTTGCAGGATTTATTGTGATAACAGCAGGATTGTGGTGATAATAAGCATTGTGCATAGTGTTGTGGGAGGAGTAATTGTGGTGGGGGGAGCGAGGGAGAGAATCGTGGTAGCCTCACTGTGTGGCAGCCTCACTGTGTGGCAGCCACTCTTGTTTTGCTCCTCATACTAGCTTAGTGGTTCGCTATGGTGAACACATTTGTACATGGGTATATACAATGTGTGTATATAGTGTAGTAACAGCAACAGGAGTATGTTGGGAGGAGCTATTTGGCTCCTCCCAACCAAATAGGGAGGTTTGGTTGGGAGGAAGAAAATACTGGAGGGCCCAGGTCCCAAATCTACACAGTAAAATAACAACATACTGGAGTGAACGATATGGAGGAAAATGCAGAATAGAACCAGTGAAGAGCAGGGGTGCCATAGGCACAATCAGAGAGAACTGTATAAACATCAGAGGTCCACGGTCGTTCAACATCCTCCCAGCAAGCATAAGAAATATTGTCAGAACAACCGTGGACATCAAGAGAAAACTAGATAGTTTTCTCCAAGGAGTGCCGGACCAACCGGGCTGTGGTGGGTATGTGGGCCTGCGGGCCGCTGTATGCAACAGCCTAGTGGACCAAACTCTCACAAGTCAAGCATGGCCTTGCGCTGGACTTTGGGAGTAGAAGAACTCCCAGAACTCCATCAAGCTGGTATCAAGCAGGAACGAAAATACGGACTATGCGGGTTGACATAAAAAGGCTTCGGTAATTTTAAAATTTGTAGAAATTCCATTTATTGTCCGAATACTATGGGACTTGTTTTAAAATAGGCGCCAACTTCTAGCCATTCTCTGTATACCCCACGTGGCATCCTGATTGCCGTGTGAGCACCCACCCTCGCTGGAGGCTCACTATTTTCGTGACCTCGCTCGTGAAAGCTGTGACCTTCCCTCGAGTCTAAAAGTTGACCCCATTCTGGTTATTTTATCTAAGGTATTTGTTGTCACTGGCTTTATAAACACTGCAAATTGGCTTCCAGATGGATACTGATTAAGAACAGGGCCATTCTATGATGAAAGCATTGAAAGAAACACGTATAAGGGAAAAGTTATTGAGTTTTCATCGAAAGTATAGAAAAGTAAGACGTGTGTTTTTAAATGCAACTATCCCTTTACAGCATTCTATTGTGAACAAGTTTATATTAAATTGAATGACATAGCACGAAAATTGAGGTCAGAAAGCTAGAAAAAGTATAAACATTTCTGGGGGAGCCCCTTCGGCTCCCTGGAGCATAAGCTGATATGGCCCCCTAGGCTGATATGCTAATGTCAGACTTTGCAATCAGTCATGTGTATGGAGTTGTATTGGTCTACCGGGGACCATGAGCGAGAACCAGGCCCCCTCAGAAGAGGCAAGGGGAGCAATAGCCTATAGAAACGCGTGTGGTTGGAAGCATTCTATGTCTGCCATCGACCGGGTCAGGCACCCAGAAAGGTAGGCACCCCAAAACAAACCCCAATTCTAGTGAAAATATTACTACCAAAAGCCGAACAAGTGGATAGAACTCCCCTAAACAAAAATGAGCAAACGTTCATGATGTCACACGTCACCGCGCCGCTGTCTGCGCAGCTTCCCCCTCCCCAGGAGGGGGAAGGGGAAGCCCTTGACTCCACAAGCTCCATCCACCCTTTAGTTCTTAGGCTGGATGTCAAAACACGTGAAAAAACGCCGACCGGAGGGAGGGAAGGATGCCAGGAAGCCTCCGGGTCTCACCCAGAAAATGGCGTTTCATTACATTCAATGCTGGTTTTCCGGGGGAAGCCCCTTTGGCTCCCCGAAGCTAACTACCCTCAGGAAAAATGTAGGGACTTACCCGGGAGGCAGTCACTGCTCACTCCTCAACTCAAAATCGAGACAACTATCTGCAACCGCCAACTCAAAGCGACACAGGCCCGACTAGGCCCAGGGGCATTTACAAGGTAACGAGCAGCCAGGACCCTGTTTGACCGCCAAAAGCCCCGTGCCCGAATGTCAGCCCACGACATGTTGCCAAAGACGGCAGCAAGAGCAGCGAACTTACGAACGTCATGGGCACAGGGATAGACCACAGGCTGGCTAGCCTTAACCCTTAACATGCTCGGCGTCTAATATCCTGCTATCCACACAGGCGCATGTCATTTTGAAAAAAAAAAAAAATTTTTTTTTTTGCTAATCTGTTAAGTTCTGTTCACTGATCACGGGAAAAATAAAAAAAAAAATCTATTGTACTTACTTTTGTTGCAATAGAGCCGAGAAGCTCGGTGATGACGTCACAATCTGCATGTTCGCTCATGCAGTACACGCCCGGGAGGTGTTGCGCGCGGTCCTCAAACAGCCAGAGTTGCCACAAATATATTTTCGCGCTATTTATTTACAATGTCTAAGCGCATTTTATCTAATTTTTTTTCACTAATTGTGTTTCAAATACTGTTTGAACATATTTTGTATCAATAACTGTTGCATATTTGAGTATACACAGGCGCACACAAATGTTTTCAATTACGGCAATATAATATGTCATTACAGTCTATTATATTGTATGTTCTGCTTATATTTGTATATATTTACACACACGCACACGCTATCTGCTTATATGTTTACATATTTACACACTCGCACACGCTATACACACTTTGAAGCACACTTAGAAGATTTCTAGACTGTGGTAGTCATTGAAGCAGTCGACAGCACATAATGGGATACCACACGTTTCACACTATGTTTGCACAAGCTTCCGTTTCTTGTCTCTACGTGTCGTTGTTTTACACACCAAGCAATCACGTTGGGCTATTGCACGCTTCACACCAGGTGGCAAATACTTAAGTTTGTGTGCTAGGAAGCCTTCAGTGTGAGCGAGGCGTGGAGTACCAGCATGCTGCAACAGTGGGTTTATGATGGGCCACTGAATACCTGGGACATCTTTTGCAAACTTTCCTAATAACTGTATTGCAGCATCAAATACAAAGTCACGGAAAGTGGGCTTACGTCCAGTTCTCACAAGGTACATGTTGAAACAGTTCAGCATGCTCATGTCCACAAGATGGAAGAACACTTTTTTCGTCCACCTACATGTCTTCCGCACACACTCTGCAGTGCCAATCATCATGTCTGATTTATCAATCAACCGCATGTTGATATTATAGTCTAAAACACAGTCTGGCTTATATAGTGGTGCGTTTGTTTTATGGCTCACTTTCCCACTGTTCACCATTGTTCCATCATGAATTGTTGTCAACAAGTTCACCTCTCTTTTGTCTTTCCACCGAACTGACAGAATGTTATCACTTTTCCTTCTCTGACACTCACCAACTGCAATGTCGTTGTCAAACACAGGCATTTCCCTTCGTTGTGGCTTTACTGTACCAACCAATCCGGTTCTATTTTCTAGCAAGAACCGAGCTAGCAAGGGACTTGTATAGTAATTATCTGTGTATAAAATGTGTCCCTTGTTCATCCACGGAGCCATGATGGTCTTCACTACACTCCCCGAGAATCCATGTTCGTCGTTACCGGGAATGTCTACATCACTAGCCGAGTACAGAATCATGTGTAACACGTATTCTGTCTCACAATCACAAAGAACAAAAAATTTCAGGCCAAATCGGTTTCGTTTTGAGGGAATGTACTGTTTGAATGGAACACGTCCCTTGAAAAGTATGAGAGATTCATCAACCACCAGCTTCTGTGCTGGTACGTAAAAATCTCTGAATTTTCCAATAACATCGTTCATGTAGTGCCTCACTCGCCACAGTCTATCATCAGGTGTTCGGTCCTGAACACTTCCAAAATGTAGACACCTGAGGAGTATCTGAAACCTGTCTCGTGACATATATTTCCCGAATAAAGGTGTTGGTATTGTCTTGTCCTTGCTCCAATAGTCATTTATTGCATGTTTGTGACAGTGCTTCATCAACAAACAGAGTGCCAAAAACACATACATTTCCGCCACTGTGGTATTTTTCCAACGCTGCAGTCGTGAAAATTCTGTGATTTCCCTCTCAATCAGGTAAGCAGCATGCAGGTTCGTTTGGTGTACAATGTATTCCATGAGTGGTTCATCATAGAATGCTGTAAAATATTCCATCTCAGCCATGTCCTCACCTTGATTAGGGAAAAGGTTTGTAATCCCTACATCTTTATCGTCAAAGTGAGGAATATTAGGAATAAAATCGTCACCATCACTCCACTCAAGTACACCAGGCGTCCTGCGAGATGCAGAGGAAAGACGGCGAGGAAGCGATGCATACCGGCGACCAGGAGCTGAATACCGTCTGCGAGAAGCACGGCGGCTACGTGCACGTGAGGTGGGTGCACGTGAGGTGGGTGCACGTGAGGTGGGTGCACGTGAACACGAGGGTCTTGGTCCCTCATGTGGTGCCATGCGGTGGCGCTTGGCCGGGCGAGATGCTGCTGACGCGACAATTTCTCGCCCAGTTACACCACTGGTACCAGCCACAGGCTCAATAAAACTTTGATCTGAGTCACTAAACCCAGAAAAGGAGTCACCTCCCTCTGACTCGTCACCCTCAAACAGAAAATATCCACAGGAACTGTGAGGTCGTGGTAGAATTGGGGTAGAAAATGGGCGAGGAGGCATGGGAGAGCGTATAGGCCTCGCCATGGCATGGCGGTCATTCTCACTTTCACTGCTGCTGCTGCTATCACCCGACAACTGTGTATAATCCTCATCGTTGTCTGAATCGTCAAACACACTTTCTTCACCTTCAGAGAATAATTCGTGGGCTATTTGCTCTGGGGTGAGGGACTGAGTGGTGCGTGCCCGTGAGGCGTTTGACCGTGCGCTCGCCATGGTGACTCTCGCTAAACTGAGGCCTCCCATGCCATCGGATCGTGAGCTGGATTTTTTTTCAAAATGGCCGCTGTTTACTAGAGCCCCTGGGCAGCGTATGGGACCCCCAGCTACACCGCGGGCCATTCAAATCGTGCGCGGTACCCATACACTTCATATGAAGTGAAGCGCAGTTGACTGGTAAAACGATTCACACTTCATATGAAGTGATGCGCACTTTACGGGTTAATAACTGCAGACGACCTGGGAGACCTGCACCCGCGAACAGGGAAGAAGGGAAACCGTATCAACCCAAAGCGCGTCCCCGGACACAGAAGCCGTGGCGTGCAAATAACGGCGAAGAGCCGCAACCGGACACAAAACATGATGCACCCCCAGCCTAACCAACCAAGCATCCCTGAGTTGTCCCACAACTCAGGGACCCATCCGGAAAGCAGGAGTCTCATTCATTCTTTGCCAGAAAAGAAAGAGATGGCTGCAAACGAATAAGGGGCCCCACAGGGCCCTGGAGCCCTCCCTCCCTCCAGTTGGCAGTTTTTATCATACTATGAACTGGGGGTGGAATAGTTGGCTCACCTGAGAGGGGCCCCCCCCCCCCTTCCCCCAGTCGGAGGAAGGGGGTGCTAACGAGCAGGCTTGCTGGTTGGATGATGATTTACTTGTTTCATGTGGAGGGGGGGGGGGGTTTGACTGCATGGACATAGGTGACAATTTTAACCAGTTCGAGGTTTGTATTGGTCCGCCTACTTTTCTAGGTGTCTTTCCCGGTCGATGGCAGACATGATAAACTAAATGTAGAGAGCTCATATGGCTATTTCTCCTTGCGCCTCTCTGAGGGAGCCAGGTTCTGGCTCGTGGCCCCCAGTAGGCACTCGAACTCCAGGGACTGATGGCATCAAACTAGTATGGCACATATTTGCTTCAGGGAGCCTCCGAGGCTCACCCAGAAAATGACGTTTCATTACATTCAACTCTGGTTTTACTATTATAACGACTTTTTCATTTTGTTCACCAAACATTTCTTGCACATTCTTATCTGGTGCTTTTGGTACCATTGTTCTTCCCTCCTCTCAGATCCGCAGTTTCGTTGTTTATATTTTTGGCAGGAATTTTGCTCTACAGTTTGAGTTGCCACGACCGGAGTGCCGCCAAGGCAGCACTCCAGTTGTGGCACTCCACCCCACAGCTGTGGTTTGTTGGGCCACGCTCTGGCATATGGAGGCTGGGCGGTTGATAGGTTATAATATTTTATGTGTGGGGAGCCCCTTCGGCTCCCTGGAGCTATCGGGCTAATATGCGAATCATTAGTCCGGGGTATTATTCTAGGGAGTTCAGCCTACCAGGGACCACGAGCCAGAACCTGGCCCCCTTAGAGAGGTGCAGGGAGCAATGGCCCTGGAAACCATGTGGTCGGGGGTTTTCCTTATCTGCCATCGTCCGGGGTTAGGCACCCAGAAAGGTAGGCATAACAAACCAGACCCTACATGGTAAGAAAATTGTAACCGAAAACCGAACAGGCAGGCTGAAGGTTGCAGTCCATTGTTTCGATTTCGTGTCGAGTGTGTGGCGGCTGCCTCCCGGGTGAATCCCTCATTTTCTTATCTTTGGTTATGGAGCTCCAGGGAGCTGAAAGGGTCCCCGCAGAATACCAGCGTTGAATGTAATGAAATGCCATTTTCCGGATGAGCCCCTGGAGGTTTCCTGGTAACCCTCCCTCCCTCTCTCCAGTCGGTGGTTTTTACGTGTTTAATACTTAGCCTCCAAACTGAGTCGCTGTGGCTGGGTCGCTGGCACAGGGGGGGTCCAGGGCTCCCCCACTCCCCCAAAGGGAGGGGAGGGCCTACACGGTGATGGAGTGTGACGTTTGCTTGTTTCCTTGGGTTTGCAGGCAGTTCTGCCTCTCTGTTTGGTTTTTGGTTGCAATTTTCTTACCGAGTGGGGTCTGTTATGTTATGCCTGCTTTTCTGGGTGCCTAACCCTGATCAGTGGCAGATAAGGGAAACCCCCAACCACAAGGGGGTTTTCCAGGACCATTGCTCCTTGCGCCTCTCTGAAGGGGCCAAGTTCTTCTGGCTTATGGTCCCCAGTAGGCTGAATTCCATAGACTAATGCCCTGGTCCAATGATTCGTATATTAGCCCGATAGCTCCAGGAAACCTTCAGGGCTCACCCAGAAAATGACATTTCAATACATTCAACGCTGGTTTTTATCTCTTTTGGGGGCATTTTTCATATAGTTCATGCACTCTTGTTCTTCCCAGTGGCAACACAGGAGGTGAGCTATGAGGTTTACCCTCGTGCCCATGATGTACGAAAGTACACGGCGCTCGCCATGGTTTTTGGGAACATGTCTTGGGTTGACATTCGGGTGCGGGGGTTCTAGAGGTCAAGCAGGTTCCTGGCCACCAGATATCTAGTGAATGTTCCGGGCCCTCTCCGGCCTTGTGTGGCTTTGGGGCGTCTGTCGTGGATGTCGGTCTCTTCTTCAACTTGAGCCATGTGGTGCTGCTGCCTCCCGGGTAAGTCCCTGTTTTTCCTTATCAGTGGGTAGTTAGCTTCAGGGAGCCGACGGGGCTTCCCCAGAAAACCAGCAATGAATGTAATGAAACGCCATATTCTGGGCAAATACCTAGAAGCTCTATGCCACCCTCCATCCCTCCGGTCAGCAGTTTTTACATAATGCCAAGAAATGGGGTGGTGGGTGGCCAGCTCACCTAAGCCAGCTCCCCCTCCCCCTTTTCAGGGGAGGGGATACACTAACAAGCGGGAGTTTCTTTGCTCTTTCTGGCTGTAGGTCGCAATTTTATTGGCTAGTTGTTTGTTTTGGTTCGCCTATCTTTCTGGGTGCCCACCCCGGTCGATGGCAGAATATGACATACTGTACTTTAAATGTAAGTTCTCATACACCATTGCCCCCTACACCTCTCTGAGGGGGGCCTAGGTTCTGGCTCGTCAGTGGGCAAAGAGCTCCTGTGACAGATGACTCAAACTGAGTGTGAGATTTTCTACTTTGCTTTCCACGACTGCGATGCGCATAATGTCACCAATGTACATATGGCAGACGCTTCACAAAGCTGTCGGAATCCAGCAGAGAAAATACGAGTGCAAGCGTACAGGGCCTAGGAGCAAGGTTGACTTAGAGTCCTTGATGGTCTCCACTCAGACTAGCCTCACCAAGTCCTGATCCACATTGGTCGTGGGAATCTCCTCAATGCTTGAAACACTTTAAGGGCTCCTAGGCAACTATAATAATGAATAATAGGCAACTAGGTGTTGAAGTCTTAAGTAATGTAATGGCAGTATTCAGAAGTGGTTCAATGGAAACACTGCATAATGTTTAACAGTAGTTTATTTACAAACTTAATACATACAATACTATACCCACTAATACAATGGGTGCTTGATTTACTTTAGATTGGCATCAGCAAGGCTATTATCGTATTAGTGAGACTCTTGACGTCTGACTGATCGATTCTGATCCACTCGTGGAGAAACACCTAACACAATTGACAGCCAATCATTAACACGGTAAACCTAACTGCCGGTCTGCAAAGGGTCACGGAAGTTCCAACAGGATACTCAGGTAATGATGATGCACAGTAAATCAACAATGGCACTGTCAATGGGACAGGCAATAATCATTCACAATAATTGTCACACAATTACTAAATGTGTGGTGTATGTGAAGCTCACATTCACAGACGAGTGTAATGTTGTGATACCACACAGATAAATAGGCATACACCGTCAGGTGTCTCGGTCTCCACCTATACCTGTGTCAGGTATGAGAAGGTGAGAACTGGGGTTGACCACTCAGATCAACACAGACACACTTAATAAAGAAACAAGATCTTGTACTAACAGGTATGGCTACCTCTCCCATTCACTCACTCATGCACATTCCTGCAAGACCTCGTAGGTGGCCTGACAGCTGGTCCCGCTCGTTACAACGTGAGAACATTGATGACAGGCTTTCCCAATACTGTACGACTGTACTTGACATGGCGGGGTACTCGCAGGAGGGCGTACTGTATTTCTAACACACACATGCCCCTGGTGACACTGGCGCATGGGTAAGGGTGTGACAGGCATTGACATCACATAGTACAGTGATGGCAGGACGAGTGGCGGCTGGCTACACACTCTGGAATGAGTGGCGGCGGCAGATACAATTATATTGTACCATGCAGTGGTAAAGTCACACACACAGATTACTTAGGCGGTGGCACTTAGTTCACTCTTAACCACTGAGTTACCCATAGATGATCTCGATCTCACAGATGTTACCTGATACCAGTCTGTTTCGCTTTGGTGATTCACAGACTTTTGTCACTCTAGAAGATTTCTAAACAACATAGTCACGGTTGCGATTCTGGGCGAGCGCTGATATGTCGAGCAGAATGCAGAGTTTAACTTGACAGTGAGGAACAGACAGTGTTCTGTCTGTTGACCGATAGACAGAAGGGTACGTCAACCATGTACGAAGTTCCTCACAAGAATAATCTTGCAAAGATTTGCATGCTTCCTTGGGGAACAAACACCAGGTCTACCAAGTGACCAATGGCGTAGCGAAGGTGCTGGAACCAATGATATTGATCGTTACATGATAGGTACAAGAGTGACGTTATGGCCACATCACGACTATGTCACTTGTTATTCTTCATTATACCGATGAAGATTGACCCCAGAGGTCATAGCTTATCTCTCGCCTCTCTGGCATCCCCCTCTCTCACGCCTTGGCACCTTCAAACTGTGTACTCCCTGACTCTATGGCATGAATGCTTAATTTCTCTTCGTCTAATTTCCCCATGGGCATACGACGGCCTCCGCATGATACAAGTACAGTATTCCTGTATATGTGGGCATCCTGGGGACACCCAACATGACAGTTTCCATCCAGGGTTAACAGAGATAGGACCTTGTGCTTGAATAGGAGCACTGTGCACTGCAATGAGCCATTCAAGTCTGTTGTGGGAGAATCTTGAGAGACCATACTCTCCCGCTAAATAAAGCACTATATCAGTTTGGATAGCTTCAGGGAGCCTCCTGGGCTTTGCCCAGAAAATGGCATTTCATTACATTCAATGCTGTGTTTTTTATACCAAAATAATTAGGATAATAATTTTTGTCAATGGCACTATAAATTCCCTACTTATCAATATAACTAATCTGTTGCAACTCTGTGGATAGATTACTGTTGTGTAATGTATCAGTTTCATTAAGTTTGTTACTGGACCAGGTTCTGTTTGAATAGAATACCACCAATTCTTCTGGCAGGTGGTGGCAACAAATCAGTAATCAACACAATTGCATCACAAAAGCAACCTGCATAACTTTTCTCTTGTACAACATATAGGGTCTTGCCTCTGCTTTGGCTACTCCAGCTGGAGCTTCACTCCTAAGATAATTTGATGAGCATTCTAGGGTACTCACTAACCCCCACCCATTAAGAATTAATCAATCCAGCACTTAAATATAAATTTAGGTTTGTTGTGTATTTAATGGAGAGCCTGCTGATGTACAGTTCCTTTATCTTATTAATGTTTCATTCAAGTACAGTAATTTGATGATCGTTTCTAAGAGTGCTAGGCTTGCATGTATGGTAAACACGTATTAGCAATAGCATAGTCATGAGTTGAACTCACCACTGCTATTAGCCTAACAGTGTCAATGTACAACCATATCAGAATGAAGTTTTTAAATTTAATGCATTGTATAGTAAAGCAGTTGTCATGGTAGTCCAGTAGAATGAATATGGCATATGTATGCAGAACTGGTAGTTGCCACATTAGTGAAGCATTTGCCATAGTAGTTAGGATTTTAAGTTCCAACCTCATTTATGAAAGCATTGTAAAATTGTACGTACAGATAAATCCTTGAGATATTTTTTCCAGGTTTGCTTCAATGAAGTATGACAGAGAGCTGCCATCTAAATTACTCTATCAGTGGGTTCAAAAGAAAGGGCGTGTGGTTGAGAAAACTGTAAACAGCTATGATTTGCCAGAAAATGAACAGAAGGAAACAATGGTAAATTTCTTCAAATCTTTAAACCCTGACCTGTCAGAGACAAGTCGGGTAGCATTTACCTGTAAGTTTATGCACACCCAGTTTGATATTGCTGTACAGTCCAAGCAGCTTTACAGCATGCTGAACGAGAAAGGTAAGAAAGCAACCAAACGTCGTTAGTTGGTGCTCGTGTATCTTGTTCTTCATACAGTCTACATATATTTTGCTTTAATGAAAACTGCAAATTTATATAACGAACATCTCTCACAATCTTTTAAATTTATTTTTAGGCAACTATTGAAATTTATACCTAAATGAGAATTCCTGTAGTACACAATTATAAGTGCAAATGTTAAAGAATGGTGAAAGATTAAAACATACAATTGCAAGTGTGCGTGTGTAATGTGAATGGCATGTAAGTATGTTCACACCCCTTGAACACACATACCTTGACCTCCCTCGTGATCCCATCTGTGGCAAATAGAGGGCTTAACATACATTGTGAAAACCATGGGGACACATGTACTGTATACAGTAAAATACTCGCTTTGTTCTGAGCGGGGATGCATTTCCAACTTCCAGGAAACCTTCCATTAAACCAAATTGTATATTACAGCATTTTGTTAGGGATCTTATGACAAAATTAAATGCTTCTCAAGATTAAGAATCAGATAGCATATACTGTATGATTAAAATAAAGTAATGCAAAATTGTAATGTTATTACATAGATCACAAGTAATACAGTATTAATACTTTAACATATAATTTGTATTGAAATGAAACGGTACAGTACACTGAACTCGAGGTTTTTGTACTGTATTTTTATTGTTCATCGGATATGAAAGAATTTCATTATATTTTTTTAATCTGTATTAACACACAAATGTTATATACAGAAATATGTATTTTTTTAAAGAAATGTTTTAATAATAGTGCAGTATAGAGTATTTAGAATGACGTTGTTTTGCTTCTTATGTCAGTTAAGAATTACAAATGTGTGATTTCTCTTAATGAAGTACAAATAGATTTTGCAGCTAATTATGTTTTTGAGTGATTGGATATTATTTATACTTGAGTATTACTTATTTGATATGGAAGAAGCTGAAGCTAGTTGTCATTTTTCAGTACTATACTCATTTAACTTCTTTAAAGAACTACTGTGTTTTATCTTTATAGTTTAATGCACTGCATGGTCGCTCATAAATTTGACTAAATCATAGCAAAAATTGTGCAACAGATTAGGGTGCCAAGTTGTCTTTTCATAGATACCAAGGTTTTTATAATTTTGTAGCAAACTGGAAATTAAATTTTGAGTGCTATTTGCTGGCTTTTCATAACTATAATATTTTAAGAATGATGAGGGATTCAAATTGGCATCCAAGATGTCTCGAGCCTACATGTTTCCACCTCCATGAAAAGATGTTTGTAATAGGTTCCAAGAATCGACAATTGCATCGTGGGTGTGTGAGGAATCTAACTAGTACCTCTATGTATGTTTTACCTGTACATATACCTGTCTCTCACTCAGGAACATTGATACCAGTCTGATAGATGAGAGTGCATGTACCAGTCTGATAGATGAGAGTGCATGTAGCAGTCTGATAGATGAGAGTGCATGTATCAGTCTGATAGATGAGAGTGCATGTAGCAGTCTGATAGATGAGAGTGCATGTACCAGTCTGATAGATGAGAGTGCATGTTCCAGTCTGATAGATGAGAGTGCATGTACCAGTCTGATAGATGAGAGTGCATGTACCAGTCTGATAGATGAGAGTGCATGTTCCAGTCTGATAGATGAGAGTGCATGTACCAGTCTGATAGATGAGAGTGCATGTACCAGTCTGATAGATGAGAGTGCATGTACCAGTCTGATAGATGAGAGTAACAGTTTGGACGATGGTGTCACTGCTGCTGAATAGGAGAGGGAGCATATGTAACATTTACTCATGATATCAGTTGATTATTTCATCAATCCAGGGAGAATCGATCATAGATTCTTGAGTTCTATTTCTTATATCTAGTCATAGAGAGGTGGAGGCATACAGGTCTAGACTATTTAGGCCCTGGTTTGGGTCGTGCGTTTTGCACCTGAGAATGTTATGGGTGTGAGCTTCAGTTTGATAGAATGTTCTAGCTTGTGTCAAGCGCTTTTATAATATTGATGCAATTAAACATGCACTTTATTTTGAAATAATTGAGACTTGTGCGGTAAATTTGTGCCAACCTGTTTGATGATACATATCTTATACCTACAGTTTGTTAATGAAATAATATTCTTAAGATTTATTTGAATAATTAATAAAGCTTTGAAAATTTACATTATTTTTGTTACCTTATTTTGTAACATTTTTGGACTGGGCCATTGTTTGGCTGAAATATCAATTTTATAATGGTTATGTTATGAGCTCAGTTTTGTAGAAATTCTCGCAACCCATCTTAGAGTACTCCATTATACTTGTACATGCTGCAGCGTTTCCTTTTGAAGATTGATGAAGGATTGTGAATTATATGATACTGCAGCATATGGATCATTATTGGTTTTGATACATGTAATCTAAAAGGGAAGAGTACATAATTACTAGTAGTTGCAACCATAAGAACTGGAGTATAGGAAGTACCAGTACTGTATTTTATATGTCACCAGATGGGGGTATCTGGCAGTGCCCAGGTCAACCCAATTACACATGGATCATGAAACTATGGACTTGGTGGCCATCATTTCATCTCTACTGACTTGGCTTCACTTGTTGGGGGTCAATATTCGATCTTTGATTGTCCAGGTGGTTGGTCATCTTTCCTTCCCTCTGTCCTCATATACATACTGCTCATTCTCCCCATATTCCTTTCATCTGCTATATAGTCACTAGTTAAGCTCTTCCTCCTGGTGTACCTTACCTTGTACATATGCCCAGTACACTTCTTTCTGCGTGGAAATTTATAACAGTATTTTATAACTGATTTATTGTAATTTATTAAATAAATATAAATTTATTTGTTAATTTGTTAAATAAATAATATAATTTAATATAGAGCATTTTTACAAGACTATTTTGGTCTTTGAACACCTACCATATTTTCCGGTGTATAAGATGCACCCTCACATAGAACGCACCCCTATTTTACAAGAATATTTTGTGGGAAAAAACTATTTTAGTATGTTTCATCATACATTTATTGAAGGATATTTTAAAGTGGATTTTGTACCACAACTCTTACCTCCACTAAGATCAGCTTTGGTGTAGTTGTTTATATTTTGGGCAAGAGAATTGCTATACAGGATGTAAAACTTGTATTTCTGGATGTGATGTTTTGTTGCCGCATCAGGCCACCAGGGCGGCGCGCCATCACAGCGCTCTGGTAGTGTTGTCATTCATGCATTGCAAATAGCTGACAGGCCGATGAAAGTTGAACATTCCTTTCAAATTTCTAGGATCATTTTTCATTTAGATAATGAATAAATGTGTCTTAAAGGTAACAGTCATTAAATAATGTATGACATATCAGGTGTGGGTTATGTATACTAGGTAAGATGATGTGAGCTTCCTTCATAACTGCCGACGTATCATAAGTTTGTGACAACTCAACTTCCTTTCAATATTTTACTATTAGCAACGATTTTTGGCCTAGCGAACTTATCTAGTATTCTCTTCCGGCTCCCTAGCCTAGTCCCTTGTCTCCCATCTGTAACACGGCCGCATTAGATGCAGGGCACTTTTTTGATGCATTAAAAAAAAGTGCATCTTATTCGCCGGCAAATACGGTACTTTGTTATATTGAAAGACTTACTATTAATATTGTCTTCGTCCAATGTTTCTTCGGCTTGTCTCAGAAAATATATGTATGTATAACATACATATATATGATCACATCACAACATATGATACGGCAAACCTCCAATCAGATGTCAATCAGGTCTTTCTATAGGCTACAGAAAATAATGTGGTGTTTAACGAAGATAAGTTTCAGCTCATGCGCTACGGAAAAAATGAAAATATAAAAACAGAAACCACATACAAAACTCGGTTAAATCATAATATAGAACGGAAAGACAATGTAAAAGTTTTTGGGGTACTGATGTCGGAAGACCTTACATTTAAAGAACACAATAAAATAGCCGTCACAACTTCAAGAAAAATGACAGGTTGGATAACAAGAACTTTTCACACTAGAGATGCTATACCGATGATGATACTTTTCAAGACGCTAGTGCTCTCTAGAGTGGAATACTGCTGCACAATGACAGCCCCTTTCAAAGCTGGAGAAATTGCTGACCTGGAGAGCGTACAGAGATCCTTTACTGCTAGAATCCACTGGGTAAAACATCTAAACTACTGGGACCGACTGAAGAGCCTAAATCTGTATTCTCTTGATCGCAGGTGGGAGAGAGACATAATAATTTACACATGGAAAATAGTAGAGGGGCTGGTCCCAAACCTGCACACAGAAATAACAGCACATGAGACCAGAAGGCATGGCAGGATGTGCAGAATACCCCCGTTGAAGAGCAGAGGTGCAACAGGTACTTTGAGAGAGAACTCTGTCAACATCAGAGGCCCAAGACTGTTCAACATGCTTCCATTGCACATAAGGGGCATAACTGGCCGACCCCTCCAGTGTTCAAGAGAGAACTTGACAAACACCTCCAAAGGATACCTGATCAACCAGGCTGTGACTCATACGTCAGGCTACGAGCAGCCGCGTCCAACAGCCTGGTTGACCAGTCCAGCAACGAGGAGGCCTGGTCAACGACTGGGCCGTGGGGTCGCTGAGCCCTGAAATCACCTCAAGGTAAGGTAAGGTAACCTATGTATTTCCCAAGTATGAGGGCTTATGAGCCAACTTCTATAATGTATATTTGGTTTCATATACTTGTCACATGTCAAGTTGGTGACCTGTCTTGAATAACCTATAATATAAGTTACCGGTACATAGATCCAACCTGCTTTTGGATTATGTCTGAAAATATTGTAAATATTTTCAAAATGAGGAACTAAAACACAGGTATACAGATATGTAGACAATTTCTTCAACAAGCCCCACAAAGAAATGTCAGAAGATGCTGAGAACTGAATATAAATTACAGTATTGTACATTAATTGGCAGATCAAGAATGATATACTGAACCAAGATTTGTTGCAAGTTTAACATTGGAAGGGCGATTGTGAATATTATTTTAATTTAATTATAATCACTTTCACATTCTAATGATGCTATAACGTGTCATCCAATTGCTATTCAAATACAGTACATTCATCACTGTTGCACATTATCTACCATAAATATACTATAGTTTTTGCATCTTTTTCTCCAGAGAATTTATTTGCTAACATTTTGACACCAAATTTATAGATGTAACTTGACAAATAACTTTGAACATGTAAAATGAGTGTAAACATTTTCTTGCATCACTGAGCCCAGAATGTTTATAGTCAGGAATGTGTGGAGAGGCCAGACCATCAAGGTACCAGAGAGGATATTTTTTCATTTCTATTTTACCACATCTGCTCTACTCCCTCTGGGCTTCCTCCTGTCACTGAAACAAAATGAGAAATCTCTCAGTAGGTTACGTATTGGTCACATATGGTTAACTCGTGGACAGTTAATGGATCCAAGAACTGTCACTCTGCGTTGCTTTTGGCTACCTGTCGTCCTGCTGACTCCTATGCTCTTTTCAGCCCTTGAATATTTGGTTATGGCTGCCTTGTCTTTTGGCTACTGTTTCCTGGCTCTGTCATCTTACTTTTATTCATGCATGTGAGCTATGGGGTTTGGCTCATGAAGCATGAAATAGGACTAGATCAGAAAAGGGATGATTGACTGGAATGAAACTCCCTTCTGACCAGCCATTTAATTCCTACCTTTTAAGCTCCTACTTCCTAAGCTTATTTGGATAGCTGGAGCTTCAGATGAGGTTATCCAGTTTTTGTGGTAATATTGTGTAGCTTGTGCTGCCAGCTGATGGTGGTCGGTGGAGGGCAGCACTAATGGTTAGTCAGCAAAGGAGCAATTGTTTAAAATCTAACAAGTCAGTTTAACTATCAGACACAAACATGCAATGAGGAATATCATCCATGCATATTATTATTATCCAGAAACAAGTTTACTATTTAGTGTTCAAGGAATAAAGTAATACTCCATAAACCATTTATGTTTTATGAAAATTCATTATAAAAATTATAACAATTCTCAGCAAAGAATATGGCACGTACATTAATAACCTTATCATAAAATTTAAAGAATTTTTACATCTGGGATTATTAAAAATCCATGTCATTATGTTCACGGTCACTGGTTTGACTAGATTACAAAGCAAATATGTCTATCAGGCAATTCATTTCTTTTATATGTAAAGTACTTGTGTTTTTTTCACATATGCAATATTTGTTAACAAAAAATAGGTCTGTGCAAGAACAAACTCTCACTTTCTTTATTAAAAAGTAAACAAATATTGTTAGGTTAACTTTCAGAATATTAATTTTTCACCAAGTGTTACATGAAGAAAAATGTGGTAAAACTAAATGCAATATATATACAGAATATTTGTTCAAATAACCACACTTCATTGTCTCTTCCACAACACTTGTATTTTCTTCAATAACTACATTTTCAATATAATAACCTCTGCATGAAGGATTTTCCAATGCGGGTGGGAGATTATATAAGGTCAGTTTTAGTAGTCATTCTTCATATACACGTGTATAGAAATCTCAAGACATACATTAAAAATGTTCTTGACGTAGAGTATATAGTAAAAATTGTCACAAACCATTTTCTCAATTGTTTGTTATGGGTTATGAATGCATTTTCACGTCACAACAGGAACCCGAGATTAGAACTGTCCTAACAGTCACATCCAATAAATCTTTAAAAGCTACACTGAATATCACAATGAGATGTAGTGTCTTGAACACTTGAGATAAGGTTGGCCCCTTCATAAGGGTCTTTAGCACCAACAGAAGACTGAAAGACTGGACAGGCCAATTTTTTGCTAGAAATTAAATATGGTATCTGAGTCAAGATCTGCACGAAGGTGACCGTTGCCATAAGAGCCGTGACTGGATCGTTTAATGGTGGCAGTGTCAAAGTCTTTCAAAGGTAGATTTGTTATGGCTGCTTTTAGCCCACTTTTAATGCTGCCATTCTTTATTGTACTAGTTGGTGACTGTTCTCCCTTCCACTCTGCTCCTGGGACACTAACATAGTGATTAGGTTTTGCCGAGATATAGTGAGGGGAGGATGGCACTCTCCTGTGGTGCCTGCGTACACAAACGTGGTAAGTGGCCAAGGCACCAAGCAGTGCTCCAGCAATGAGACACGCGAGACAGGAGCCTATTAGTGCCTGCACTGACACTGTGTTACCTGCACCTTCACTCTCGCTCGAACTGACGACGGCTGCTTCCACCACTGTTGCGTCGGCTGAAATGCAAGACAAGTTTGTAATAATGCTACTCATACTCACAATGTACGAAAATTATATTTGTAATTTCCACTTTGTAGATACAGTAGTATATTATAATAAAACCTATCCATTGCACAAACTTGTATTTGTTTTTAAATTACATAAGTACTGTAATGTAAAATGTATAAACAAAGGATTTCCCTTCTAACAATTATTAGTAATTTTTATTGTTATAACTAAATTGTTAACTACATGAGGTTGGCAATATGAATTAACATACATTAATGTACGTTAATGTAATGAATTGATGTTTTATTAATACATTAATGCAGAATGTACTCGACACACTTTGCCCTCAGTGGTCACAACTTTGTTACCACATACTGTACATATAGGAATTCACATATTCACATTTATTTCAACAACAAAATTCCATGTTCAAGATGGGCAATTTCATGAATTTGCAAGCTAGTATTCTTATCTAGTGATTTCTTTGCAAAATTATAAAACACAGTACAGAGAAATGTGTTAAAATTAGTAGTTGGCTCATAGTTGACTGTATCTGGGTTTGATACATGGTCAAGGCAAAACGTTTGGCACATTTTGTTACACCTGATGCCTCTCTTTTTTTTTTTTGCCAAGCAGTAAATTGATACTCAAGAGTTGCCCGAAATGCTTTGCCTAATAGTGACTTCATAGACTGTGTAACTCCTGCTCCTACAATTGTACATTACTCTTATGTTCTTTGTACACACACATTCTTTTGAATAATCATTGTATTGTACTATATTGTATTATAGTTAAGTGATTGTTGTGGGCTACATTGGCCTAAAGATACCTTGATAATCTAATAGGCTTCCTGATCCCAACAATAGGTGACCAAGAGCAGGGTGATCTCTCCCTTTAGTGATTAGTCAGTATATGCTCCAAGGTAAAGAAAGATAAGAAAACAGTGGAAACAACAGCACACATCACTGCTGAGTGTTCATATCTCCTTTATGAATCACCTGTGGCTTGGCCACTTCAAAGCCACAGTATCTTTGTGGCTTTAAAGTGGTGATAGTACCGAGTACTCAGTAATAATGTTGAAGTGTTTTATTGAGTTAGGTATGGTATGGCCAACGTGGTGGCCAATGGCCATACCACGCTGAGAACACTGCTTCTCGTCCGATCAGCAAAGTTAAGCAACGTTGGGTTTGGTTAGTACTTGGATGGGTGACTGCCTGGGAACACCAAATGCTGTAAGCAATAGTGTTTAGGGTGCTTAACAGCTGGGTGGACAGCACTTCGGATTTGTAGTCCTGAGGTTCCATGTTTGATCCCCGGTGGAGGCGGAGATGACTGAGCAAAATGTTTCTTTCACCCTGATGCCTCTGTTCACCTAGCAGTAAATAGGTACCTGGGAGTTACACAGCTGCTACGGGCTGCTTCCTGGGGGTGTGTAACAAAAAGGAGGCCTGGTCAAGGACCGGAAAGCGGGGACGCTAAGCCCCGAAATCATCTCAAGATAACCTCAAGATAGGTGTGGGGAAAACAATTAAAGATTTGAGGTCTCTGGAATGTATTCTATTTCTGCTATACTTGAGCAGTAACATCAAGTTTGGTATCCATAAATTCTGTATTTGTGGGCTTTCTAGGAATAGAACCCTTGCAAATATTAACACTATCGCGCACTGTTCGTGCACGCTGCAGAAATGACGTCATGCGCAGTTTGGTGCGGGCGAGCTTGCGGCGACACCGAAAAGTGTATACTCGTTTCAGTTTTCTCCTACCTTGAGGTTACCTTGAGGTGCTTCCCGGGCTTAGCGTCCCCGCGGCCCGGTCTTCGACCAGGCCTCCTGGTTGCCGGACTGATCAACCAGGCTGTTGGACGTGGCTGCTCGCAGCCTGACGTACGAGTCACAGCCTGGTTGATCAGGTATCCTTTGGATACCTGATTAACCTGATCCTGACATTCTCACCTTAATTCTCGTGCTACGTCGTTCGTTTTGATATCATTGTGTTTGCAATAGAATTCCTTACAGGGGTATGTGCATATAAGGTCCAAAGGCCCGCCGTGATTTCCCCACAGCAAAGCCTAAAGTCGGCAAAGTTACCCATGAGCGCGCAAAATCAGTAAAATGTGTATACGCGTTTCAGTTTTCTCACCTTATTTCTCGTGCTACGTCGTTCGTTTTGGTATCATTGTGTTCGCAATAGAATTCCCTACAGGGGTATTTGCTTATAAGGTTTAAAAGCCTGGCGTTACTCCCCACAGCAAAGCCTAAAGTCGGCCAAGTTACCCATGAACGAGCACCAATTGACAAACCTGCAGACTATATGTATATACTCGTTCAGTTTGATAACATAAATTTTCGTGTTACGTGTTTCATTTTGGTATCAAATTGTTCGCAAAATAAAGGCGGGTATTTTAAAACTAGTCCCATAATAATAGAACAATAAATGGAATTTTAACAAATATTTTAACTTTTGGATGCTCAACACCACAAAATTATTTATATATTTCCAGTGTTCTGACATCAATTTTCATGTTACGTCTTTCATTTTGGTATCAAATTGTTCGCAATATAAAGGCACGTATTTTAAAACTAGTCTCATAGTAATATAACAATAAATGGAATTTTAGCAAATACTTTAAAATTTGAACCACAAAAGTATTTATTATCTCTCCAGTGTTCTGACACTAACACTGGATCAATTTTCACGTCACGTCTTTTATTTTGGTATATAATCTATATGGTTTATTTATCTAAATTTATATATTTATTATTTATATCAAATTATATTTATTTATTTATATAATCTGTATGGTTTATTTTGTCCATTGTTCACAATATAAAGGCGCGTATTTTAAAACTAGTCCTATAATAATAGAACAATAAATGGAATTTTAACATATATTTTAACTTTTGGACACTTTTGGACGCTCATCACCACAAAATTTTTTATATCTTTCTAGTGTTCTGACATCAATTTCTGTATTATGTCTTTCATTTTGGTATCAAATTGTGCACAATCTAAAGGCGTTCATTTTGAAATCACTCCCAGATTGATCGAATAAAATTAAAATTTTTAACAAATATTTTAATGAGTGACTCCAGACCTAGTCACCCAAGACGATTCAAGACAAAAATGAGTGATGACGGGAGGAGGCAACGGAGTGCGATAGTGTTAAGGACTGAGTGTAGTTAGTTGCTGATAAAAGCAAGGTGTTCAGAGTACAGAAAGTAATGTATTACTGCATTTTAAGCATAAAAATTCAAACTTACAGCTGATAAATTTGCACGATTCTCTCTGAACATCAAGCCCACGACACTTGCTGGGCTGATCTGAAAGGCAGTGACGTTTCCTCACTCGTTCCTCTCCACCTCCACACTCGGACCATTCTGCCCACATGCCCCAACCCTCTTCGCCTGAAAAAATTGTAATTAGAATTATTCACCTGCTGTAAATATGTAGCTTTTAAAGATGTGGATGAAAAATGTTAATTCAGCATTACAGTATTTTGAATATGGCTGTTCATATATGTAACTCCCATATGTATCATCATATAAATGTTCAAGAATGAAACTATTTACCAATGCAAGTATTCTTATGGCACGATTGCTGCATTGTGTGTAAACCAGTGCAGTCTGAGGCATCAACGAATGGATTGTGAGAGGCAACACACCGACGTGTTCGATACTGAACGCCTGACCCACATGTTGCTGAACATGAACTCCATTCACTCCAGCATGCCCAAAGACCTGTAGACATGAGAATATACCATTAGATAATTTTGTGTATCTGCACATTACTATCATCAGACTCCTTTATTTACCAAACAAATCAATCAGTTCCTCACCAACAACATATTTTAGTATCTCATAATGTCCATTATTTAAATATATATGCAAATACTATTATAAATTAAGAACACAGTCATGAATCAGTATGTGTAAAAATAGTAGAGTATAATCTTACCTCTACAGGGATGTTCATTACAGCTTCTCTCTAGTGAAGCTGTCCCAGCGCACGAACCAACAGTGCAAGATCGATGACGATATTGTTGTCCTCCACCACATGGTTCATCACACTTAGTCCAGTCACTCCACTCAGACCATCCTCCACTATCTGGAGAGTCTATCTGATGGGAATCACCACACCAGCCATCTTTTGTACAAACTCGATCCTCTTGATGCATTTTACCAATTCGAAGTGGACTGTCCTTGTCTCCTGTTGCAATGCATTCTGTTCTGAAACGCCTCTGAATGCCAGAGTTTCCAGAACTATTGAGTCTTAACCATGGAGTCCATGATGATAGTCGGCTTATCTCTGGGCATGGCCAATTTCCACAAATCTCGCTATCTTTCTCACACCCTGGACAAGGTGATCCTCCATTTTTTGGGGTTGGCCTGGTGCATGAACGTTGCCTATGCTTGATACCAGTCCCACATGAAGCAGAACATCTTCCCCAGGACCCCCACTCACTCCATCCACCATCCACAGGTAAGGCTGTATATGCTGTTAACAAAAGGAGTACTGTACATGTACTGACATATTGTGCTCAATATAAATCATTATATTAAAGTTTAAAAGCGGGATCAAATAAATTCTTGTCAAACCCTTTTGCTTACATCCGTCAAACATGTACTATACATTGCAACATTAGTATTATAAGAGAACTGTTGAAATGCACGTACACCACATTTCAAGACTACTTATATCCAAATTGAATCATATTACTTTACATGCTAGTAGGCTGCCAATGTACAAGACTCAAATGCAATTTTTTATTTTAGAATACAGTATATTATTTATACTTCAATTATCATTATTAACACTACAGCAATCTGATGATGTGTTTAAGCATCATCCACTGTTTTACAGTGTTCACTCTGATGATGTTTTAGTTCTTTTTTAACTTAAATTTTGCAAACTTCACTTCATTATCTATTCTTCTGAAATGTGTGGGCAGAGCTTATTGTTGCCAAACTGGATATGAGGTAACCACCCAGAGATCACCTTGGGTATAAGTTCATACCAAACCACCTCAGACACTTTTTTTTCTCATAATTATATTTGATAGTATAGATAAGGTCATAATGTATACTAAAATGGATGTGAACAATTGTCAAGAATACTAGTGTAAGAAAACACTGTAGTGTTGATAAGAGCTAGAATTTTTCAAAAAAAAACATGGCTATATAAATATAGTACTGTACAGTACTGTACAGCACTCTGAAGATTCAAATCTTGAGTTCTTTGATAATGGAACTCAAGAAAACACATAATACTGTTATAATTAAACCTGTGCTTCAATTTGGTGTTTTTATTTGCCACCTCTATTGCCTCTAAATACATTAGAGAGAGAGAATTGAAATAAGCAAGAAGTGACTAGCCAGAAGTGGGACACTGCCAGCCAAGGTGTTGGGTGAGTCAGTGGCAGGATTCAAAGTGTTTGCAAAAGTCAGTGGCATGCACTGAATGATGATATGGATGCCATTGCAGTCCAGACTTCAAGTGCATGCATGACAAAGAAAGCAAACATCAAGAGATTTGCATTAAACATGTTCCAGGGACAAAGAGCTAGGAGGTGGGGCATTTAGAGCTAGACCTTATTCTTTGTAATCACTTGATAAGTAAGCACAAGGGCTGACTCATGATACATTGAAGGTTTTTTTTTATCTTTTATAGGTACTGGTTCAGTACATTATTACATTATTACTGTATTATATTTTACTATAGATCTGACATTTCTTAAACTGATTATAACAGTGTTGTATGATTAATAACAAATGCTGCTGGCCATCATGCAACATAACTTACATGGACAGTGTGCAAGAGAGTGACAATATATCTCGGTACGTTCTTGTCCAACACATACGCGACCACCATGTTGAGGCTCTGGATTTGAGCATGTGCGACGACGAGTTTTGACTGCAATACCACAAGTGGCTGAACACTGAGACCATGAAGACCATGCTGTCCAGCCACCATGCACTGTGCAGTTGGTTACCTAAGGAAAGGAAGGACCAGAAAATTATGAGGGTCAGGCATATACAGTACTGTTTTGCACACTTGTTAATTTCTCTTATTTTTGCATTTAGGAAACTAATTAATTTTTGAAATTAGAGAGACAATTATATGTTAATCTGTACATTTAAAAGTGGGTTCTTCAAATTTAACTAATGTAAAATATATATACAGTACTGTACTCTAAAGTTATAATGATCATATGAAGAATTAATAATTTAATAATTTCTTAACTTCAGGTGTTTTCATTCTTGATATATTCGGTAGCAAAGTACTGTACTGTATAACAAAATTTATAAAGCATAACTGTTATTTAAACATCACTTCAACATGCACACAAAATTTGAATTATTCCTGAAATTAGTCACCTCTGTGTGTGATCCAGTGCAGGCAGCCCCACCACGTGCTGGCCTCGGTGAATCGCATGCACGATGGCGACACAGACACGAATCTCCACTACCAGACTGCAAACACGGTGACCATTCTGACCACATACCCCATTTTCCGTCAACTGGAATACAAAGAAATATTAGGCGAGTTGCAATATATGCCAATGCACTTCAGTTCTGTATTCATTCAATTTCTCACTAATATATATAAGCCCCCATTCTGCTTCTGGTCTATATTGTGATTGTTCACACAAATGCAAAATGAATGAATGTATGTATTTCTTTACCAGCTTTACTTATTCCTAATTAATGGGTAGAAATGACTGCAGCGAGCATTGCATAAGAAGAGATCAAATTATTCATTGTAACTAATGCTATAGTAGCTAAGAAATGTTAGATAAGCTAAAATAACAGATTAACTGCAATTTAATTTAAATGCTCACTTATCTATATAAATAAAAATGGAAATGTTCATTTGTTCAAAATCGCTAATCTCCGAAAGTACTTCACCGATTGCTTTGAAATTTTCACACAACGTTCCATTCGCATCCGAGTAAGTTTTTATATGCTAGTACATATTATATGATGTCACGTCTGAGATGGTAAGAAAACGTGCTTTTTCTGAAAAACTGTACTTTTCATGTGTTTTTCATGTGAGGGAAATATTCGAAACCTCGTTACCGATTGCTTTGAAATTTTGACACAACGTTGCATTCGAATAGGTGCATCTTTTTATATATCTACTATATACATGCCTCGCCTGTGACAGGAAAAATTATGCTTTTTTGAAAAACAGCGCCATCTGTTGGACGTCTGGGCAACACACGCTGTAATCTCCGGAAGTTCTTCACCAATTCCTTTGAAATTTTGACACAACGTTGCATTCGAATAGGCGCATCTTTTTATATACCTACTTTATAGATGCCACCTCTGTGTCAGGTAAAAACATGCGTTTTTGAAAAACAGCGCCATCTGTTGCACATAATAGCAACATGCACACTATACTAAATATATCACGAATTCCATTTCAATGTTTCCGATTGTGTTGATAAATTTTATTTTCATAGATTTCGATTTATTTTATTTTTTAGTGAATTTTTTGTGTGACATTATGTTGGAATTGAGCTGTGTTCTTTACTATACCATTCATTTTGTAAGTATAAGTAGAGATGCCACACCTGTGACAGGTAAAACCATGCCTTTCTTGAAAACAGCGCCATCTGTTGCATGTAAGAGCAACACACATGCTATACTAGATATGTTACAATTCCATTTCAATGTTTCTGATTGCATTGATACATTGAATTTTCATAGATTTTCATTTATTTTCATTTTGATTTAATTATTTTGTGTGAATTGCATTGGAATTGAGCTGTGTTGTTTACCAGACCATTCATTTCGTGAGAATAGTTTATTTTTATATTTTTTCATATTTTCATTTCATTTTTTAACTGTTTTACTTATATTTCAGTGATGGGAACATCAGATCACTTGATGTTCCCATTTTCTGATGGGACCATCAGACCATTTGGGAAGTCATCGGACAAGGGAGTGGGGAATGGTGGGGATGATGAGGGGACGGAAGTGAGAGATGGTGTGGAGGACAAGGGGTCAAGGGAGAGGGGTAATGGTGGGGAAGGACGAGGGGACGGGGGAGTTTGGGATGGTGGGGATGAGGGGATGGGGGAATGAAGAATGGTGGGAAGGACAAAGGAACTGGGGGAGTGGGGCATTTTGGGGAGGACAAAGGGACAGGGGCGTGGGGCATGGTGGGGAAGGAAGAGGGGATGGTGAGGGAGGATGAGGGGATGATGGAGTGGGGAATGGATGGGAGGCTGAGGAGAAGGTGAGGGGGGAAAGGTGGGGAGGACTGAGGGACAGGTAAGGTTGCTGTGGCTCAGCAACGCACATGCGTTGCTGAGCCGCAGCAATGTGTGGCCGGGTACTGCTAGTAAACAATAAAAATAGATTGCCAGATGACGTTTTAGCTCCTTTTTTTAAATATTGTAAATGCCCACGATCCTTTAATACCCACTTAGTTCAATTGCCAATTTGTCCCTATTTGTGAAATACATGCATTTTGTAGGTACGATGATGAGAAGAACTGCTGTGAAAATGGAAACAATCTATTCAATGGAAACAAAGTTCTATAAAACATATAAGCTTTATCATATAGCTTACTCTATTATGAACTTTTTGTGTTCCATCAACAGAAATCATTTGAGGAAAATGCAAGGAACATATTTTAATTTTTGCTGGGCTGTACCTGGATCTGTGGATCTAGGACACTCCATTACTTCTTGCAGCCATGATGATACAAAAGGGTTCTTTCCAGGAGGGGGAGAGCAATCCAAGCGGTTCGTGTCCCACCCGCAGTACGGGTCTTTGGCAGCTAAACAAGCACGTTGTGTTTGATAATGTCCACATCGGTGTACTGGAACACGAACCACTTCACTATCTGTGCCTAAATACAGTGAGTTCTGAAAAGAAGAATCAGAAGAATGAGTATGTGTTCCATAAATAAATTGTGTACTGTCTGTGATAACTGATATCCATAACCCTTTTATCACGCATGTAATGAAATATTGACAGCAAAATTTCGTACAGTACAGTACTGTACCAGTAAATTCAGGATAAAAATATGCTGCATACTGACCGTATCCTTGAGGAACTTCATGGTGTGAATGACGACAGATGAGTTTTCTGGGAAAGGAGCAAGGACTTCCAACAGACAGGTGTGTTGGGTGTTGGGCACAACACTTAGCTTTCTCACAAGACCTCCACCATCTGCTACAAAAACTACATGCACGTTTCCACTCAGTCGAGTTGAAACTACATCCACTATTACGTGTGTCAACCTGAAAATATAATTCCATGATAAATTACTAACTTATTACAGCAAGTAAATTTTAAATAAAACATTGTATGAGAAAAGCATCTGTGAAGAATAAATTGGACCACATTTCATATTTATGTAATACTAGAAGGGGTACCCACAGGTGCTTAGGATATTTCACACCTGACCCCAAGAAAATTACACGGGATATCTTTAAATATTAATATTTTTTACCTAAAGTATTTATCTTAGGCTAACCCCGACCAGCCTATGTCCATCCTATACCCCCAGGCCATTTTCCCCTGTAAAGTTGGATTAGGATAGCCCCAAGCATCTAGCCTTCAACTTTGGACAGACAGGCAGACAGAGAGACATTCTCTTAGTACAGTATAGTTATGTGCTGATTTAATTAGACACATACAGTTTAGGAATCTTCTAAGACTACATTAGTCTTTCTGCATTTATTTGAAAATATTGTTATATATTGCCTGATATCTCTTGTTATGTGCTCTAAAGTCCTCTTCCAGTATAATGACTTGCCTCACCATACTTATGAAAGATCCATATACATAAATTATGTATAATTTTTATACTGTTTATTAAAATTAAAATTCTTTAAAATTCGGTAAATATTTTACAGAATAAAGTAACTTACTTCTCTGAATTCAGAAGAAACAATGGGTTGGAGCTCTGTGGTAAGACTGGTTTGTCCATTAATTGAAATTTGTCAGCAGCAAGGTCAGCTTCCCCACTAGTGCCCAAGTTTTCACAACGGGAGTGGTGGTTTTCAGCTGTTACTGGACCCCATGTAGATGATGGTGATGGCTGGTACTTGAACGGCCCATCAAACGAAGCATTTACTGAGCTCATGTTAAAAACACACACTGCTGATCCTATAATACTGTTCCTGTGATAAGAATCATAATATTAAATTCTTTGTGTACAGTACTATGTAAATAAATGAAAAAAGATATACAGTAGTTACAATGCAACATACTACATTATGAAATGAGCAACAAAAAACAAACGAGTTCTTACTCTGCTGTGGAGAAGACACCATATAACATTTGTTCTCTTGGAAGGTATGTGACACTTTGGACATAGTTGTAATAGAAAGGAAAGTTTCCTGGGACTGAACATATTAAACGAGCCTTTAAAAATGTTGTCCAATAATTCTTCAACACAAGAGTTCCTCCAGCATCATTCTTGCATACACGACTTATTCTCGAGAAAACATTCTGAGACAAAAGAAAACGGACATATTAAAATGTATTTACTGCACTGTGATAGCATCACTAAAATAAAGTGAATGGAATTCTTACTCATTGTACAGTACTGTATTATTTAATAGTGTCCTTACAAAGTGATATACATTTTCTGACAGATTATGAGTACTGTACTGTGTTTTCTACTGGTTAATTGCCACTCATGATATATACTGTACACATTAAATGTCAATGATTACATTTATGTTAACCTTATGAGAAGTTACAACAAATACTGTGTAGGTTTAGTGAAGATGAAGTTTGAAGTGCATGAAAATGCTCTCACCTTTTCACAATTTAAATTTTCCACAGCATTTTCTCTGAAGATGGAATAAACAAATCCTGATGACTCAAAGGAGGTAACAAAAGTGGGTTCTGACAGCCACTTCAAATCATACTGGTGAGTTCTGAGGTGCCCACCGGGACCCATGGATCGCATAAAGGCAGAATCTCGTCCTGATACAACAAAGTTGACATATTAATTACAAGATAATACATCAACATAAGCTTTTCAGTTTATATCTATCTAGATACTGTATATATATATATATATATTTTTTTTTTTTTTAAAGTTTGTGAGGGTACCACCTCTGGTGCCAATGTGGGGACCCATAGCCTCGGAGAAGAAAATAAAAAGTATTCAGAGGAGACCTTGTGGTTTCTCACTGAACACTAATATTATCTTCTCCTACCACCCCCATTCTTTTGTATGTACACATATATATTTACTTTATTTGAAGTTTGTTACAAAAAAGGAGTTACATATGGGTTACAAAGATGGTTGTCATAGGTTGTCGAGTTCCTCCAGCTCCTCAGATGGCGGGAAGGAACCCTGGATGCAGTGCGCATTTCCCCTCTGTATCGCCACACTGAGGCGCTGGAAAAGAAAGCTTGCAGCTCTCGGGTCCCTTGTTGTTTCAATGAGCCTAGAACCCAGTTCCTTCAAAAAACTGGTAGCACTTTTACCCCAGGCGCCGAGCGTCTCAGAAGCAATGGGGACAAAATTGTAGTGGTGATCCAGTTCTCTATACTTACGGGATTTGGCTGCTTCCCTGTGGGTGGCAGCGCCACCTGGTTGTGCAACACTGAGGTTAATGTAGGTGTTAGCCAGGGTTGATACGCACGTGTAGTCCCATACCAACTGCTTGCCATTCTTCCAGGGGTTCACTGTGATACCATCCGGGTGACCAATAAGAGCATCAGAGTTACGGGGCGTTAGGTAACGGGGCTCTCTTTCAGCTGGGCATCCAGCTGTGGTGAGGCTCCTCTTGATGATGTCGTTAACTTCACTGTGCCTCGAGTGCCATCCCCCTGTGCTTTGGCAGAGTAGGCCATGGTGACCGTACCTGTCAGCCACCACCTCGCCGCAAATACACCTATATCTGGTGTGGATTGGGGCAGCAAGGCGGAGGGCCACAGCAATTCGGAGGGCGTGTAATTACCCAAGTGTAATTACCTAAGTGTAGTTACAGGATGAGAGCTACGCTCGTGGTGTCCCGTCTTCCCAGCACTCTTTGTCATATAACGCTTTGAAACTACTGACGGTCTTGGCCTCCACCACCTTCTCACTTAACTTGTTCCAACCGTCTACCACTCTATTTGCGAAGGTGAATTTTCTTATATTTCTTCGGCATCTGTGTTTAGCTAGTTTAAATCTATGGCCTCTTGTTCTTGAAGTTCCAGGTCTCAGGAAGTCTTCCCTGTCGATTTTATCAATTCCTGTTACTATTTTGTACGTAGTGATCATATCACCTCTTTTTCTTCTGTCTTCTAGTTTTGGCATATTTAATGCTTCTAACCTCTCCTCGTAGCTCTTGCCCTTCAGTTCTGGGAGCCACTTAGTAGCATGTCTTTGCACCTTTTCCAGTTTGTTGATGTGCTTCTTAAGATATGGGCACCACACAACAGCTGCATATTCTAGCTTTGGCCTAACAAAAGTCATGAACAACTTCTTTAGTATATCGCCATCCATGTATTTAAATGCAATTCTGAAGTTAGAAAGCATTGCATAGGCTCCTTGCACAATATTCTTAATGTGGTCCTCAGGTGATAGTTTTCTATCTAGAACCACTCCTAGATCTCTTTCTTTATCAGAATTCTTTAAAGATTTCTCACATAATATATAGGTTGTGTGGGGTCTATGTTCTCCTATTCCACATTCCATAACATGACATTTATTAACATTAAATTCCATTTGCCAAGTGGTGCTCCATATACTTATTTTGTCCAGGTCTTCTTGAAGGGCATGACAATCATCTAAATTTCTTATCCTTCCTATTATCTTAGCATCATCAGCAAACATGTTCATATAATTCTGTATACCAACTGGTAGATCATTTATGTACACAATAAACATCACTGGTGCAAGAACTGAACCCTGTGGTACTCCACTTGTGACATTTCTCCATTCCGATACATTGCCTCTGATTACTGCCCTCATTTTTCTATCAGTCAGAAAATTTTTCATCCATGATAGAAGCTTACCTGTCACCCCTCCAATATTTTCCAGTTTCCAGAACAACCTCTTATGTGGAACTCTGTCGAAAGCCTTTTTTAGGTCCAGATAGATGCAGTCAACCCAGCCATCTCTTTCCTGTAATATCTCTGTGGCCCGATCATAGAAACTGAGTAAATTCGATACACAGGATCTTCCTGATCGAAAACCATACTGTCTGTCTGATATTATATCATTTCTCTCCAGGTGTTCTACCCATTTAGTTTTGATTAGCTTTTCCAATACTTTCACTATTACACTTGTCAATGATACAGGTCTATAATTGAGGGGGTCTTCCCTGCTGCCACTTTTGTAGATTGGAACTATGTTAGCCTGTTTCCACACGTCTGCTACGATTCCTGTACACAGGGATGCCTGAAAGATCAGGTGAAGTGGAATGCTGAGCTCAGATGCACATTCTCTCAGAACCCATGGTGAAACGCCATCTGGGCCAGCTGCTTTGTTCCTCCCGAGCTCCTTTAGCATATTTTCCACTTCATCTCTAGACACCTCTATCCGCTCTATGTTGTTCTCTGGAATTCTTATTGTGTCTGGTTCTCTGAAGATTTCATTTTGTACAAACACACTTTGGAACTTTTCATTTAATGTTTCACACATTTCCTTTTCATTTTCCGTGAATCTGTTTCCCATTTCCAACCTCTGGATATTATCCTTTACCTGCAATTTGTTGTTTATGAATTTGTAGAATAGGCCCGGTTCTGTTTTACATTTATCTGCTATCCCTTTTTCAAAATTTCTTTCTGCCTCTCTCCTTACTGCTGTATAATTGTTTCTCGCATCTTTGTATCGCTGGTATGTTTGGGGGTTTGGCCTCTTCCTATACTGATTCCATTTTTGTGTCTTTTGGTCTCTTGCCCTCTCACAATTTCTGTCGAACCAATCCTGTTTTCTGGTCCTGCATCTCTGTTTTGGTATAAATTTTTTTGTGCCTTTATCATATATTTCACAAAACTTGCCATACATCTCATTCACTTCCTTGCCTAGCATCAAGTCTGTCCAATTATACTCACTAAAAAAATTTCTAAGGTCACCATAATGTCCTCTCCTGAAGTCTGGTTTTTCAACTGCTTCAACCTCCTTATTTTCTTCCAGCTTATAACGCATTGCATACTTTATTCCCAAAAAGACATGGTCACTTTTACCCAAGGGAGGAAGGTACTGAATGTCAAATATCTCTTCCTCCTTCCTGGTAAATATCAAATCTAGCATGGAGGGAACGTCCCCTTCCCTCATCCTCGTAGCTTGTTTAACATGTTGATACAAGAATGTTTCCAGGATGAGGTCTACAAATTTACAGGTCCAAAAATCTTCTGTTTTAGCTTCATATGCTTCCCAGTCTATGGATTTCAAGTTGAAGTCACCGACTATCAACAGTCGTGATCTATCGTTATCCGCTCTCGCTATAATCTCTCTCATTATTGTTATAAGACCTTCACGTTTACTATCTAGCTCCTCCTTTGACCATGTGCTGCTTGGCGGTGGACTATATGCATTTATCATCATTAGTTTATCATCCTCATAGCAGATCTCTAGTGCTATTATGTCAACTTCTTGTGGATTGGCAGTCATTATTTCCTTCACCTTTAGGTGTTCTTTTACCAGCACAGCAACGCCACCGCCTTTCCTAATTTTTCTGTCCCGTCTCCAAATTGAGTAGCCCCTTGGGAATATGACCTCATTTAAAATTACATCTTCAAGTTTTGTCTCCGTGAGTGCAACAATGTCTGGTGTCTGCAGCTGTATTACATCACTTAACTCCAGTATCTTCGATCTCACTCCATCTATGTTGGTGTATGCAATCTTCAGGAACTTGTTCCCCCTCTCCTTATTGTTCACTCCCCCTCTCTCTATTGATTTTGTTGGTTTGCCTTTATGTACCACTTTACTGGTTTGCCTACCCCTATCACTTTGTAGAAAAAAGAATTTATTTCTTCTTCATTCCTGCTCTCATTTAAATGTTTTGCCTCGGCGAGGTTCAGTTTCAGCTTCTCTCTATCTTCTTTTGAAAGATCTCGTCTTAACGACCACCCTTTCCCATCCTCATCCCTTTGCAATTTTCTAGCATTCCTTAGTACTTCTTCCATCTGTTTGGCACCGTTTAGGGTGATCCTCAAAGGTCGATCTTTCCCTTTTACGTACCTGGTGTGGTGTGAGACGCGTGCCAGTTGCCGACATTGGGGTTGCTAACAGGAAATCCCCTGCATGTGGTGCTGCTACTGCTGTGAGGCGAGCAATGTCGTGTTGTGTTGTTGCAGCACCCAGGCACTCTGCAGCAACTTGGTCTACAATGGGACCATCTTAGCTGGATTGCTTGTGGGATTTTGGGGATGGTGGTTGAGGTGATTGGCCTGCACAAGAGGCCCACTCTGTGGCACAGCGTGTAAAATTGGGATCATGTACACCTGCCAGCTGATGTAAGTGGGCAGGTAGAATTTCCTTCACAAGGTCGTCGGATGCTGATAAGGAGGACAGGAAGGCTGGAACAGCGATTTGCGTTGCTGTTCGAACTCCGAGGCCCCCAAGTCTTACGGGAAGAGAGGCTTGTTTCCACTGTAGGTCATCGAGAGAGAGGTTAAGGGCTTTTTCTAGCATTGATTTCAGTAACCGGTCATACTCACTTAGTTTTTGGCTACTGTAAGATGGTGAACACCTCAGAAAGTAGGTTAACCTGGGGAGGGACAAACATCTGGTGATGAGGTAGAGTGCATCATGAGCATCAATATCCTCAATCCTCCCATCCATCCTCTTAAGGTCGGCAATTTTCTTATCAAGGACCTCATCGATGGCTTTCAACCCCAGGGGAGCTCCTAGGAGTGTGCTGTCTTCAGGTTTAGTTTTATGGATATTTGGCAGAAGACCCTCTAATCTCTCTACGATGCCCTGGTTGGAACATATTATTTCACATTTAGAAGGGTTCAGGGTGAGGCCTAAAACTGCACCTTGCTCCTGGATTTTTCTGATGTCCTCCAGGAGGGAGTCTTGGGAACCAGCTAGGGTACCATCATCCAAGAACCAGATGTTAAGCTCGCTGGACAGGACCTCTGTGACTTGTTTGATGACTAAGCAGAAAAGGAGAGGAGCGAGGGGGTCACCCTGTTGGACGCCTTCTCGCGAGTCAATTTCATGTTCGCCAAAAAGTAGCTTAAGATCCATACTGTAGCATGAATGTACAAAAGGGTAGAGGGAAGGGAAATGACTATGAACCGCACGGAGTACAGCATCCCTCCGCACCAAATTGAAGGCATTTTTGAAATCTAGCTTGATAAGGGCCTTTTCGTCTGTGATGTTGGCGATGAAGGCTCGAGCTGCATGGGCTGCCGCCTCACACCCTTGTGGAATGCCAAACCCGAGCTGTTTTGGCTTCAGCATGTTGGCCGCTGCATCACTAACTGTTCTTGCAGCTGCCTTTGCGACGAGACGCCGGAGAGAATTGCCCACAGCTATTGGCCTGATCCCTCCATCCTTTTTCTTTAGAGCACAGAGAGATGCTCCAAAAAAGATAGGTCTTATGGACGCTGGTATGTTGCCAGCTAGACATGTGTTGGTGAATCTGGTTAGTTCCACCAAGAGGTTCTTTGCAATGTCACCCAGTGCAGGGTTGAGCATTTGCTTGAGGTGGTTGGGTTTTAGTCCTGTGAACCCACCTGCTGATCCTGTAGGGAAGGACATGGCTGCTTTATGGACCACAGATTCAGCCACCCAGAGAGGTTCTGCTCCGGTAGCCCCCACTTGTACAATGTCGTCCTCACGCGGAGCCCTGGGTGGGTGTTTCTCCCTTATTTATTCTTCTCCCTCCCTTAGAAATTCACCCAGCATGTACTCTAGCATTAAAATAAAAATCCAGCAGTCACTAAACAAGATAAAAAAAATAAAAGAATCATGAAAATATATGTTAATAGTTTACAAGAATTTGATAGTGTGAAATACTCATAAAGAAAGTTTATACAGTACCTGAGAAATCTGTTGGGGTGCCAACATAGAGGTCACCATCTTGTGTAAGCAGGGACGTCACACTGTGGGAGGGGTCAAATGGGCATCTGGCTACACCTTTTTCCCATGACTCAATGTGACGGATTTCGGATAATCTGGAATAAAAATTACAACTGTTCTTATGTTTGTCTATAGTCATGACAGAACTTGCAATGAGAAATTAAATTGGAGTAATGAGACGACTCGAACCAGTGATCAAGGTACAGTACTCCCAGTTACGCACCTTACCCCTGTACCACGACGTGGTAAAAGTTATACAACCTGGGATTTCACTGAATTATAATTATAACTAAACCTTATACTGAAGCCAGTTTCTCATTGATATATATATACCATTAGTGTGAGTTCTTGAGAACTTACAATGTTCACATCTCAGTCTTTTGGATCATGGATAATTTTAATTTAAAACATGCTGAACTTTAATTTCAAATTTCTCATACAAATTTATTAAACATACATATAGTACATGCATACATATACAGTACCATATATCCCCATGGTCCCTATGGCAATATCCCCTGTGGTCCCTACGGCGATAATCCCTGTGGTCCTTACGGGGTTATTCCCTGTGGTCCCTATGGCAATATTCCCTGTGGTCCCTACAGGGATATCCCCTGTGATCCCTACAGGGATATCCCTTGTGGTCCCTACGGGGATATCCCGTGTGGTCCCTATGGGGATATCCCATGTGGCCCATAGGAGGATATTCCCTGTGGTCCCTACAGGAATATCTCTACACAGTTCCCGTGGTGTAGTGGTAAAGCACTCGTCAGGTGCTTTGCGAGTGTTTTGACTGGGGAGGATTGACCGGGTGCCAATCCTTAACTGTAGCCTCTGTTCACCCAGAAGTGAATGGGTACCTGGTTGTTGAACGATTTGGCGGGTCGTATTCTGGGGAAAAATTTGGATTAAGGACCTGCCCGAAATGCTGTGTGTACTGATGGCTTTACAAGAATGTACGAATTGTATATATAAACAAAAAAATATGGAGACTGAAGTCCATAGGTACATATGTAATGCATTTTATATATATATATATATATATATATATATATATATATATATATATATATATATATATATATATATATATACACATACACACACAAGAGTTGTTACATTCTTGTACAGCCACTAGTACGCGTAGCGTTTCGGGCAGGTCCCTGGAAGATGATCCCTGCCGCGAAGAATCGTTGTTACAACCAAGTACACATTTTACTGTTGCGTTAAACAGAGGCCACAGTTAAGGATTTGCGCCCAGTAAATCCTCCCCGGCCAGGATACAAACCCATGACAAAGCGCTCGCGGAACGCCAGGCTTACCACTACACCACGGAGACTGTAAAATGAAAGTATAATGTAGTGGGACTGAATTTCCTTCAATAGCTCTCCAGGCCTTCCATTGAGGGATCATACATTAAACCGGTACTGTACAATGTAAGTACCGGTTCAGAAGCATAGGATCTACCGTTTCCCTGTGATTATGAAAGGTACCAGTCTGACAGCACTGCAATCCACCACGACACTAGAGTGCATAACTTGGTTTGAATAATATATACAGTATACTGTGTGTGTGTGTGTGTGTACTCACCTAATTGTGCTTGCGGGGGTTGAGCTCTGGCTCTGGTCCCGCCTCTCAACTGTCAATCAACTGATGTACAGATTCCTGAACCTACCAGGCTCTCATATCTACATTTGAAACTGTGTATGGAGTCAGCCTCTTTACATCTCTGCCTAATGCATTCCACCTGTTAACTACTCTGACACTGAAAAAGTTCTTTCTAACGTCCCTGTGGCTCATTTGGGTACTAAGTTTCCACCTGTGTCTCCTTGTTCGCATACCACCCGTGTTAAACAGTTTATCTTTATCTACCCCTGTCAATTCCTCTGAGAATTTTGTAGGTAGTGATCATGTCTCCCCTTACTCTTGTCTTCTAGTGTCGTTAGGTGCATTTCTCGCAGCCTTTCTTCGTAACTCATGCCTCTTAATTCTGGGACTAGCCTAGTGGCATATCTCTGAACTTTTTCAAGCTTCGCCTTGTGCTTGACAAGGTACGGGCTCCATATTGGGGCCACATACTCCAGGATTGGTCTTACATATGTGGTATACAAGGTTCTGAATAACTCTTTACACAGGTTCCTAAAGGCTGTTCTGATGTTAGCCAGCCTCGCATACGCCGCAGTTGTTATTCTTTTGATGTGGGCTTCAGGAGACAGGGTTGGTGTGATATCAACTCCTAGATCCTTCTCTCTGTCCGTTTCATGAAGGACTTCATCTCCCATTCTGTATCCTGTGTCTGGCCTCCTGTTTCCATTGCCTAGTTTCATTATCTTACATTTACTCGGGTTGAACTTTAGTAGCCATTTGTTGGACCATTCATGCAGTCTGTCTAGGTCATCTTGTAGTCTCATACTGTCGTCCTCCGTCTTAATCCTCATAATTTTTGCATCATCAGCAAACAATGAGAGGAATGATTCTATACCATCTGGAAGATCATTTACATATATAAGAAACAGTATGGGTCCAAGGGTACATCACCAGCATGTACACAATGCTGAAACAGAGACGAATGCGCTGGCTCGGGCACGTTGTGCGAATGGGCGACGGCAGGATCCCCAAGGATCTCCTGTATGGAGAGCTGATGCAGGGAAAGCGTCCAACAGGCAAGGCCCAGCTACGGTACAAAGACGTATGCAAGAGGGACCTGAAAGCCATGATAGTCGATTTTGCTATGTGGGAAACACTGGCTTCAGACCGTTTAGCCTGGCGGCAGTCTGTTCAAAGAGGTCTCTCCAAGTTCGAGGAGTCACTTGCCAAGAAATCGGAGGCAAAGAGACAGAAAAGGAAAGCCGGTAGCCAGGAAGACAGACCAGAATTGGACTTCGTTTGTGCTCAGTGTGGGCTGGACTGCCATTCTCGGATTGGCCTCATCAGTCACACCAGACGCTGCACCAGGATTGACAACTAGGGCGCAACTCCATAGACTCCCGAGACTGAAGGATGCCTACTACTATGGGTCCAAGGACTGAATCCTGCGGGACCCCACTGGTAACGTCTCGCCAATCTGAGACCTCACGCCGCACAGTGACTCACTGCCTTCTGTTACTTAGGTACTCCCTTATCCAATGGAGTACCTTCCCTTTCACTCCTGCCTGCATCTCCAACTTTCGCACTAGCCTCTTGTGTGGCACTGTATCAAAGGCTTTCTGACAATCCAAAAATATGCAGTCTGCCCACCCTTCTCTTTCTTGCTTTATTTTTGTTGCCTGGTCGTAGAATTCAAGTAACCCTGTGAGGCAGCACTCTGGTGTGTGTGTGTGTGTGTGTGTGTGTGTGTGTGTGTGTAAATCACCAAAATTAACAGTTCTGTAAGCCCCCAGTTCTTTGGGGCTTACAGTCCCCAAGCGGGCATGTGAAGGCATAGACGACATTGGTTTCCTTCAAGGCGTTCTGTTTGGTGTCTGGGGAGTTTTTCATGAGTAGATTGGCCGTTTTTTAGTTTTTGTAGTAAATTGTCAATTGTATTTTCTGATTTTTGTCTGTAGGGATAACATTCCTACCAATGATATCTTTCAGGACACTTTCCTCCAGTTTATGAGCCGTCGAAAAGAAGTTCCTGTAAAACAGTCTAATAGGGGATACAAGTGTTGTGCTAGGTGATTCTTCAAGAGGTTGCATGGCGTTTCACATTTCTTTTTATGACGCCTTCAACATGCTTTCACATGCCCGCTTTGGGACTATAAGCCCCAAAGAACTCAGTGTATAGGCAAGAAAACAACGTCTCTAGGCGATTAACAATGCACAAACAAAAGGGCTCCATCAAGGAACATATAATCTCTTCTCACAACCAGACCATCACCAGAGAAATGCTAACAAGCAACACAGTAATCATCGATAAATACAGCGATAGCAGGAGACTCGTCATCAGCGAGGCACTACACATCAAAAAATCAACACCAGCAATCAACAGTCAATTAATGCACAACTATATTCTACCCACTTCAAGACCCCGAACCAACATAGAAGCAGCAAGAGGAAGTATGGGCCAATAGGCTTTCTGCAGTTACTTCCATTCTTATGTTTTCATACCCAATTTATACCCATTGATTCGTGTTCTGGCATAGCTTTGTCACCTCACCCAAAACTTTTGTGCCATATCACCTCACCCAAAACGAGTATAAGTACTCGTTTTGATGTATGTTATGTGTAAACTAGTCTTTGAAAATGTAATAAGCATTACTTAATGCGTTCAGGCGTCAGACCAAAAATAAAAGAATGAATTTTGGAGAGTTAATTTTTCAGTTACCCTCGACAGTGAAGAAAAACGTAAGAAATATTGAGAAGATTCGTGTTAGAATTATTAATCTTACCCTTTCGGTCATATTCAACAACATTATATATATATATATATATATATATATATATATATATATATATATATATATATATATATATATATATATAGTGAATAAAACTAGGTAGTGTGTGTGCTTATATGTATACATGTGTTTCGATGTGTGTATGTACATACATGCATTGACATTCTCTCTTAGTTACTTACCTCCTCCAGGTACAAAGAGGACTGAAGGCATTGGTCCCACAGACAAGAACACTGCCTCGGTGCAGATGCAAGACGCGGACAAAATTATGACATGCCTCTTGGCTTTGTCCCTTCAGTGTGCAGGTATCCACGGTGCTCTTGTTGGAGGCCCAATCCGAAGCCTCTAGTTGCTGCAACCCCACCAGGCTCAGCCGGAACACACGATCCCTGCATAAAGTATTGGTGAGGTGATTTTCTTTTGAGAGTCCTAGGCTACAACATTATATTTATGAGATTTTTGTGAATCTAAATAAGAACAATAGTTTTATTCTAATAATAAATCATTAATCCTCTGGCGACATTCATAACCTTCAGGTGATGTCACTCACCTAGCTCCGACGACCACCTGGTAGCTGGTTGGGTCAAATACCAGTTCACTGTAACTCTTGACTCCAGTAATGCTAAATCTGTCCGTTGCGTCTGCCAACTCTGTAATGGTGATAGGACATTGTAATACAGAATTTTATTTTAGAAGTGTTAACTAACAAAAACAAAAAAGTTTAAAGAGCTGATATAACCAGTTAAGCTGATGATAAGTTTCATGATGACCTTTGGTTATTTTGCCTTATACAATATTGGCATGCAATAATATATACCCATACTGGTTTACATCATTATTTTGGTAATTATTACTTACTGTGACATACAAATGTGTTTGTTTAAACCAGTCACAGTCACTTTGCTCATCATTATAACCAGTGACTTAGGAAATATACTTATCATTATAACCAATGATCAGGGGATATACTCACTATAAACAGTGACTAGGAGATATACTCATCATTATATCCAATGACAGGAAAGAAACTCATCATTATAACCAATGACTTAAACAATATACTCATCATTATAACCAGTGACTTAGGAGACACTCATCATTATAACCAGTGAGTCAGAGGACATACTCACCGCTATAACTGACGTATCTTTCCATGTGTTGAGGTGCAAGGTGTCCTGGGGGTGAGTCAAGGTGTGTGAGAGCAGTAGGACGGGCGAGGCCAGCCACCATCACCACCTTCAGCGTCGTCGCCGCCCACCACCTCCACCCTTCCATAACTGGAGTTCGGAGTATTCCTGTGCCAAGTACTCTTGTAGTACCCTTCCCAGATGCTACCTCTGCATGGTGCTGTGTCTCGCGGCAGGAGAACAAGGGCCCCGTCCAGTATTTACATAATCCACTGGCCTTCAGATGTGAGTCAAAGATTTCGAAGGTACAGTGGGATATTTTTTATCTATTATACTGCTGTGGACTTTTTTTTTACAAACGTCTTAGCGGCTGTCTGAAACACAAGGGAAAATAACCAATATTAAACTCGGGATATGTCACAATGTTTACTTATCATAATAGTAGGTGTTAAGTATTAATTAAATCAATCTTGGAGAGCTTGTCGGGCGGGGTATGAAGATCTGTGCAAGTCTCTGTTCCACTTTTATGACAATACTGCTGGATTATCAGGCTGTCAATCAACACCACATTAATTATAGTGAGGATTAAGATCAGGTTTAAAGTTGCCAAAGTTTGTTGATAATTTTACTTGGGAATTAGCGAGAAAGAATATGTATCACTCTTTTTTTTTCTTACAAATTTGTGTTATACGTACTGTAAACTAAGTTTGCTAATGATTTAAACAATAGTAATCTAAAATGGATTTGAAATAACAAATCAATTCCGTGTTGCAGAGTCCTTAAACTTAAAGAGCACTGCAGTAGTTATAAGATAGATTATGGTGGTACATCATTGCATCAGTTTTTAAGTTATTAAAAAATAGGTCAGTCATTTTTGGGACTTGTGTCATACAAAAATCCTATCAAATTAGAATCGTTGTTACGAGTTGTATATATATAGATTAGAGTTATTTGTCAACCCTTTGTTTATTTATTGAATACATTTGTATACTTACATCATATCTCTTTTCGTCCTAAGTCGTTCAAGACAATATAACTATAGTGCTTTAATCTCCCCAAATTTAATTTACGGCTTTCAATCTTAATCAAATTAAACAAAATATAAATGTTCTCAATTTGACATTAAACACGGGTGCATTGTTCCTGCCTTGTATTTGTCAAGCAGACCTGCCGTAATGCTTTATCTCTTATATTCTTATTCTCTTCTTGTTAGAATTAAAAAAAAAAACCAAGTTATAGACATAATATCGACATAAACGTTCAAATGCTTCTCTTGCTTGTTGAGGAGAGAAAGGCACAAGCAGGTCTGCAAATGAATATTATGCAACAGGACCAAGAGGATTGTTTGTGTGGCTACAGGTCATGTCCGTGCTTGCAGGCAGGCATGTAACTCAGTCATGAGATATTGTTGCAAACAACGCTTTTGCAGACACTATTATGATCTTATTTAAAAATAATCACGAAGTAACATTAATATTTTATTTATAGAATATGCCAAAGCAAAATGTAAAGTTGCTCCTTCAATAACATTTGGTCAGTAGGAAAGGAAAAGAACATCAGTCAGTGTCTAAAATATAACTTGTGCACAGACTCTTCTGTGGGCAAAAACTCTGCGGATGTAGCACAAAATCATTTTAAACCCAGAGTTGTCCATAGAAGAATAAGGTCATGGGTGGAGTCACTACTACTATCGGGTCCCACCCTCCCAGAGACAATCCTAGACCCCAAGAGTGTTAGCACACCCTTATGCCGGGGTCTGGGGGCCATGAGTAGATTGTCAACCATGAATCAACATTTTTTTGAGAAGGAATACAAACAAAAGAGTGTAAACAAAGAAGTGGGCGAAGGGATAACTCTTCACATACGTACGTTTGGGATACAAGCTAACAAACTCAATGTTTGTTATGAAATATAAAACCATTGGAATTGTACACTTATCTGTATCAATTAACATAGGCGTTCATAGAGAAGGTGAATTTATATAAATTTAAGTTCTGCTGTATATGCAGTACGTGGGTGAAGCATTTAGAGGTACAATTTGAAGTAACCCGGCCTCGATTCAAGTACATTCCATCCAGCGGTCAGCCCCACAGACGCATTTATAAATTTTTACATGCTGTTCATTCAAAACAGGAATTTTCTCAAATATAAATTAATATTATAGTATATTAGCATATTGTGCATATATAGTCATAGGTTGGGTTAGGTTAGATTAGGTGTTTAGGTTCTATTGGCGATTATTTGTATTTGTAGTACGTGGGTGAAGCATTTCAACCCATCCTCGACCCAAGTCCATTCCATCCACAGCTCGTCCTCCAAACAAAGACCCGAAAGTGATTCCATGCACCCGCCAAATCCCCCTCTTTATGAATGAAAAGCGGTTTACGCACACGACTCACAACTGATGACGTTCGAACACTTCCGGAACAAGTGCTTCACTGATGAATTTTGTTTGAACCACAACGCTGTAAATGCTTCACCCACGTGAAGCAAATGAATACTACTACAAATACAAATAATCTCCAACAGAACCTAAACGCCTAACCTAACCTATGCCTAACCTAACCTATGCCTAACCTAACCTATGCCTAACCTAACTATACATAGAATTTGTATGTATAATAATATTAATTTATATATGAGAACAAACCAATTTTTAATACACAGTATGCTAAAATTTATGAATGCGTTTGGGGTGGACGGCTGCTGCTTTAACCAGCCTAGTATGAGGACGGGTTGAGAAGATTTCTAACGCCGCCACAATTGTGTCGTGAGTAAAGTGTTTTCTTTCTTAAACAGGAGCCTTAAACAGGCTTCCACTTTTAACAAATAATCGTTAAATGAAGCTACACACCTAACCTACGCTTAACTATACATAGAACTTTAATATATAATAATATTCACATATATAAGAACAAACCTCTTTTTAATGCACTATGTTAACATTTATAAATGCGTCTTTGGGGAGGGGGGGGTCGGATGGCCGCCGCTTTAACGAGCCTGGCCTGAGTATGGGTTGCTTAAAATTGGTAAAGGATTATCAAGGCGGGAACTGTAGCAGAGAGGTGAGAGAATTAACTAGCGGTGAGGCCATGAGAGGTGAGAGAATTAACTAGCGGTGAGGCCGTGAGAGGTGAGATACAACTGTGTAGCAGTGAGGGGTGAGAGACAACTGTGTAGATGTAAACAGAGTTTTCCTTGTAGTATCTTCATAAAGTACCAAGCAGATCCTAATGCCTGGCATCAGCTCAGGCAGCTCTGCACACACGAGAACTTGCATCGCTCTGTTTTACAGTACGGTGCACAGAACCCAAGTGGGGGCCTCGCACCAGCAAGATAACGTTAAATGAAAACATTAGATAAAATTTTTGTATTTTTAACGCTTCCAGATCTGAATCCTAGCGGGCTACTATTTTATGAGACATTTCTGCATTATTTTCTTGGTTTCAGATTTCTACTGAAGAAGTATGAAGTATACTTTCTACGGAAGTATGGTTCCGTGGTACTTTTTAGATACCGAGAAATCTTTACTTATTCTGATCCCATCTAGCTATATATATTTTGCTATATTTCGAACCCATCTAGCGAGGTATAGCCACATTTCGACCCCATCTAGCGAGGTATAGCCACATTTCGACCCCATCTAGTTAGATATGGCTACATTTCGACCCCCATCTAGCGAGATATTGCTACTTTTCAAACCTATTTAGCGAAATATTGCTGCATTTCAAACCCTATTTAGCGAAATATTGCTACATTTCAAACCCTTTTTAGCGAAATATTGCTACATTTCAAACCTTCACTTAATTTATATTTAATTTAAGCCCCGCCTACAGAAATAACATAATAGCTACTCACTTCTAGTTCATTGCAATGATGTCCGGTACGAGTTGGAGGCAACGGTATCCGGTACGAGTTGGAGGCAACGGAATATCCTTTTTTTAGAGAGGGTGAGGAGGTTTCGGCCACCTCAAGCGAAGGGCTAAACAGATATGTCACTCCAGCGCGGACTTAAGACGAGCGTCCCTCCACACCCCGCCCCCTACACACACACACATGCACACACGCTATCTACACCCGATAACACACCTGCGGAGGCTACGTGCCGAGATGCTTGCCTCAGTCGTGCTCAGGCTTACCGCGCCTCTACGGCGATCGCCAGATCATTGCCTGTCATAACCCAATACGTGGTAGGGCAACAACGACCTTGAATAGGGTAGTTATGACTACTTTCCCACCTGCCACCTCCAGCACCATGCTTCCATAACCCTTTATATTCATCTCAGTATTCATATAATTTGTCTACCTTCTTTCTGTAATGTAAAGATTGAGCCAGTCAGGACGTTTCCTAACTTCAAACCCATATATTATTTTAACCGATAAATATACGTGGGGACATAGTATAAATAAGAACAGTGTATATACAAGGGAACATAATATACATAGGGATAGTATATCAGTATATACATACGAACATAGCACACATAGAAGTATTATATACACAGGAATATATTATACGTAGGAACAGTTGACTTAGGAGCATAGGAAGAAAGGTCTACAGCAGTAGGCCTCTTGGTTCATGCCAGGCTGGCCCTGCTGGCATCCAATTGTGTTCACTTTTGTTGGTACGGGAGTGTAGAGGAACAGACGACTTCTGACTCCTGTTAACAGGCTGAGAGCTCTCCCTTCCCATAGCTCATGGTAAGCCGAACCCAATAGTTTCCCCTGGAACAGGACTCGCCATTTCATTTACCTGGGCTCCAAGAGACTCGAACCATGGACCCCACGCGTGTGAGGCAGAAGCTCTATCCACTCAGCTATGAGTAGTCTTTATAAGGCAAGATTCCAAAATTATTCGGAAGGTTCGAGTCTCCTACAGCCCAGGTGAATTAAATGTTTATTTCCAGGGAAGTGTGGACGACTCGCCAATCGCTTGACAACCATGTACCCAGTTACTGCTGGGTGTAGGAAGGCGAACAGTTAAGGATTCTCGCCTAGTCAATCCTACCTGACCAGGATACGAACCTAGAACTTGTAGATCTGTCTTTCCTGTTTATATTACTTACCAATGGCGCTACTCGGCGGTTTGTTTCACTCTTGTTTGATTCACTCGTCATGACTCTTGTTGTTTCACTCATCTGTTACTCCTGTTTGTTTCACTCATCTGTTACTCCTGTTTGTTTCACTCGACTGTGACTTGCCGAGCAAACGTTTTCTTAGACGGAACAGAGACCTGCTGGTCCTCAATGGCGGGCCACTGGTGAATACCTGTAATTCTGACCCCACTTCCTCGACCACAGTCCCTAGTGATGTACCTCCGTCGTATCCATAATGTAGAACTGACTTCTGACTTCTGTGGAGTCACTGCAGTGACTTATGACTTCTCTGCAGGTGTGGTGGAAGGCAATTCTGTGTAAGTGTTGGGCAGGTGTGGCTGTTGTCGCCCAGGTGAAGCAGGTGTGGCTGTTGTCCCCAGGCGAGGCAGGTGTGGCTGTTGTCCCCAGGCGAAGCAGGTGTGGCTGTTGTCCCCAGGCGAGGTAGGTGTGGCTGTTGTCCCCAGGCGAGGCAGGTGTGGCTGTTGTCCCCAGGCGAGGCAGGTGTGGCTGTTGTCCCCAGGCGAGGCAGGTGTGGCTGTTGTCCCCAGGCGAGGCAGGTATGGCTGTTGTCCCCAGGCGAGGCAGGTGTGTGCGACCGCTGTCCTCAGGCATTTGGTACCACCACCGACGCCTTCGCTGGTAAGGTACACACACCGACTCGTTCATAAATCATCATCTTACGTATTTTAGCGGATGGGCGCCCACCTGTCGTAACAGTGACTGGCCACTCTTCATACTCCCATCCTTTTCAGCCTCCTTGACTATCCATCGTTGTCAACATGACCGTCTTGCTCGTGTCAGTGTGTGCAGGATATAGCTGGGTCATCCCTGCCTGTCATTCTCTTTGTAGCATTTTTCACACTCTGACTCCGTCCCTCCGCCTCTTGGGCTTGAAGCCCTGTCATCCAAGTACACACAACCATCACCCCCATTCCATCCCCTCCCATCTGATGTCCCGCCTTCCCTGTCCCATCTCCCATTCCACTCACCTTCCCACCACCTCCATGTTAAATGTCACCCCAAACACATCATAAATATTAGCTTTACTCTTGCCATAATAATACTAATTAATTTACTACTGGTTTAGGACGAGAGTTTTCAGCATTCGGAGACAAGGCGGGTGTCTGGTTGTTGGAGATAGTGGCTCAGGTTGTTGGAGATAGTGGCTCAGGATGTTGGAGATAGTGGCTCAGGTTGTTGGAGATAGTGGCTCAGGTTGTTGGAGATAGTGGCTCAGGTTGTTGAAGACAGTGGCTCAGGTTGTTGGAGATAGTGGCTCAGGTTGTTGGAGATAGTGACTCAGGTTGTTGGAGATAATGGCTCAGGTTGTTGGAGATAGTGACTCAGGTTGTTGGAGATAGTGGCTCAGGTTGTTGAAGATAGTGACTCAGGTTGTTGGAGATAGTGACTCAGGTTGTTGGAGATAGTGACTCAGGTTGTTGGAGATAGTGACTCAGGTTGTTGGAGATAGTGACTCAGGTTGTTGGAGATAATGGTTCAGGTTGTTGGAGATAGTGGCTCAGGTTGTTGGAGATAGTGACTCAGGTTGTTGGAGATAGTGGCTCAGGTTGTTGGAGATAGTGGCTCAGGTTGTTGGAGATAGTGACTCAGGTTGTTGGAGATAGTGGCTCAGGTTGTTGGAGATAGTGACTCAGGTTGTTGGAGATAGTGACTCAGGTTGTTGGAGATAGTGGCTCAGGTTGTTGGAGATAGTAGCTCAGGTTGTTGAAGATAGTGACTCAGGTTGTTGGAGATAGTGACTCAGGTTGTTGGAGATAGTAGCTTAGGTTGTTAGAGATAGTGGCTCAGGTTGTTGGAGATAGTGACTCAGGTTGTTGGAGATAATGGCTCAGGTTGTTGGAGATAGTGACTCAGGTTGTTGGAGATAGTGGCTCAGGTTGTTGGAGATAGTAGCTCAGGTTGTTGAAGATAGTGACTCAGGTTGTTGGAGATAGTGGCTCAGGTTGTTGGAGATAGTGACTCAGGTTGTTGGAGATAATGGCTCAGGTTGTTGGAGATAGTGGCTCAGGTTGTTGGAGATAGTGGCTTAGGTTGTTGGAGATAATGGCTCAGGTTGTTGGAGATAGTGGCTTAGGTTGTTGGAGATAGTGGCTCAGATTGTTGGAGATAGTGGCTTAGGTTGTTGGAGATAGTGGCTCAGGTTGTTGGAGATAGTGGCTCAGGTTGTTGGAGATAGTGGCTCAGGTTGTTGGAGATAGTGGCTTAGGTTGTTGGAGATAATGGCTCAGGTTGTTGGAGATAGTGGCTCAGGTTGTTGGAGATAGTGGCTCAGGTTGTTGGAGATAATGGCTCAGGTTGTTGGAGATAGTGGCTCAGGTTGTTGGAGATAGTGACTCAGGTTGTTGGAGATAATGGCTCAGGTTGTTGGAGATAGTGACTCAGGTTGTTGGAGATAGTGGCTCAGGTTGTTGAAGATAGTGACTCAGGTTGTTGGAGATAGTGACTCAGGTTGTTGGAGATAGTGACTCAGGTTGTTGGAGATAGTGACTCAGGTTGTTGGAGATAGTGACTCAGGTTGTTGGAGATAATGGTTCAGGTTGTTGGAGATAGTGGCTCAGGTTGTTGGAGATAGTGACTCAGGTTGTTGGAGATAGTGGCTCAGGTTGTTGGAGATAGTGGCTCAGGTTGTTGGAGATAGTGACTCAGGTTGTTGGAGATAGTGGCTCAGGTTGTTGGAGATAGTGACTCAGGTTGTTGGAGATAGTGACTCAGGTTGTTGGAGATAGTGGCTCAGGTTGTTGGAGATAGTAGCTCAGGTTGTTGAAGATAGTGACTCAGGTTGTTGGAGATAGTGACTCAGGTTGTTGGAGATAGTAGCTTAGGTTGTTAGAGATAGTGGCTCAGGTTGTTGGAGATAGTGACTCAGGTTGTTGGAGATAATGGCTCAGGTTGTTGGAGATAGTGACTCAGGTTGTTGGAGATAGTGGCTCAGGTTGTTGGAGATAGTAGCTCAGGTTGTTGAAGATAGTGACTCAGGTTGTTGGAGATAGTGGCTCAGGTTGTTGGAGATAGTGACTCAGGTTGTTGGAGATAATGGCTCAGGTTGTTGGAGATAGTGGCTCAGGTTGTTGGAGATAGTGGCTTAGGTTGTTGGAGATAATGGCTCAGGTTGTTGGAGATAGTGGCTTAGGTTGTTGGAGATAGTGGCTCAGATTGTTGGAGATAGTGGCTTAGGTTGTTGGAGATAGTGGCTCAGGTTGTTGGAGATAGTGGCTCAGGTTGTTGGAGATAGTGGCTCAGGTTGTTGGAGATAGTGGCTTAGGTTGTTGGAGATAATGGCTCAGGTTGTTGGAGATAGTGGCTCAGGTTGTTGGAGATAGTGGCTCAGGTTGTTGGAGATAATGGCTCAGGTTGTTGGAGATAGTGGCTCAGGTTGTTGGAGATAGTGGCTTAGGTTGTTGGAGATAATGGCTCAGGTTGTTGGAGATAGTGGCTCAGGTTGTTGGAGATAGTGGCTCAGGTTGTTGGAGATAGTGGCTCAGGTTGTTAGAGATAGTGGCTCAGGTTGTTGGAGATAGTGGCTCAGGTTGTTGGAGATAGTGGCTCAGGTTGTTGGAGATAGTGGCTCAGATTGTTGGAGATAGTGGCTCAGATTGTTGGAGATAGTGGCTCAGGTTGTTGGAGATAGTGGCTCAGGTTGTTGGAAATAGTGGCTCAGGTTGTAAATGAATTACAACTAGTTTGTTGCCAATGTTGTTAACTGGGTTGCCACCGGGATAAACTTGTGTGTGAGGCTAGAATTAAGTCTGTGTTGTAGACGGCAAATAATGAAGCAGAGACATAGGTAACATTTTGTCTGGGGTGTACGGTGGATGTGTTTGACTGTAGTGTGTGAAGAGCGTGGATGTGGGTGCGTGTTTGTTGTGCGGGCGGAGGGCTTCTGAGGGCCCGCCCAGCCCTGGACAAGTGCCCGAGGGACCATAGTAACGGACTGGGTAGCCAATTGCCTAAGGTCAAATTTCCATTAGGAAGCTGTGTGGGTTTCCAATTCAGTTTAACGAGTTTAGTGTAACCATATCCTCGACGACCTGTTGTCTTATATTTAATATAATTCAGCTGGTTTACAGATACCCTCCCTGCCCGTGAAGGCGGTCCATCGTCTCGGTGAGTGTGATAGCGACTCTAGAACCAAAAATGGGTTGACTCATTAGCGCCTCGGTCGTCGCACTATGGGCACGTTATTTTCTCCATGCGGGGGACAGTGTGTATTTACTATTTGTTTGTTTTGTGCCTGCAGGATCGAGTTGTTAGTTCTTGGACCCCGTCTTACTGACCGTCGGCTGTCTAATGTACTGACTCCTGACCTATTTTTCTCACTCTACCCTATCTTCCCCTCTCCACTTTCTCCCTCCCCATCCCCCCTTCTCCACCTTTCTCCTCTCTTCTTCCCCCTCTTCACATTTCTTCCCCTCTCTCCCTAGACATCCCCCTTCCCTTCCCTTCCCCCCGCCTCATCACCTTTTTTTGGAGTAAAGAGGAAGGAGAGGTATAGGTGAAGGGAAGTATAGAAGTGGGAAGTACAGTGAGAGGTATGAAAGCCCTCCTCTTTCCTCCCTCCCCTGCCTCATCCCCTTCTCTTCCCCTCTCCCCCGCCTCCTTACCCCTGCTCTCCCCCCTTCCTCCCGCCAATTTCAATTGGGTAAACGGCCGGAGTACTTATCAAAACTACGATTTTCACAACCCCTGATTATACTTCAGACTTCATAACAAAATCACAGAGAAAGGGGCACTTAAGATACCGACATTTCTTAAAGTGTGGCACTTGGGCCAACCCCAATTGGTCTATGAAACTCATGTAACCCCTATATTTCATACCTGGAAGCCTCCTATACTTTGGACAGACATACAGACATTGTATTTTATATATATAGATAAACAGGTTGACAATTTTTCGACCATTCCTAGTGGCCACCTTGAGCCGCCTAATCTAGCACTTTTGAAAGCCTCAGCATTTAGGTAACTAAAAACATAAGAACATACAATGAAAAGGAGTAATGCAGTCATTGTCTCCCCGTCAGGCCAGACGGGGAGATAATGACTGCAATTCTCCCTCCTAGGCCAGATAATATCCTCAAAAACTATGTATTCTCCCCGCCAGACCAGATAATATCCCCAAAGGCTGGATAATATCCCCACCAGATCAGATACTCTCCCCGATAGGCAAATAACCAGAAAGTTAAATGTAGGTAAAGTGCTATATGGGGGTAATCTTGTGAAGAGGAGAGCTGAGACGACCCTTGGTGGAGGTGCGTACGTGCCGGCCGCCACCCTTCCCGGTCCTGCAGCCTAGTGCCCACTTATCTTGCAGCACGCTCTCTCCTTGCTGCTTGTGATGGTCCTACTGTCCTGTTTGCAGCCATTTATATCAGTGAAGGTTCTCTCTCCTTCTCTAGTCAACTATGTTACTGCTCTTTACTCCATGACCTATGCCTGTCTATCTTCCTACATGCATTCTCATCTCTGCTTACATTATCCAGTCAGCCAAACCACCGCGTATGTACTTAAACACTCTGAATAAGAAATAGTTGCAGTCGCTATGGCAGCTACCTCACAAACTGCATTATGTCAACCAGAAAACTGCATTGTTTATGTCAACCAACTCACCAATTACACTGTTTATATCAGCTGCCACACTAATTGTATTGTCTATGTAAGCCATCACACTAACTGCATTGTTTATGTCAACCACCACACTAAGTGCATTGGTTATCTTGAGATCATCTTGAGATGATTTCGGGGCTTAGTGTCCCCGCGGCCCGGTCCTCGACCAGGCCTCCACCCCCAGGAAGCAGCCCGTAGCAGATGTCTAACTCCCAGGTACCTATTTATTGCTAGGTAACAGGGGCATCAGGGTGAAAGAAACATTTTGGCCATTTGTCTCCGCCTCCACCGGAGATCGAACCCGGAACCTCAGGACTACGAATCCGAAGCACTGTCCACCCAGCTGATGGATGGACAGTGGTTTAGCGCGGTGGTTACATTAACCACCGCGCTAAATACATTGTTTATCATTTACCATACTAATTGCATTCTTCATGCCAGCCACCACAAATTGACACACATTCTACAATGGGTATTTTCAACTTTCAGTCTGTATTCTCCAATCTGTAGAACTCTTTCCATCTGCTCCCGCCATTGCGTGCCCGCCAAATATGTTTCACAAGACAGATTGTGTTTTTGAATGCATTGCAATATTTCCTCCTAGTCTGACTTTCCCTCTAACATATCAACCAAAACCACAAAGTAATTACACAGATTTACATAGTGAAATATATATTTTGATCTACTATTGAAAAAAATGGTGAAATTTATGAAGAGTTATGTCGAAATTTAAGTTTTTTCTAACGAAACCAAGTCAGTTATAACCAACGCTTTACAAATTCAGTCACCTGACTATAATTTTGGGTACACTTAGTAAATTCGCACAGGGTTGTAGATTTATGTAGATATAAAATTAGCGGATAATGTAATAAATGAGGGATAGTGGAGTTATTTCTAGCGTAGGTTAGACATACTGGATTTTTGCAGTTATTTTATAAGCTCGTGTTCTTGAGGATATCCTCATAATGCATCCAAGGTTTGCAAGACATGACCCTGTATGACTAACCATCCTGTGAGATGGGGATTTTATAGTATCACGTAGCTAGCTTTTGACATACTGCGTAACCCTTCATATAGTCTAGAGCAGCTGTATAAGTGTAGATGTACCTAAATATGTTCATAACAAAAATGTTTGGGTCTAAATAGGAGCTGCCTCGCACGGTGAAATAAGCCTTATTCAGCTAAAATTTATTATAATGTTGGTGAAGCTACTGTTCGTAGCTAGTAAATATGAATTGCTGTAATATATATAGCAATGTAAAATACATAGTTTAATTTCATATAACTATTGTTACAAATTCGAATATAATTATTTTAGCGAAATAGTGGCCACAAGTGTCTTAGCGAGGAAGTCATGGGTGAGAGGTCTCTTAGCGAGGAAGTCATGGGTGAGAGGTCTCTTAGCGAGGCTGTCAATGGTGAGGAGTGTCTGTGTGGGACAGTGAGGGGGCGAGTTTCACCATCCCTGGGTATTGGCTCTAAAGCCTAGTCGACGAGAGCCATCATGTACTTGAGAGTGCGCGGTAAGGGATGTACTCTGAATACTGACAGACACGAATATTTCAAGAACTGTATTCTCACCTGCGAAAAGGACACATATCAGCAGATATGTGAGTCGCTACAACTTTCGCAATGTGAGTCATAATTATATACGTCGATTTATATCAGAGATGAAGGCGTGGGGAGACTATACTTTCGTCCATATTGATAAGTCGAGGTGAAGCAAGACAATCAGGCGCCCGATATATAATGCGTATGTGCAAGCAGTTATCGTCGAGATTATTGATCGGGTCTTGAGGTGCTGCACACATTACCATTCTTAATACTCTTCCTACTTACTAAGAATATCCTGCACTCAGCAAGCAGACCAGAGGCCATCTAACACATCACCTTTTGCGTTGACATTAACCATTCCAGACCGATTATTGTGTTTCTCCCATACTACACACACAACTTCGATTTTAATGGAAAATATATTGTAGGTAATGCATGAAAGCACGCTTTGTATGTTACTCTTTCTTACGAACGATAATAGTATTCATTAATGTCAGGTTAAATGTAGCAAGGCTTGACAGTTCCAGGACCTCTGGTGTTTTTTGCAGGGAATGAATACACATGACACAACCATATCCCCGTACGACATGCACACGAACTGACGAAATAATCTCCCTACCCACACGTCCATATAGATAACAACCAGAACCACACGACATGCGCATGAAAACATACATACACACACACACACACACACATCCACCCCTCCTTAACCCGTCGTGAGCCGTGGGCACCCATGTGATTACTCCATCACTTAAGTTCCCTCATACGACTATCGCCAGAGATGACAGCCCAGATTGAACGACAATCTCTAGTGTGTACGTGACTCCTGGAACGTTTACCCCCAGCGGTCATGTGTCACATCCAGTCACACATCACTCCCTTTCCATATCTTTCTGCTGAACAAGTACATCACATTATGATGCATAATTCTTCTAACGTCAAAAACTGGTGTACTAAAAATGGTAGCGGCTGGCGAAATTGATTTGATGTCCCTTTTTCTGTACGTGGGTCCTCGGGTAGGTTAAGTTCGGGCAATTTAGTACATCAATTTAGGGACGTTTAGGAACGCTCGAGAGAACTGGCTGGATGGAGAGCGTTAGTGGGTATTGTGGTGGTGGTATAGAGGACTACCATGGTGCTCATAGTCACAATGGTGGTGGTGGTAGTGGTCTCGATGATTGTGGTTGGAATGGTAGTTATTATAGTTGTGGTGATGGGTGCGGCTGGGATGCATACAGTGATAATATTTGTGGAGATGATAATGTTGGCTTTGGTGAAGGAACAGGTGGTGGAGGTGCTGGTAGTGGGAACTGAAATAATGGAAAGAGTTGGTGGGGTGATGCTGGAGGCTGGCTCACATGGGTAGCAGACGTGAGAGTACTGGCATAGTATGGCATCACCAACATTAACATGATACACAACTAATCTAAAACCAAAGTTCTTAGCCATCTAACTCCCAACAAATCACCAAATGTCTTATTTTCTTTGCTGAAAATATACATTACCAAATGTACCTCAAGTCGTGAGTTTGGTTCAGCGCTAGAAATAGTATTAATGGGCTTTGGGCGTTAATGATTGGCAGAAAATTCAACATGGTAATCCTGAAGAGGCGAGACGTAGCTCATGGATATAATTGGTGAAATTTTGCAGATCTTATCGAGAGGCTTTGCTTTATTGGTCAATAAATCCTCACAGAAACTTAACAAGGTACGATTTTCAGATGAATAATTATATAATTGAACTTTTACCAAAAGCTCCCGATGATAATGCTACGGTCCTGACTAGGCTGTTTGACATGGCACCAGCCAACTATTGAGATAATCCCCCAGGTAGTTTGCCAATTCAAGTGGGATTTACCAGGCTGTCTCCTGCACTTTCTAGGCATAACTTCCACCTTCACATAAACTAGTATTATTGCTGACACTTGTTTCTTTCCCAACATCCCTTCACTTACACTAGTAGCATGGACATGTATTTATATATTTATATCCTTAAATGTTGATTCGTGGACAACTACAGAGGCCTGACCCACAACAGTCCACATGTGGAAGTGCTAAGAACCTTTAGGTGGATGGACCAACCGGTGTCACGGACTCTTGGCATTATCAGGGCCACCCATGTCCCTAATTCCTTTTAGGGACATGGGGCATAGTCTCTTCTACAGTAAACGTGTGTAATATCTGTGGACGTTCTTTAAAACGTTTCTCTTTATAAAAAAAATCATTAACGTTCCCTCATCATTATTTTGCTGATTTACTATAAAATATCACGTCAAATAGACACAACATTTGGTCCGAAAGTAACTGTTGTAGCCGTATAATCAACCACAAATTAATCGGCAAAGGTCCATCCTATGCACAGCGAAAGTTGACTTGTTGATTTTTTTATTTCTTGCAGCAATCACGTTCATGGACGCCATATTGGCACTCTGGTCACGCCCGGCGTCCCTGCTTCATATTGGGCAGCACGACCCGCCAGCCCCACCGACATACTGAGCAGGTGAGCTCCCACACCCTCCTCATACTGACGTCTCCTACCTTTATTGTGAACGCTGGCTGATAGTGTGAACGTTGGCTGATAGTGTGAACGCTGGCTGATAGTGTGAACGTTGGCTGATATTGTGAACGTTGGCTGAGTGTGAACGCTGGCTGATAGTGTGAACGTTGGCTGATAGTGTGAACGCTGGCTGATAGTGTGAACGTTGGCTGATAGTGTGAACGTTGGCTGATAGTGTGAACGCTGGCTGATAGTGTGAACGCTGGGTGATAGTGTGAACGTTGGCTGATAATGTGAACGCTGGCTGATAGTGTGAACGTTGGCTGATATTGTGAACGTTGGCTGAGTGTGAACGCTGGCTGATAGTGTGAACGTTGGCTGATAGTGTGAACGCTGGCTGATAGTGTGAACGCTGACTGCCAGTGTGAACGCTGGCTGATATTGTAACACTGGTTGCTTTTAATTTTACAAGGTTATGCACTATTGATTGGCCAACTTTGCATTTCCAATAACCTATTCTAACCCCCCTTAAATATTACTCGGAAAAATGAAATGTATGTATGTATGGTGTATAAGAATACACACCATTAAACCCGTTCAGGAAGCACACGATGTCTCATCAACATGTTTAATGTACACACTTCCACAACTATGACTATTCCACCCTATTATTTTGGTGATGCAGGAACTGAATTGACGAGTGTTTTATTATGTATCCTCACACGCATCCTGTGTGCGGCAGCGTCGGAGGGAAGCCGGGGATGGATTTGAGCGATAGGGAGATGAGGAAAGTATAGGAGCATATTAAGGAAAGTACGGGGAAAATAATGGGAAAAATTAGGGAAAGTATACGGATATATTAGGGAAAGTATGCAGATATACTTTCCCTTATAATTTATTGAATATAAAAGGATATTTGAAAAGGTATTGGGAGATATTGATAAATATGTCAAGTGTAGAGCTTGGAAAAGTTTGCGGAATAGCAGACGTTTGGTTGAAATAGAAATGTAATAATAATAATAATAATAATAATAATAATAATAATAATAATAATAATAATAATAATAATAATAATAATACAAAATCACAGAAATTATAGATTTTGGCTCAAATCCGTTTCCTAATTTGTATCACTCATTTACAGAACATAATACAAGACATTGTTGTTGGATGACACGAGATTATACTGTAGTAAGTATGGATAAACCTCAACTTACAATATTTTATTATTTCGCAATGATAGGCTATGATATCCGTTTCGGACCGAACCCCCTTAGTAACTTCAAAGCTCTCCGAATGTACTCACTAGAAAGGAGACGAGAGAGATATCAAATAATATACATATGGAAAATACTGGAGGGTCAGGTCCCAAATCTACACAGTAAAACAACAACGTACTGGAGTGAACGATATAGAAGAAAATGCAGAATAGAACCAGTGAAGAGCAGAAGTGCCAGAGGCACCATCAGAGAACACTGTATAAACATCAGAGGTCTACGGTTGTTCAACGTCCTACCAGCGACTATCAGAAATATTGCCGGAACAACCGTGGACATCTTCAAGAGAAAACTAGACTGTTTTCTAGAAAAAGTGCCGAACCAACCGGGACTTTATTATTATTATTATTATTATTATTATTATTATTATTATTATTATTATTATTATTTTCTACCACAGACGTGGCCACACATTTACAATGCTAACCAGCATATATACATTTTCTTCTGTCCTCCATGGACAGGGTGAGAGATTTGTCAAACATACAGTTCAGAGATTTATTGAACAACCACAGAAGGTGATCGTAGTGCTTTTAAAATGTTAGGCTAAGCTACATACGTAAATACATAGATTTATGAATGCATTAATGTGAATTTAGAATGGTGAAATGTAATTCTGATCAGCTTCCACATATACTTTATACACATACATACACACACACATACATACATACATACATACATACATACATACATACATACATACATACATACATACATACATACACACACACACACACACACACACACATATATTTGTCTCTTTTACTCTGACAGGGTGAGATAGCTGACAGTGAAACTAGTGTGCAATTAAGAAATTAACCACTGAAGGTGATTAAGATGTTTTTATAAGCTCAGGTTATATTGTTACATTACATGGTTAATCAAGGGTACAAGTCCAATATATCATCAAGTGTTCCAGTACTCATATAGTAGTTACAGAGTCCAGCATACCTCAGCCCAGGAGGGCGAAAGTTAGTCAATGTTTGTGCATGTTTTCTCTTTCACAAAGTTGACACATTGTGTACTCGACATTTGGGTGTTGAGAAAGTTGCCAGATACGTCTATATCCCAGGCGTATTCTGGCCACTATAACATCACATTGCCGGGTTCTTGTTCTATTAGTCCCATATGTGAATGTCTCCTCACGATATCTATCATAATATTTAATGCTACAACTTTCAGGTCTTTGTGAATTTGTTAGGTCGGTGAGGTCTTCGTTAGGTATTTGTTTAAGTATTCTCTTTGCACTGCTAGTGACAAAGAGAATACCCATATTATTTTGTCATACCCATATCACTGTGTCACTGCTAGTGACAAAGAAACACCCATATCAATTTCTACCACTGGTTTTCTACTGGGTGTCTTTGCAAGCATATCAACAGTGTCATGCCTTGAGATGCCAACATGTGATAGTATCCATAGGCATTTAATTTCAAATCTGTTTTCTTTAGCAGCTAAAACATTCATTCGCATATCACTGACTGTTTTCTGGGTGTCACTACTATGTGCGTTCAGTGCCAGGAGTGCACTCTGCGAGTCACAGTATATAAGTCCACTGCCTTTGTCTTTCAAAAATTCAGTGGCAAGGTATATGCCTGCAAGTTCAGTTTGAGTTGTACTTGCCCAGTCATTGACGCGCTTCATTGCTGTATGTATGAGAGAAGATTGTTCAAATATATTACATGCGCATCCGGTACATCGTCCACCTTCTTCTACAGAGCCGTCGGTATAGCACTGATGCACATCGTTACCCTGAGCACTCTAAGTGATGCTTTTCAGTGTTATCTGTTTTACTAATGTTGAGTGTACACTATCTTTCTTGGGTGCATTTACAAATCAACTGATAGATCCCAGTTATCCCACGGAGTAATTGGTTGATTAATCATTAATTGAGTGGGGTACATATTTAAGATTTTGATGGACCAACCGGGCTGTGGTGGGTATGTGGGCCTGTGGGACCGCTCCAAGCACCAGCTTGGTGGACCAAACTCTCACAAGTCCGCGGCCCGGGCTTGGGGAGTAGAAGAACTCCCAGGACCCCACCAAGCAGGTTCTTATGCAAATATATTCCACTAGTTAACTGGAAGGACAAGCAATACAATTACAACACTTTATGGCGGATAAGGTTGATTGAGGGTAACCCGTCTCTGTGCTGCCTTCTGAGGGCACTTGAGAATACTAACTTGGTGAAAACAATGCACCTTAATTGAATTCCGTTGGAGTACCGCGTCTGGGTTAGCAAGATGATGTGAGTGAAGCAGTAGGATGCTATATACATATTTTATATACGTGTTAATTCTTTCCTTATTAGCAATATAACAAAAACAGCTGGTGTAAGATTGTTTTCTCTGAATATCTCACACGCAGATATAAAAGCTGATTTAATATTTACAAAACATTGTTTCTGCAGACAAGATAGATTATTTCATTCCAAACTGTTTCCCAGCTACAAGTTGTACCTCGACTTATCCAAGAATCGAACAGCTTGGATATAACACTCGCATAGCATATTTGAAAATATACCAGCTCTCTGGATATAATGCGGTCCACCAACGTTTTCAACTCTTATATTAAACTATTTTCTGATTGCCCACACACTGTTCTGCTACGAGATCCTGAAGGAGATCTCAGCCTTGGGGTGAGATAAGGCAGGTGTTAATGACTCACATAGTTTACAACCAGAGATTTACTGGACTTTGGCTGATTTACTGATATGATGTCAAATGAACTCTGAGCGATAGTGACATGCATTGGATCTATTGAGTTTTTGTCATTCGGGGTAATTCTTTTCGAACTCGCATACGTATTTCCTAAACTAATGAAAATTATATTACTTAAATTCATATTAACTATATTATTATAAGTATGAAAAATTAAAGGAATCAAATTTATATAATTATATTTTCTAAGAAAACATTACATATAAGAAGTTACTGTGATGCTTAGATACCAATAGGCTACGTCAGTGAAATAACGTACACTGAAGAAAAACTAAATAACCGCTATAGTGCTAGTAAAATTATCTTCGAGAACTATTCTAAATAATAACTATCTATTGTGAACACTTTTAGATGCGTAACAACGCCACGAGTCCTGGAACTTCTATACGAAGGTGTGTTTACATCTGGTCCCAGACGTGACCCGCCCAGTGTGACAACTGGGTCCTGAGATAACTATATATGAATATATATATATACCTTTAAATCAACACAACAACAGATAACTATAGGAAGAAGTAAAGAGTAAAGAGATAACTCTTTACTCCTGATAGCAAATGACAGTGTTGATCTTACGGATTCATAGTGACGAAGTTGTTGTAAAGACTGCAGTATTAACACGTCAGCAAATGGCAGCAGAAATCTTACAGATTTTGACCATGATCAAGTTGTTTAAGAAATATATAGCTGTGTTTTGATCATGATCAAGTTGTTTAAGAAATATATAGCTGTGTTTTGATCATGATCAAATTGTTTAAGAAATATATAGCTGTGTTTTGACCATGATTAAGTTGTTTAAGAAATATATAGCTGTGTTTTGATCATGATTAAGTTGTTTAGGAAATATATAGCTGTGTTTTGACCATGATTAAGTTGTTTAAGAAATATATAGCTGTGTTTTGACCATGATTAAGTTGTTTAAGAAATATATAGCTGTGTTTTGACCATGATTAAGTTGTTTAAGAAATATATAGCTGTGTTTTGACCATGATTAAGTTGTTTAAGAAATATATAGCTGTGTTTTGACCATGATTAAGTTGTTTAAGAAATATATAGGTGTGAAGACTAGTGTTACATAAAAACATTACATATATGTCACATTAGGAGTGAAAGAGACAGTAGTCAACAAAGGAGTACAGTGTAAAGCAGAGGTAAGCTGATATGTTGCATGATGTTACAATTCCAACTCCCTCGTAGCCTAAACTTATAAACGTATATGTAACTTAGCCTAACCTAACATGAACAGAAAACTTAAGCGAGTTTGAATTACCGAATTGGAAATGGGACGACTTGTGATACCATGAATTAAAACCCGTAGCTAGCTCGAGGGTTTGTGTGTATGTATTTATTAGACTTGAATGAAGGATACGTTTTGCATTCGCCTGTGAGAGTGCGAGATTTTAATATCCATCTGAGCTCTACTGGGTCGTTAGTTTATAAGAAAGTCGACGAAGAAGGTATTAAGAGTACCGTTTCAACATGACCAGAAGCCACACGGACACCGAAATGGCTGCCACTCACCGCCCTGTAAGTAATGCTTGACGAATCAAGTTGCAAATTACACTATTTGGCATGTGCAAGTGAGCAGCAAAGAACCAAAAAATGGGAAATACGCTGTAGATTGTGCAATAGAGATATAAGCGACTTCCCATATTTAGTTATGGAATATTATTAAATTACAAATAGCACGTCATGGCAAGAATGCCGTACGGAGACCGTTGTTCGAATCTAACAAAATCATCGAGAAAATAAAATATATAATTTTGAAGAATAAATTTTAGTGATTTGGGGTTGACCAGTGGATAGACAACCCTTCCTTAGACCACGTCCATTCCATCCAGCAGTCCGGCTACAAAGACACATTCATCAATAATAACATGCTGTTTACCCAACATATGAATTTTCTCAAATATAAAGTAATATTGTTATATATTAGTATACTGTGAACATTTAGGCACTAGTTAGGTTGTTACAACCAGACAAGCAGACGTCTCTCTCCTCTCTCTCTCTCTCTCCTTCCCTCTCTCTCCCTTCTTATTACTCCTTCCTCCTTTCCTCATCTCTCCCCTTCTTCCTCCTTCCTTTCTCCCCTCTCTTCTCCCATACCATCTCAGCCTTTGGCTGGGATAGTATGGGTGTCGAATCGAGTAAGGTTAATTGTTTCGAATCATATAAGGTTAAATGTTTCGAATCATATAAGGTTAAATGTTTCGAATCATATAATTTTAATTGTTTCGAATCATATAATTTTAATTGTTTCGAATCATATAAGGTTAATTCATATAAAGTCGAATCATATAAGGTTAATTGTTTCTTCTGGATGGCGAGGGGTGTAAGGTTTATTTACCTTTCAAATTACAAGTGAAGTGAAATCCTGTCACGTCTCCCCTCAGTAGGCCAGAGTCAGTTGTATCCTGTTTTTGGTGAGAAACCCCTGCCTCTGAAGTTTTTAAAGTTTGTTCATTAGACAAGGGCCAGGCATTACTTGTCACTGACTGACAGTATCAGGACCTTAGGCCTGGTTTCAGCTGATTGGGTGTAGGCCTAGAATGAAGGGCAGAGTTTCTAGGGCAAGATGAACCTTAGTGGGTGGAGCCGAACTTCACCTTGAAGGATGAAGAGTAAAAGATCTTTAGTGTGAATTGAACTAGTGCTATGGGAGGGCTGGGGGGTTAGGGGGGAGGTGCTCGGCCACCAGAAGGCCACAATATCGCGAGTGCAGCAGCTGTGATAAAGGTATTTGTCTGAGTTCCCTGTACAATTTGTAGTCCATTACCGTGCCTCTAATAGGATGTCGCTAGCTTAGGGTTAATTATTTTACATTATTAAATAAAGTTACTGCTAATTTATCTCTTAGGAGATCTTAAATTGATTTAGGGAAATTGTTACAAGGTTTGGTTAGGTGTTTAGGTTCTGTTGGTGATTATTTGTATTTGTAGTACGTGGGTGAAGCATTTACAGCGTTGTGGTTCGAACAAGTCGTCAGCAAACCACTTGTTCCTGAAGTGTTTGAACGTCATCAGTTGTGAGTCGTGTGTAAACCGCTTTTCATTCATAAACAGGGGGTTTGGCGGGTGCATGGAATCACTTTTGGCCTTTGTTTATGAGGACGGGCTGCTGGATGGAATGGACAATCTGAGGACGGCCTGCTGGATGGAATGGACAGTCTGAGGACGGATTGTCTGCACACTTGACCGGTTTGGAAGTTATTGACTCAAAAAATACTGTGTTCACTTTCGGTCTATATTATAAACACTTACCAAGTCAAGTGACCAAAACACCACATAACCATACTTAGACCTAACTATAATAGTCATAATATATAATATTAATTTAGATTTGAGAAAAAACGCTTGTTTTATATCGTATGAAAGATTCCTCTTATCAGATGGTTATCAGATATATAAATCATATACTGTCTTATAAATATCTGCATAAGTTAGTATTTGAATCTGGATGTAAAAACGATTTGCAGGTCATGTTCTGGAGAAACATGGTTATCTTGAGGTTATCTTGACGTTATCTTGGTGATTTCGGGGCTTTAGTGTCCCCGTGGCCCGGTTCTCGACCAGGCCTCCACCCCCAGGAAGCAGCCCGTGACAGCTGACTAACACCCAGGTACCTATTTTACTGCTAGGTAACAGGGGCATAGGGTGAAAGAAACTTTGCCCAATGTTTCTCGCCAGCGCCTGGGATCGAACCCAGGACCACAGGATCACAAGTCCAGCGTGCTGTCCGCTCGGCCGACCGGCTCCCCATGGCGCTTATAATAACCTTTCTGATTTCCAGTACCTGGCCTAAGGCCTAAATTTCAATATAAAAGCAGCAAAGCGGACATACACCGCCTGCTATCATATCTCATACTATATTTCCCATTTCTAAACCTTTCTCTTTGTCTGTGCCTCTATATCCTCTTTACCCTCGCCCCCCCCCCCCCCACACACACACGGAAAGGCCCTAGCATGGGTAAGGAACTACCTAACAGGAAGGAGCTAGAGAGTTACGGTAAAGGGCCGAGAAGTTGAACTGGCGAACAGTAACGAGTGGAGTACCTCAAGGATTGGTGCTGGGACCAATTCAATTTCTAATATACGTTAACGACATGTTTACAGGAGTAGAATCCTACATGTCGATGTTCGCGGACGACGCAAAGTTGATGAGAAGAGTTGTGACAGATGAGGATTGTAGAATCCTCCAAGAGGACTTGAACAGGTTGCAGAGATGGTCAGAGGAATGGCTACTGGAGTTCAACACGAGCAAATGTAAACTTCTGGAAATGGGACTAGGTGATAGGAGGGCAAAGGGACAGTACACAATGAAGGGGAACAGCCTACCTGTGACGATGCAAGAAAGAGACTTGGGCGTGGATGTAACACCTAATCTATCTCCTGAGGTATATATAAATAGGATACCGACAGCAGTGTACTCTACACTAGCAAAAGTTAGAACATCATTCAGAAACCTAAGGAGTTAGGGAGCCGGTCGGCCGAGCGGACAGCACGCTGGACTTGTGATCCTGTGGTCCTGGATTCGATCCCAGGCGCCGGCGAGAAACAATGGGCAGAGTTTCTTTCACCCTATGCCCCTGTTACCTAGCAGTAAAATAGGTACCTGGGTGTTAGCCAGCTGTCACGGGCTGCTTCCTGGGGGTGGAGGCCTGGTCGAGGACCGGGCCGCGGGGACACTAAAAAGCCCCGAAATCATCTCAAGATAACCTCAAAATAAGAAAGGAGGCATTTAGGGCGCTTTGCACTGCCTACGTGAGGCCAGTCTTAGAGTATGTCGCCCCATCATGGAGTCCCCACCTGCAGAAACACATAAGGAAACTGGAAAAGGTTCAAAAGTTTGCAATGAGATTTGTCCCAGAGTTACGAGGGATGGGATATAAAAAGCGCCTGAAGGAACTGAGCCTTACGACATTAGAAAAAAGAAGGGAGAGAGGACATATGATAGGAACGTATACAATACTCAGGGGGATTGACAGAGTGGACATAGACGAAATGTTCACACGGAATAGTAACAGAACGAGGGGACATGGGTGGAAGCTGGAAACTCAGATGAGTCACAGAGATGTTAGGAAGTTTTCTTTTGGCGTGAGAGTAGTGGGGAAATGGAATACACTTAAGGAACAGGTTGTGGAAGCAAATACTATTTATAATTTTAACTAGGTATGATAGAGAAATAGGACAGGAGTTATTGCTGTGTAACAACCGATGGCACGAAAGGCGGGAATCAAGAGTCAGTGCTCGATCCTGCAGACACAAATAGATGAGTACACACACACACACACACACACAGTGGGTGGGGGGAAAGGTCCTAGAATGGATAAGGAACTACCTAACAGGAAGGAGCCAAAGAGTTACGGTAAGGGGCGAGAAGTCGGACTGGCGAACAGTAACAAGTGGAGTACCACAAGGATCGGTGCTGGGACCAATTCTATTTCTTGTATATGTTAACGACATGTTTACAGGCGTAGAGTCCTACATGTCGATGTTTGCGGATGATGCAAAGTTGATGAGAAGAGTTGTGACAGATGAGGATTGCAGGATCCTCCAAGAGGACCTGAACAGATTGCAGAGATGGTCAGAGAAATGGCTACTAGAATTCAACACGAGCAAATGTAAAGTTATGGAAATGGGACTAGGAGATAGGAGACCAAAGGGACAGTACACAATGAAGGGGAACAGCCTACCTGTAACGACGCGTGAAAGAGACCTGGGGGTGGACGTAACACCTAATCTATCTCCTGAGGCACATATTAATAGGATAACGACAGCAGCGTACTCTACACTGGCAAAAGTTAGAACATCATTCAGAAACCTAAGTAAGGAGGCATTTAGGGCGCTTTACACTGCCTACGTAAGGCCAGTCTTAGAGTATGCCGCCTCATCATGGAGTCCCCATCTGAAGAAGCATATAATGAAACTGGAAAAGGTTCAGAGGTTTGCAACGAGACTCGTCCCAGAGCTACGAGGGATGGGGTATGAAGAGCGCCTGAGGGAACTGTGCCTTACGACACTAGAAAGAAGAAGGGAGAGGGGGGACATGATAGGAACGTATAAGATTCTCAGAGGAATTGACAGAGTGGACATAGACGAAATGTTCACACGGAATAGTAACAGAACGAGAGGACATGGATGGAAGCTTGAAACTCAGATGAGTCACAGAGATGTAAGGAAGTTTTCTTTTAGCGTGAGAGTAGTGGGGAAATGGAATGCACTTCAGGAACAGGTTGTGGAAGCAAATACTATTCATAATTTTAAAACCAGGTATGATAGGGAAATGGGACAGGAGTCATTGCTGTAAACAACCGATGCTCGAAAGGCGGGATCCAAGAGTCAATGCTCGATCCTGCAAGCACATATAGGTGAGTACACACACACACACACACACACAACATAGTGTCACTGACCCCGGCCCCAAGATTCTAGAGGTTGACCCGAACAACCAGAGTAAACAAACTCCACGTGGCTGCATGACGTCACGACAATAACACATATAGGCGTATACATACATACATACATACATACATACATACATACATACATACATACATACATACATACATACATACATACATACATACATGCTAAACATAAGAACCGTCTTCAGAACTCTGCACAAGGATTCTTTTAGAGTACTGTAGAGTGTGTTCCACTCCCCAGGCCAACAGTAAAGGTGCACCACCCCCCCTCCTGCACCCACCTCCCCTGGCTCGTGGCGTGCACCCCCTCCTCTACCCCCCCCCCTGGCTCGTGGCGTGCACCCCCCCCCAACACCCACCACCCAGGCGTGCTAGCCCCCCCCCTCCACCACCATCACCCTGGCCCTAGTAGCAGTCACCTTAATAAGGTAATAACGATCACACAACACGAACCACTAATTGTGTCTACAGAGGTGATCGTTTCTACAGAGGTTGGAGGATTAGCCTCCAACTACAGGTCGCCTTAGCCGCCTTACTCCTATCCTTCCCTTAACTACCCCTTGTCTTCCCTTAACTACCCCTTGTCTTCATTACGTCTCTCTCCCTCCTCTCCCTCACTCCTATTCTGGATCAAGATATTTATCTTAGAGTCGAGGAAAAAAAGAAGTCAGGTTCCCAGCCTATGATCAATTTATAATGCCGCTTGGTCCAGAGGTCAGAGGTGAGCCACCAAGCCGGTGATGCCGCCGATGTTGGGAGTCAAGAGCTGAAGGCTGGCTTCAAGTGTTTACAAGGTATCGGTAACGAAGGCTGGTGGACGTGTTGTGACTGTCTAGCAGCGGCGGACGCCAGGGTGGTGGTGGCGGGCAGCGGGGGAGGAACTACTGTGGGCAGGAGTCAGCATACAAGCCCTGTGGGCAAGAGTCAGAAGAGGTTTGTAATCACATTCTTGCCCTTGTGGGGTTGAGCTTTGGCTCTTTGGTCCTGTCTGTTTGGGCGAGGTGAGGAGGGAAGAGGTCAGTAGGGAAGGACGCGGGCACGGGCCACAAGGCAGAGCTTGCACAAGAAGACGCGTCGAGGAGGGAGTAGAGAAGAGAGAGTGATGGAGAAGGCAGGAGGGAGAGAAAAATCCAAGAGGGGGAAGGAGGGGGGGGGCGTGGATGAAGTAAGGGGTCAGAGAAACAATAGGGGGCGTCACAGCGGCGTGTGGGGTGGGGGGTGGGGGTCCGCACCACACCCAGATATAGCCATCATGCCCTCAGTGGGGGATCCATCGCTGTTGTCTGGGTCCAAGGTACCCCACGGTGGCTGTGCCTGCCCTCCCGTATGGGACGCATCTGCCTGGCCAACACTTCCTACACAAGAGAGGTGATGTCTGGCAGTTTCTATCTTGCAATAAAGCAAAACACCACTAGAATATTAACTTGCTCTGCAATCCTCTCTAATACGGCTGCAGGATGTCGTAGCTAGTGTGGCAATGGAGATATTATTGGGGTAGAGGGTGGGACCTCTCCAGGCTTGGCTCACCACGTGTACTGATAACAACATTTCCGCCTGGGGTTCCTCTGTGTTTACAAACATTACCACGTGACACGCTGACACGCCTGGAGACCCGAGACTTCAGATGATCACAGAACACACGAACACCGCCGTAAGCACTCTGCACCATACTAAACACGCCCATTCTCACCCAAAAGCTCTTTTCATTTCGGCTCTTTTTACCACAGAGCCGAAGCTCAACCCCCGCAAGCACAACTAGGTGAGTACGTATTTGGCCAACTTGCACTTAAAGCTTTTCAAGGTATTCGTTTAAATTTAATGCATAAACTTTACATTAAATAAACTTGAAATTTAATTGTATAAACAATTTATAAGTTTGTCTTGGCCGTGGCGCGTGCACTAACTGATAATCAGTCGTTGACAGGGACAGTACCAACCACAGAGCTCTAGCAGAACATGTTGTAACCTACACCTGCTCACTGCTCACCACCTCTAGAATATAGTAAACATACACTGTCTCGTTACGCAGCGTCCTGTAACTCCATTTGTTGTAACGCGTCAGTAACGCAGGTATTAGTAACACAGCATATAGTAACTGCGTACAGTCCCGTAATACGATCATGATTGATTGTTACTGAGATGGACAGTTGACTGTGCCACTCACCAGTGTTTGTGCAGCCTCGTCGCTGTGCTCCTCCAGCGGTCCTCCACACTCGCCTCCTGCAACACAAATAGAGAACTGCATTAGCAAGTAGTAAACATGTCCTCGTGTTAAGAAAGTCTCTCAAACACAAAGAAACACACCTTAATATTAGGAAGGTCTCTCAAACACAAAGAAACACACCTTAATATTAGGAAGGTCTCTCAAACACAAACAAATGTCCTCATATTAAGAAGGTCTTGGAGGGAACCATCTTCAGCAAGTGTAAGAGGGATGGTAGGCCGTGTAACGATAGTCAGCCTCAGAAGAGCGTAGAAAATACTCGCATTTATTAAGAGAATACTGGGATCAACACGACGTACACAGGTCAACAAAGGTCAAGAGGTATCAACATTACAGGAGCCATTGGATGATGTCGTCATCAGCTAATATGGCTACCATGTCGAATTTGTAAAGTTATCACTAGGGTAAGTGGCTACTTTAGCTCGCTCCAGCTAGACTGTGTCACTCAGGAGCCCAAATGAACACATAATGACGCACCTTGATACCTAACCCAGCAGCCAAACATTATCTTTGCCCCCAGAGTCCAGAAGCCAACGAGGCCTCTACTTGAGGCGTATATCAAGTTGGCAACTGATCGACACCTGCCTATTACTCACTCACAATTCTGACAATAACAAAATTATGTTTGTGTTATTTTTGACTTAATTTATCCCTTGCGCCCTCCCAAAAAAATTACGAAAGGGTCTTATAATATATATATATATATATATATATATATATATATATATATATATATATATATATATATATAATATATATCGTACCTAGTAGCCAGAACGCACTTCTTAGCCTACTATGCAAGGCCCGATTTGCCTAATAAGCCAAGTTTTCATGAATTAATTGTTTTTCGACTACCTAACCTACCTAACCTAACCTAACCTAACCTAACCTAACCTAACCTAACCTATAGAGATAGGTTAGGTTAGGTTAGGTAGGGTTGGTTAGGTTCGGTCATATAACTACGTTAATTTTAACTCAAATAACAAAAAATTGACCTCATACATAACGAAATGGGTAGCTTTATCATTTCATAAGAAAAAAATTAGAGAAAATATATTACTTCAGGAAAACTTGGCTTATTAGGCAAATCGGGCCTTGCATAGTAGGCTGAGAAGTGTGTTCTGGCTACTTGGTACGACATATATATATATATATATATATATATATATATATATATATATATATATATATATATATATA
>NC_091212.1:30674973-30684973 GCF_040958095.1 Procambarus clarkii
AGCTCTAGAAGTTGATATCACACCAAACCTGTCTCCTGAAGCCCACATGAAAAGAATTACATCTGCGGCATACGCAAGGCTGGCTAACATCAGAACAGCCTTCAGGAACTTGTGTAAGGAATCATTCAGAACTTTGTACACCACATATGTTAGACCAATCCTGGAGCATGCGGCCCCAGCATGGAACCCGTACCTTGTCAAGCACAAGACGAAGCTGGAAAAAGTTCAGAGGTATGCCACTAGGCTTATGCCAGAACTAAGAGGCATGAGTTACGAGGAAAGGCTGCGGGAGATGCACCTCACGACACTGGAAGACAGAAGAATAAGGGGGAGACATGATCCCTACCTACAAAATTCTCAGAGGAATTGGCAGGGTAGATAAGGATAGACTTTTTAACACAGGGGATTCGCGAACAAGGGGACACAGGTGGAGTACCCAAATGAGCCACAGAGACGTTAGAAAGAACTTTTTCAGTGACAGAGTAGTTAGCAAGTGGTATGCATTGGGCAGTGATGTGGTGGAGGCTGACTCCATACACAGTTTCAAATGTAGATATGATAAGAGCCCAGTAGGCTCTTATCATATTAGTATTAAGAGCCCAGTAGGCTTATATTTATATATACAGTATATATAGTATACAGTATTATACTGTACAGTATATGTATACAGTATATACATTCCGCTTGATGCATTATACACCTCACGTTATGCATGTTATCCATCATGCACCCTATTGATGGATCCAACATTCAACCTGAGCCTAATGCATTACATACATCAGGCATCTCACCTGCATGATGCAAGGTTTAACATCTCATTTGTGTTTACAAAAATCACGTGATTATTAACATCCCGCCTGATGGTTGTATAATAGATATTAGTACAGTATATCTATTACACCTCACCTGATAAATAATACACACACACTACCCACCTGTTGTATTATGCGTGCACTCTCCTGGTGCACTAACGCACTCTCCTGGTGCACTAACGCACTCTCCTGGTGCACTAACGCACTCTCCTGGTGCTAAGGGACCATACACACCACCACCACAGTGGCAGGGTTCGAGGAGGTGTGTGGGAATATATCCAGACGCCGCCGCCGAGGGGAGGGTGAGGAGGGTGTCCCGGGCAGCGATGGAGGAGGTACCGAGCCTTAACAATGCCACAGATGAGCACAAACTGGCGCTAGGGCAGACGACGCGAGGGCTTGTGGCACCCCCACCATGGCACTGAGGAAGAGGGGGGAGGTGGTGCTCTTGTGGAGGGCACGTGCGGGAGTGTGGGGGGGGCTGAGGGGAGGGGGTGAAGGACATGGGGAGTGGATCAGATGGTGATGTATTCTGATAACTGAGTCCTGCCGCTTGGGGGAGACGTTTTGTTTTTTTGGGAGCGCCGTGTGCTGGCTGTTGATATGTGCGGGAACCTTCAGGTCGTAGCGTGACATTCAGGTGTTGTACACAGTTTAGTGTGTAGAGTGAGGGTGTAGAGTGACGGGGTTGGTTAGAGGGGTGAGAGACGACCATTGACAGCGGGAATGGGAGGAGGAGGAGGAAGAGGAGGCAGGAGGGGGGCAAAAGCAGCCATGCATGAGAGCAGTAGCTTCATACACTGGGCTGATCCCCAGCAGGAAATACGTGTTGTATGCTTTCCCAAGGTCGACACTCCATGGTACTTGTATGCATCTTAAATACTCTCGTCTCGTCGCAGTCATCTTCAAGTTCCGCCCGAGGCGCGGGCGGACTCGGAAGCAACACGTCGGTGGGTAACAGCGTGTCCTTCATGCGTAATCTCTCTCTAATATTGTCTACAGTTTTGCGGCAAAAGTAATCCAAATAGCAGCAAATATTTAGAAGAGAGGCAAACCGGCTAGTCACGCAGGATGACAATTCCCAGGCAATCATCATGTTATATCACGCCGAGGCAGCGGCCAGTAGCTACGAGATGACCGGAGTATTGTCTAGTGAAGGATGCACTCCTTTGTTCATAGGTGGAAAATAATGAATCAAGGGCTCGAGACCTATTCAATCAGACATATTGCAGCAGCAGAGTGTATGTCTATGGAACCAGTAGCTGCACTACAACTACCTACCAGTAGCTACACTACAACTAGCTACCAGTAGCTGCACTACAACTAGCTACCAGTAGCTGCACTACAACTAGCTACCAGTAGCTGCACTACAACTAGCTACCAGTAGCTGCACTACAACTAGCTACCAGTAGCTGCACTACAACTAGCTACCAGTAGCTGCACTACAACTAGCTACCAGTAGCTGCACTACAACTACCTACCAGTAGCTACACTACAACTACCTACCAGTACACACAAAATAGAGGAGGAGAATTTTGTGATTCCATGTCTACTATTCAAAAACTTGAAAATGTCTGTAAAATAGGCAACAAGAACCTCATATTAGCAATAATAAATAACCCGGTCGCGGACTAAAAGGTTTAAAATCTCTCTGACGTGTTACAATCTCTCATCTCACTCCTCATCATCTCACTCCTCATCATCTCATACCTCATCATCTCACTCCTCATCATCTCACTCCTCATCATCTCATACCTCATCATCTCACTCCTCATCATCTCACTCCTCATCATCTCATACCTCTCATATCATACCTCATCATTATGACACAGACATAGCAGCAGCCAAATTAATATTCATCAAAGACCAGATTAAACTAGACTTAGGTATCCTTATTCATCTCTGTTAACATTATATTGCTCCAAACATTCTGGTCTGATAGATCAATCACAGACACTCAAGTCCACAAGCATCAACATACAAAATTATTATCTGTTTTAGTCTCTCATTCATAGTCCATATCTAGTTACTGTGACGAGTGACTGTGACAAGTGACTGTGACAAGTGACTGTGACGAGTGACTGTGGGAAGTGACTGTGAGAAGTGACTGTGAGAAGTGACTGTGAGAAGTGACTGTGACAAGTGACTGTGACGAGTGACTGTGACAAGTGACTGTGAGAAGTGACTGTGAGAAGTGACTGTGGGAAGTGACTGTGGGAAGTGACTGTGAGAAGTGACTGTGAGAAGTGACTGTGGGAAGTGACTGTGACAAGTGACTGTGACAAGTGACTGACAAGTGACTGTGAGAAGTGACTGTGACAAGTGACTGTGACAAGTGACTGTGACAAGTGACTGTGACAAGTGACTGTGGGAAGTGACTGTGAGAAGTGACTGTGGGAAGTGACTGTGACAAGTGACTGTGGGAAGTGACTGTGGGAAGTGACTGTGACAAGTGACTGTGACAAGTGACTGACAAGTGACTGTGAGAAGTGACTGTGACAAGTGACTGTGACAAGTGACTGTGACAAGTGACTGTGACAAGTGACTGTGACAAGTGACTGTGGGAAGTGACTGTGAGAAGTGACTGTGGGAAGTGACTGTGACAAGTGACTGTGGGAAGTGACTGTGACAAGTGAGTGTGAGAAGTGACTGTGACAAGCGACTGTGACAAGTGACTGTGACAAGTGACTGTGACAAGCGACTGTGACAAGTGACTGTGACAAGTGACTGTGACAAGTGACTGTGACAAGTGACTGTGACAAGTGACTGTGGGAAGTGACTGTGACAAGTGACTGTGACAAGTGACTGTGACAAGTGACTGTGACAAGTGACTGTGGGAAGTGACTGTGACAAGTGACTGTGACAAGTGACTGTGACAAGTGACTGTGACAAGTGACTGTGGGAAGTGACTGTGACAAGTGACTGTGACAAGTGAGTGTGAGAAGTGACTGTGACAAGCGACTGTGACAAGCGACTGTGACAAGTGACTGTGACAAGTGACTGTGACAAGCGACTGTGACAAGTGACTGTGACAAGTGACTGTGACAAGTGACTGTGACAAGTGACTGTGACAAGTGACTGTGACAAGTGACTGTGACAAGTGACTGTGACAAGTGACTGTGGGAAGTGACTGTGACAAGTGACTGTGACAAGTGAGTGTGAGAAGTGACTGTGACAAGTGACTGTGACAAGTGACTGTGACAAGTGACTGTGACAAGTGACTGTGACAAGTGACTGTGACAAGTGACTGTGACAAGTGACTGTGACAAGTGACTGTGACAAGTGACTGTGACAAGTGACTGTGACAAGTGACTGTGACAAGTGACTGTGACAAGTGACTGTGACAAGTGACTGTGACAAGTGACTGTGACAAGTGACTGTGACAAGTGACTGTGACAAGTGACTGTGACAAGTGACTGTGACAAGTGACTGTAACAAGCGACTGTGACAAGTGACTGTGACAAGTGACTGGGGACAAGAGCCTTGGGACAGGTGCGGAGGACAAGTGAAGCGAGCAGCTGGGGGACTAATTCTGGGCACGTGCGTTGTCTGGCTGTCTAGGGTTACTGGCCACCGGCGTACCCGACCTCCCCACCAGCTTCTCTGACGCACGCAATGCTCGCACGCCCATGCATGCACGTTCATGCACGTACGCCCATGTACACACGCACGCTCAAACACCCATGTGTATTGCATGCCACTGTGCCACAAGCTGCGTGTTTGATTTCAAGCAGAAACTGTCTTCCTTCATCCCCGCAATATGTCCTCAGGGATCCCTTCAAGGGGAGTGGATTGGGAACGACTACATAATTTATGCTATTATCTACTCTCTAGCCATGGGTAGGTTAGGGTACGGTTACTTTAGGTTAAGGTTTGGTTAGGTTAGGTTAGGTTTCATTATGTTATACGATGTATTATTGATGATAAGATGAAATATGGAATTCGAAAACTGTTTCAGTGTGCCCGTGAATTTCGTTTACAGAAAACCGCATTCTATGAAAACAGTTTCAGCATACACTTTTTATATTTAAAACCAACTGTTCATATTACATTAAAGTTATAACTTGAGAATAATCTTTATTTACGACAAAGGTTCATTTGCCACTTTACATGTAGAATATTACTGGAACCGTAATATGCTTTTAGACCATCACAAATATCTAGATAACTATCCAGGTGGTGTGAAGGAGGGGGGGGGGGGTTCTCATAGTAATGGATTTGCTCTGAGGACGGGCTGCTGCACAAGGGTCTCACAACACCCCTCCTCCTTCACAATCCACACCCGTTCCCTCCTTCCACAACCCCCCCCCCTTCCCTCCTTCACAACCCCGCCCCTTCCATCCTTCACAACCCACGCCCCTTCCCTCCTTCACAACCCACGCTCCATCTACAACCCATGACTCCCACCATACGAGGCGCCCCCCACTAAAACTGGATTACCTTATACAGGGGTGATTCATCTTAGGGGGCCGACCCTCCGCTCTTGTAGACAAGCGCATACATCACCCACCGTCAGGAGGCCGAGGATTTCATTGTTTTTATTTGTTGGTACCCAGTGAGGCGCTTGTTGTGGCAGTAGAGGAAGATGTAGTGGTGGTGGTGGCAATAGTAGTGGTAGTAGCTATAATAGTAGTAGTGGTAGTAGCTATAATAGTAGTAGTAGTAGTAGCTATAATAGTAGTAGTGGTAGTAGCTATAGTGATAGTAGCAGTACAACCAACCACAAGAATATCATAGTTATATCAAATAGGGACAGTAGGTGTAACATCAGACAAGACTAAGATCCCCATCTGGCAGGATGACTTGTCATGAGGAGACGTAAAGTCTGTAAGTAAACCTTAGGATAAATTATGAGAATATCAAGAACACGGGAATGGGTAAAGTATTGGAGAGATCCAGGTACCTTATACCAGCGGGTGGAAGGACTCGAAGGACTGGATATGCAATAATGTAATAATGGAGAGTATGAACCAGTTAATGCTTGCAGAGGGTTGGGAGAGTCGTCACTTCCAGCCGTCTGCCACAGGTAACCGGCACATATGGAAGCGTAAAATTTCTAAGGTTTTATCGTGGAGAAAGTGGCATAATGACCAATCTAACCTTACAAGACTGACACTCGTTAGCTGTGGACACGCACAGTATCCACGTCTAACAGCTCTTGCATGAGCTATGGATATTGCCTGCAACACTCCCTGGTAAACTACTCTCAGCTTATAAGGATCAAACTCATAGTAAAATTGAAAATCTTGTGCTTGAAAAAAAGTGTTTTAAATGGCATTACATTTTACTTCATAATATCGACACTAAACTAAGAAGTTCAGTCATCAGGAGAAAACCTTCAAGCAAACTTCTTTTACTATAAAGAATAACAACAACTAAGAAAATCGTGTGAGAAATATAAGGTTATGTGTTGGCGAATGTTAATATCCTTGTTCGACAATCGGATTACTTCGGATAGCTAAGTGAATCCCAGCTGCGTCTGGGTACAAGTTATATGATGAACAGCCTAGTTACTTTATTTCAACGTGGGGGTGTTGTACATTGTGCTGTTGGAGTGCATGTTTATTATGGGGCGAGTGGTGCTCAACACCGCTATCCAACAACTCCCTTCAGGGCAGAATTAAAACTGCTTAGAGAGAGGGAAAATACAAAAGGGGGGCTGGGAAGGGGGAGTGAGTGACAAAGGATTTAGGGAACACGAAAACTGTAGACCGGGTTAAGGAATTCGGCGCGAAGCCTCTGGGCGGTGACCCAAGCACGCGTCACCCACCAAAAAACAAGTGAGGATGAAAACAAAAAGCGTCAGAATCTCTCTTTAATGGTGTGTTGTGGCGTTAAGATGTATATGAACATCCTCTTTTTACACTACATTGTGTTGCTTCCCTTTGCAGAATGACTTGTTTACGGACATTGTTGGATTACATATAATACCACAAATGTTAAGAATGCGGCACAAGTTTTAAAGCGACGGGTTTAAAAATGATAGTATGATTACGGGGAGATAAGACCGAGGCTTCAGAGAAATAAAACTAGTATTACAAAGTCATTAAAGTTTTAAGGTAACGCAAACATACTGAATGAATAAACGTTAGGATATAAGGGAATCTTAACAAGTATTTGTATCTCCAAGAGAACTTGCCATCACACCCTTGATCTGTCGTCTAGAATATGGAGGAAACTTTACACATTCCTTCAAATTATTCCAGATTAGTCAGACTGGTGTGTACATGACACAGACTGGTGTGTACATGACACAGACTGGTGTGTACATGACACAGACTGGTGTGTACATGACACAGACTGGTGTGTACATGGCACAGACTGGTGTGTACATGACACAGACTGGTATGTACATGACACAGACTGGTGTGTACATGACACAGACTGGTATGTACATGACACAGACTGGTATGTACATGACACAGACTGGAGTGTACATGACACACTGGTGTGCACATGACACAGACTGGTGTGTACATGACACAGACTGGTGTGTACATGACACAGACTGGTGTGTACATGACACAGACTGGTATGTACATGACACAGACTGGTGTGTACATGACACAGACTGGTATGTACATGACACAGACTGGTATGTACATGACACAGACTGGAGTGTACATGACACACTGGTGTGCACATGACACAGACTGGTGTGTACATGACACAGACTGGTGTGTACATGACACAGACTGGTGTGTACATGACACAGACTAGTGTGTACATGACACAGACTGGTATGTACATGACACAGACTGGAGTGTACATGACACAGACTGGTGTGTACATGACACAGACTGGTGTGTACATTACACAGACTGGTATGTACATGACACAGACTGGTGTGTACATTACACAGACTGGTATGTACATGACACAGACTGGAGTGTACATGACACAGACTGGTGTGTACATGACACAGACTGGTGTGTACATTACACAGACTGGTATGTACATGACACAGACTGGTGTGTACATGACACAGACTGGTGTGTAAATGACACAGACTGGTGTGTACATGACACAGACTGGTATGTACATGACACAGACTGGAGTGTACATGACACAGACTGGTGTGTACATGACACAGACTGGTGTGTACATTACACAGACTGGTATGTACATGACACAGACTGGTGTGTACATTACACAGACTGGTATGTACATGACACAGACTGGAGTGTACATGACACAGACTGGTGTGTACATGACACAGACTGGTGTGTACATTACACAGACTGGTATGTACATGACACAGACTGGTGTGTACATGACACAGACTGGTGTGTAAATGACACAGACTGGTGTGTACATGACACAGACTGGTATGTACATGACACAGACTGGAGTGTACATGACACAGACTGGTGTGTACATGACACAGACTGGTGTGTACATTACACAGACTGGTATGTACATGACACAGACTGGTGTGTACATTACACAGACTGGTATGTACATGACACAGACTGGTGTGTACATGACACAGACTGGTATGTACATGACACAGACTGGTATGTACATGACACAGACTGGAGTGTACATGACACACTGGTGTGCACATGACACAGACTGGTGTGTACATGACACAGACTGGTGTGTACATGACACAGACTGGTGTGTACATGACACAGACTAGTGTGTACATGACACAGACTGGTATGTACATGACACAGACTGGAGTGTACATGACACAGACTGGTGTGTACATGACACAGACTGGTGTGTACATTACACAGACTGGTATGTACATGACACAGACTGGTGTGTACATTACACAGACTGGTATGTACATGACACAGACTGGAGTGTACATGACACAGACTGGTGTGTACATGACACAGACTGGTGTGTACATTACACAGACTGGTATGTACATGACACAGACTGGTGTGTACATGACACAGACTGGTGTGTAAATGACACAGACTGGTGTGTACATGACACAGACTGGTGTGTACAGGACACAGAGTGGTGTGTACATGACACAGACTGGTGTGTACATGACACAGACTGGAGTGTACATGACACAGACTGGTGTGTACATGACACAGACTGGTGTGTACATGACACAGACTGGAGTGTACATGACACAGACTGGTGTGTACATGACACAGACTGGTGTGTACATGACACAGACTGGAGTGTACATGACACAGACTGGTGTGTACATGACACAGACTGGTGTGTACATGACACAGACTGGTGTGTACATGACACAGACTGGTGTGTACATGACACAGACTGGTGTGTACATGACACAGACTGGTGTGTACATGACACAGACTGGTGTGTACAGGACACAGAGTGGTGTGTACATGACACAGTGGTGTGTACATGACACAGACTGGTGTGTACATGACACAGACTGGTGTGTACATACACAGACTGGAGTGTACATGACACAGACTGGTGTGCACATGACACAGACTGGAGTGTACATGACACAGACTGGTGTGCACATGACACAGACTGGTGTGCACATGACACAGACTGGAGTGTACATGACACAGACTGGAGTGTACATGACACAGTGGTGTGTACATGAATACAGACTGGTGTGTACATGACACAGACTGGTATGTACATGACACAGACTGGTGTGTACATGACACAGACTGGTGTGTACATGACACAGACTGGTGTGTACATGATACAGACTGGTGTGTACATGACACAGACTGGTGTGTACAGGACACAGAGTGGTGTGTACATGACACAGACTGGTGTGTACATGACACAGACTGGAGTGTACATGACACAGACTGGTGTGTACATGACACAGACTGGAGTGTACATGACACAGACTGGAGTGTACAGGACACAGACTGGTGTGTACATGACACAGATTGGTGTGTACATGACACAGACTGGTGTGTACATGACACAGACTGGTGTGTACATGACACAGACTGGAGTGTACATGACACAGACTGGAGTGTACATGACACAGACTGGTGTGTACATGACACAGACTGGTGTGTACATGACACAGACTGGTGTGTACATGACACAGACTGGTGTGTACATGACACAGACTGGAGTGTACATGACATAGACTGGTGTGTACATGACACAGACTGGTGTGTACATGACACAGACTGGTGTGTACATGACACAGACTGGTGTGTACATGACACAGACTGGAGTGTACATGGCACAGACTGGAGTGTACATGACACAAA
>NC_091212.1:30689973-30709973 GCF_040958095.1 Procambarus clarkii
GATTGTTCTTAGTAGCACCACCCTCCTGCACACCACCTACGCCTCCCTGTGTTCTCTTACACCCTCGTGTGGCATTAACCAGCCGCCCTAGTGTTGCTCACCGCCCTTGCTCCTATATAAAGCACCGGGTGTCAGTTCATGAGAGAAGTTCGACTCAATTGCACCCAGTGAATCTTGACTAAACTAAAGTATAGATTCCGGAAAATATTACTCGCGGTTCAGACACTTTTTTGTGTATATTGGTAACAATATTATTTGTCGGAAATGCAAATTACCGATGAGATTTACTTGATTAAAATTAGGGTCCTGGCAGTACAGTTGAGTTCATTCGCACAATCGGAAATTCCGGGTTCGAATCCCTCTCGGGACAGAAATCTAATGTCCCTGTTTACCGAGCAGTCAATACCTGCTTGATAGGGTTCTGGGAGTTCTTCTACTCCCCAAGCCCGGCATGAGGCCAGGATTGAATTGTGAGAGTTTGGTCCACCAGGCTGTTGCTTGGAGCGGCCCGCAGGCCCACATACCCAACACAGCCTGGTTGCTCCGGAACGTCTTTTAGAAAACAGTCTAGTTTTCTCTTGAAGATGTCCACGGTTGTTCCGGCAATATTTCTTATAGTCGCTGGGAGGGTGTTGAACAACCGCGGACCTCTGATGTTCATACAGTGTTCTCTGATTGTGCCTATGGCACCTCTGCTCTTCACTGGTTCTATTCTGCATTTTCTTCCATATCGTTCACTCCAGTACGTTGTTATTTTACTGTGTAGATTTGGTACTTGGCCCTCCAGTATTTTCCACGTGTATATTATTTGGTATCTCTCTCGTCTCCTTTCTAGAGAGTACATTTAGAGAGCTTTGAGACGATCCCAATAATTTAGGTACTTTATCGCGTCTATGCGTGCCGTATATGTTCTTTGTATTCCCTCTATTTCAGCAATCTCTCCTGCTCTGAAGGAAGAAGTGAGTACTGAGCAGTACTCAAGACGGGACAACACAAGTGACTTGAAGAGTACAACCATTGTGATGGGATCCCTGGATTTGAAAGTTCTCGTAATCCATCCTATCATTTTTCTGGCTGATGCAATACTTGCTTAGTTATGTTCCCTAAATGTTAGATCGTCAGACATCATTATTCCCAAATCCTTGACATGCTGTTTTCCTACTATGGGCAGATTTGATTGTGTTATCTACCCTGTATTATGTTTCAGATCCTCATTTTTACCGTACCTGAGTACCTGGAATTTATCACTGTTAAACATCATGTTATTTTCTGCTGCCCACTCGAAAACTTTGTTGACATCTGCTTGTAGTTTTTCAATATCTTCCGCAGAGGTAATGTATATATATATATATATATATATATATATATATATATATATATATATATATATATGTCGTACCTAGTAGCCAGAACGCACTTCTCTGCCTACTATGCAAGGCCCGATTTGCCTAATAAGCAAAGTTTTCATGAATTAATTATTTTTCGACTACCTAACCTACCTAACCTAACCTAACCTAACTTTTTCGGCTACCTAACCTAACCTAACCTATAAAGATAGTTTAGGTTAGGTTAGGTAGGGTTGGTTAGGTTCGGTCATATATCTACGTTAATTTTAACTCCAATAAAAAAAAATTGATCTCATACATAATGAAATGGGTAGCTTTATCATTTCATAAGAAAAAAAATAGAGAAAATATATTAATTCAGGAAAACTTGGCTTATTAGGTAAATCGGGCCTTGCATAGTAGGCTGAGAAGTGCGTTCTGGCTACTAGGTACGACATATATATATATATATATATATATATATATATATATATATATATATATATATATATATATATATATATATATGCGCTCGACAAAATTATTTATAAAATAATGAGATATAGTAATAGAAATTCAACGAGCTTTGCAGAGCTAATTTCTAAATGAGATTATTAGCGAGTTATTATTGCTTCAGTATTTTATATATGATAGTTTTGTATAAACTTTAAATATACTTTAAAATATTAATACTAGATTGACATGTATTTACAAATTATAATAAGATGTATGATTTCAAATTGCAAAAGTGCACTCCCTTAAAAAGATGAGCGTGTTGACAAGAACAAGATCCCCAGAGGTCAGTGTTGCTGCTGCGTGTCGCCGGTGCTGGAGCGCCACCATAGTGCTGTGATAATGTGTGCAACTATCATATGAATACCGAAAGTGTAACATTCATTAAGTGTAAAAATGTTATGAAAGCCTAAATATTGTTAATATCAAAATACATTTTCAGTGGAAGTTACTATTTAAGTGCCATAATATTTAGATGTGATTTATGTATGGCCATCACGAGGCACACACGAAATCCACTGTAAGTATTTCTTGGAATAATGTGCAATATTTAATCTTCCCATGCGATCATATCTTTGCAACATTTAATACGTATGTCCACGACATAACAGGTGCGGCCATCCTAGCCTCCACTGGAGTTTTTACGTGGTGTGGGGTGTGGTGGTGTGGGGGTGGGGGGTGGGGGCGATTTAGGCCTCGGGTCAGGTACTGGAACCGGTTAGGTTATTCAGCGCCATGTTTCCCCCCATAACAGGATCCTCCAATTGTTTTACATACAAGTCCTCCATTACTGCTGGGTGAATAGGCAGCCTATCCTCGGGCTGTGCTCGTCCAGGCTGTGGCAGTCCCTAATCGCGCATTCATCAAATTTAACGCACCGTGTAGGTTTTTTTTTTCTTCAAGTAAGAAATTAATTTTGTTTTATAGTTTTGTGTACAGTTAGGCTAAGAGTGGGTTAGGTTAGGTATTTATTTACAGTTGTATTTACAATGCGTTGGTGAAGCGTTTAGAGAGGTTCACTTCGAACATAGTAAGAAAAGAACTTCGAAAAAAGTTTGAATGTAATCAGTTGTGAATCACATCTCGTTCTCTTAAACAAAAGCAAACGCTCATTAATCCATATGCCACCCCCTCCCCCCCCCCCACCACACTCTTTATGAATGAAGACACTTCACACACGACCCGGCGTCCTCAGACCGTCGGCGTCCACGCTGTGCCCCAAAGACCCATTCAACAATTATAACGTGATGTGTATTCAAAATCACAGTTGTCTCATATTTATATTAATGTTGGATATAAGAATTTGGTGTATAGGTTAGGCCTAAATTAGGCTAGTTTAGGTGTTTCGGATCTGTTTGGAATTATGTGTATTTGTGAACCCGTCCTCGACTCAAGTCCATTACATCCAGCGGTCATAATTTTTTACATGCTGTTCATTCAAAACAGGAATTTTCTCAAATATAAGTTAATATTATAATATATTAGCATATTGTGCATATATAGGTTAGGTGTTTAGGTTCTTTTGGCGATTATTTGTATTTGTAGTACGTGGGTGAAGCATTTACAGCGTTGCGGATCGAATAAAATTCGTCAGTGAAGCACTTGTTCCGGAAGTGTTCGAACGTCATCAGTTGTGAGTCGTGTGTAAACTTTTTTTTCATTCATGAACAGCGGGTTTGGCGGGTGCCAACCCATCCTCGACTCAAGTCCATTACATCCAGCGGTCGACCCCACAGACGCATTCATAAATTTTAACATGCTGTTCATTCAAAACGGGAATTTTCTCAAGTATAAATTAATATTATAATATATTAGCATATTGTGCATATATAGGCATAGGTTAGGTTAGGTTAGGTGTTTAGGTTCTGTTGGCGATTATTTGTATTTGTAGTACGTGGGTGAAGCATTTATAGCGTTGTGATTCGAACAAAATTCGTCAGTGAAGAACTTGTTCCGGATATGTTCGAACGTCAGCAGTTGTGAGTCGTGTGTAAACCGTTTTTCATTCATAAACAGGGGGTTTGGCGGGTGCATGGAATCACTTTTGGATCTTTGTTTGGAGGACGGGCTGCGGGTGCATGGAATTACTTTTGGGTCTTTGCTTGGAGGACGGGCTGGCATTTACAGAGGTGCGATTCGAACGGCGGACATTGACAAAGTACTATTCTAGAAATGTTAGAACGTCATTAGCTATGAGTCGTATATTAAGTGTTTGCACCTCATTGCTTCACGCACGTACTATAAATATTTACCAACAGAGCCTAAACCCCTAATCTAACCTAATTTAGGACTACTTGTATACCAGATATATATATAATAATGTAAATTTATATATGATAAAATACAGATTTTGAATAAACGCGACATTAATATTAATGAAGGCGTCTTTGGGGTCGGCGGCTGCATTAACGAGCATGACCTGTAGTCGGGATGGTGAATTATGTGTAAATTACATTAAATCTACGAACAGTGAAAAAGATTGTTGGATTATTCAGCATTTTCTCAGTGCTTTGAAAATGGACTGAATTTTTTTTTATCGCTACCGTTCAAAAAGTGACGTCATTTGAGAGGGTTCTCTCGAGATATCGACAGGTAATACATAACAAAATTCATTATTGGAGTCTTTTATATTCATGTTACATCTGTCTCCATGAAGTCATTTTTAGCACTTCTTAATAGAGAACGGGTTGTGTTGTGATGATGGGCTGTCTATGTCAAGCTTACTGTGTTGGGAGCTCAGTCATCTAGAATCAACGGAACTAAAACACCCAATCCAACCCTGACCTTAACTGCATAAACCCATCTGTATAAATAACTAAGTGTAGACGGTCTCCAGGGATATCGTGTGAGCTGTATGAGTCTAGGAAAGCCTTCGGAGGCCACACCCCGAGCTGCACAAACTCCACGGTATATGAGGCGTGGAGGGACCCCGGCCAGAGGTTGTGTGTTTAGTACAGGTTGTGTGCACTGAAAATCGTGTCTAGGGAAGATAGTATGTAATGAGGATCGTGTGTTATAATAATTGTGTAGTGAGGTCGGGGAAGAGAAGGTAGTGAAGTAGTGAAAGTCTCGTGTAGTGACGATCAACTCGCACATCTTAAAAGAAGTAATAACGTTACGGTCCGACCTGGACCATTATGAAGCCGTGTGATCTACTATCTGTCTGTATTGTGACCGACTGTGTATATAATCATTGCTGTTTTTGTTTTAGATTCAGTTTCTCGTAACAAAAAGTTCCAGGTAGCACGGGCTATGGTGAGCCCGTAGTGGATTTACTTGGCACAGGAGCGGGGCTGTATGTGTTATAATATATATAATCATTGTTTTATATGGTTAACCTGGTTTTAACCTGTTAAGAGGTGATTACTTTTAGCCATATGACCAATTGGTCACACTATAGGCCCCACTAATACGCCGCCCCACCTCCTGTTTAACGTTACTCGAATGATACTTGCTGCCAGTTTTAACTCTGAATTAACAAATGTGTTTTACAAATACAGCATATATAATATAGTACGTTGCAGTTCGTATTTAGATGTCATCGATGCTATTTAGTTCATTGAAATTGAAATTGAAATAAGTTTATTGATGTGAAATACACACAAAGGGATGAGGTAGCTCAAGCTATTCTCACCCCGTTCAGTACATTGTGTTAATACACACATAGACACACATCACAAACAATAAACATATTAACAAACATTCTAAGAGATAAACATCTACATTTCCTATTTAGTTCATTGTTCACATTTATATATTACTAGGATGATCTTGTAGTCTTCCTTCGCTCGCAACAATACTGTTACACAACACGAGCACAGTGGTCTGTTAAACCGGTTAAACCTCTCTTGATTTGCCGTTCAGTTTTAATAGTTGAATTATTCTTTATTCTCTCACTCCACTCCCAAGTCCCCGGAGAGGTCGGGTCCCTCACTGAATGTTCATTAAGTGATGTTCAATACCAGTTACTTATGGATTGGCTCTGTCCGGACACAGATAATGTCACACAGGGCAGAAATATATTTATTTTGTGAAGCTGTTAGCTCTTGGACCCCCACCTGTCGAACCGTTAGTTGTCTAATGTACTGACTCCTGTTTTATCTATCATATCTAATATATATATTACACACGCACACACATCCCCGGAAAGCAGCCCACAGTAGCCAACTCTGTTATTTATTTACTGCTAGGTGAACAGTGGCATTAGGTGAACGGGAACGCTGCCCAATCGTGTGCCCGGGGATTAAACTCCAGTTCCTCGATTGTGAGCTGATGTAGACCACAGGACCGTTTGTGCATTTACTATTTGTGTCTGCAGAATCGAGCTATTAGCTCTTGGACCCCGCTTTTCTAACCAATTTATATTTCCTCTATTATGTCTACTACACATATATCTCTTACACACGTACACATCCCCCAGGAAGCAGCCCGGAGCAGCTGTCTAATTCCCTGGTACTTATTTACTGCTAGGTGAACGGGGATACCAGGGTGAAAGGAACTCTGCCCATTTGTTTCTGCCTCGACCTGGAATCGAACCCAGACCCTTAGTACTACGACCCCAGAGCGCTGTCCACTCAGTCGCGAGGCCCCTGTGTGTGTATTCACCTACTTAGTTGTTCTTGCGGGGGTTGAGCTCTGCTATTTCGGCCCGCCTCTCAACTGTCAATCAATCAACTGTAACTAACTACTATCCCCCCCCCCCACACACACACACCCAGGAAGCACTCCGTAACAGCTGTGTAACTCCCAGTTATCTATTTACTTCTAGGTAACAGGGGCATCAAGGTGAAAGAAACTTTGCCCATTTGTTTCTGCCTGGTATGGGAATCGAACCCGGGCCACAGAATTACGACTCCTTCGCGCGGTCCGCTCAGCTACCAGACCCTATGTGCTGTGTGTGTACTCACCTAGTTGTGCTTGCGGGTGTTGAGCTCTGGGTCTTTGGTCCAGCCTCTCAACCGTCAATCAACCGGTGTACAGATTCCTGAGCCTACTGGGCTCTATCATATCTACATTTGAAACTGTGTATGGAGTCAGCCTCCACCATATCACTACTTATTGCATTTCATTTACTAACTACTCTGACACTGAAAAAATACTTTCTAACGTCTCTGTGGCTTATTTGGGTATTCAGTTTCCACCTGTGTCCCCTTGTTCGTGTTCCACCCGTGCTAAAGCGTTTGTCTTTGTCCACCCTGTCAGTGATTTATAATATCAGTTTTATCAGTATCAGTTTTATAATATCAGTGATTTATAATGTTAGTTTGATTTATAATACAGTATATTCGACCTTGATCACACACACACAGCATGTATGTGTGTGTGTGTGTGTGTGTGTGTGTGTGTGTGTATGTGTGTGTGTGTGTGTGTGTGTGTGTGTGTGTATGTGTGTGTGTGTACGGACGCCAGTGTTCCTTCCTCCGCAGCATCTGGTCAAGGGGTTCCGACCCTAAACAATTCAACAACTCTACTGCCGCTGAAGGGGCTCCTTGTCCCCTGGGGAGACCCGTCATGTACTAAAATACATCACTCTCGTATTTTTCCTTCACCCGTTGACTCCCCCCTTGTATCGGCAGCTAATGCTCTCAAGCCTTCTTCCGTAACAATACCCTTTATTTATACCATCTGCCAGAGACCCACGATGAAAAGATTGAATATATGTTATATTTATAATATATAGAACCTTGATCAGTATATCTCGTACACATCCACACTCTCACAATACCCCCTTTATTTCCCCCAAATGATTCGTCATCTTGGAACCTTCTAATATTGTAGCCGACCCTTCCATCCCTTTCCTGGACCAGCCTCCCTCTTCCACCGGTTGCCAACCCCTCCCACTCATCCCCTCCCATTCTCTGCCATGAATAACTCACCCTTGTCTCATATCTGTGTAGAACAGGTCGTAGAATGATGGTTCCCTGGAGGGTGTGCGCGGACCTGGCCACTGTTCCCTGGAGGGTGTGCGCGGACCTGGCCACTGTTCCCTGGAGGGTGTGCGCGGACCTGGCCACTGTTCCCTGGAGGGTGTGCGCGGACCTGGCCACTGTTCCCTGGAGGGTGTGCGCGGACCTGGCCACTGTTCCCTGGAGGGTGTGCGCGGACCTGGCCACTGTTCCCTGGAGGGTGTGCGCGGACCTGGCCACTGTTCCCTGGAGGGTGTGCGCGGACCTGGCCACTGTTCCCTGGAGGGTGTGCGCGGACCTGGCCACTGTTCCCTGGAGGGTGTGCGCGGACCTGGCCACTGTTCCGTGGAGGGTGTGCGCGGACCTGGCCACTGTTCCCTGGAGGGTGTGCGCGGACCTGGCCACTGTTCCCTGCAGGGTGTGCGCGGACCTGGCCACTGTTCCCTGGAGGGTGTGCGCGGACCTGGCCACTGTTCCCTGGAGGGTGTGCGCGGACCTGGCCACTGTTCCGTGGAGGGTGTGCGCGGACCTGGCCACTGTTCCGTGGAGGGTGTGCGCGGACCTGGCCACTGCCACAGGCAAGGAAACCAACAACATTACAATAATCAACAACTTGTTTTTGTTTTCCGGTATTAAATTATAAAGCCTTAGGCTACTTCTCCAATTTTAAATTTCAAACTTAGGCTACTTATACTCTACTAGGCCTAAGCAAAGCTAGCGTTGAAATTACACTGAGGATGCAGCTGCTACTTGGATTTTTCATATTCTAAAAGTCACGGGACATCTTAACCAGCGAAAACCAGACAATCGTGGCAGCGGGTGAGAGAACGTCGGGACCAAACCTCTCCGGTCATGTAAATATTGCTGGCCAGCAGGTGGAAGACGCGAAGATCATGGTTCACCATCGAGACTCCGGGCTACAATACCTCTGTCTAAATATTATTAGACTGGGGGACTCGTGGTGGGGGTGAAGGTAGCGGTTTTGTTGTTGTTGTTGTATATCATAGAGAAGTGTAGCCGTGATAGTGGAGGTCTGGGGGGGGGGGGGGGCACTAGACAATCATTGTTGCCGCCGGAGGTGGCTACTTTATTGGGCGCCCTATATTCCACCTGTGAGCGGTAGCGCAAAAAAAATCACTGAGGGCACATAATGTCTTGATCAAACCTCAACGGAAATTGCAAATGAACAATTACATCAAACCTTCTCATTTTATAATGTCAATTACAGACACTTTTTCGTAAAATATTTATGTATTTACAATAAGTGATTCAATGATAGTAGGTCTTTTGCTTTTGTATATTGTATGCTTGCCCTCAGAAGTACTGTACAAGACCAGGTATCTTGAGGTTATCTTGAGATGATTTAGGGGCTTTTTAGTGTCCCCGCGGCCCGGTCCTCGACCTGGCCTCCACTCCCAGGAAGTAGCCCGCGTCCGCTGACTAACACCCAGGTACCTATTTTACTGCTACGTAACAGGGGCATAGGGTGAAAGAAACTCTGCCCATTGTTTCTCTCCGGCGCCCTGGATCGAACCCGGGACCACAGGATGACAAGTCCAGCGTGCTGTCCGCTCGGCGGCCGGCTCCCACCGGTGTGATACCACCAGGTATCACACAATACAAACAGTCAAACACCATTTCTAGACGAGAACATTCACATTACTGCCATAACTAAAATAAACAAATACAAACATCATTATTAACATGAAATAATATTTGCCAGATACCATTAAAATGTTAAATACAACAAATTACTTATTAGTTAATACGGACGCTTAGGCTTCAACATATTTGCAATAATTCAATATTTATTAGACGTAATACTTTAAAAATGATCTACCTTACAGTGACATATATTGCGACAGACGAATATGGGTAAAATATGGACTGTAGTAAAATGTACAGTGTACGTTTTGTCCCAGGTTGTGTTGAAAACCATAGAATGAACATGCTGATCTGTCACAGGCATAACCTAACGTATCCTAGGCCGCGAATGTCTTATGTTAGACACCGAATACATTAGGTTAGGCCCTGGACAAGTTAAATTACTTTTTTTTTATCATGATTATTTAAATTGTAAACCTTTGTAAGTAAGAATACCATAAAAACATTGCTTAATAACGGCAAAAACACTAAAATATTTGAAGGCAAGTACTGTATATGATAAAAGTTTTGCATACCATATTTCTTAATAGGAGTCGATGTTGTTATCTTCAAAAGCAGTGTGTGTGTGTGTGTGTGTGTGTGTGTGTGTGTGTGTGTGTGTGTGTGTGTGTGTGTGTGTGTGTGTGTGTACTCGCCTAGTGAGTGCATACACATACACACACACGCACACTGCCTTTGAAGAGAACAACATCGACTCCTATAAAGAAATGTGCAATTTTTTTCGTATACAGTACTTGCCTTCAAATATTTTTTATGTGTGTGTGTGTATGTGTGCGCGGGCTTACTAACAGTGCTTACCTAGCAGTGACAACGGAAGAAGTGGGGTTTGGCTATTTATTCCCCGCCTACTAACACTGTTGCATTGGTCGATCTTGCATACAACCAACAAACGCATAATTAAGCTATATTGGCCCCTAGACCAATAAGCAAACCAGGAGCGTGATGAAGTAGCTCCTGGGCTGGCATGAAGATAACAGTCCACTCGGGAGTGGTGTTGAGCGTTCCAAAACTCATCTATCAAGCTGAGGCGCCTCGCCGCACCGCCAGATGGCTCTTAACACAGCATCTCTTGCAAGATTTGCTTGTTAGGATGCTACATACGTGCTGACAGGCCGTCCAAGATATGTAAGGTTCACTTAATCACGTACATTATATTACTGATAACACACAATAAGGCGTAAATCACATGAATACTGGTACATGACATGCTAGACCAGACAACAATTAGCAAAGCACACATTAGATCAGGCAACACATCACGTACAAGACCAGACAACCATTACCACATAACATAATAGACCACACAACTATCAGCACCTCACATTCAATGTTGCACAACTAACTAGACCTCACATCAAAATTACAACTCAACAATAACTTTAGTTGCCATGATAAAAAGGACACCCCATAACAGTTGGCAGGATGCGTGCCGGCTCGCACTCCTACTATCAACAGGGACCAGCTGGCTACTATAGCAGGCATCTTACAGTGGTGCCGGCGCAGGGGAGGTGTTCCACAACCACTGAACTGCCCCTTGTAGTGGTAATCTCAATTGTGGTCAGTTAAATAAATATAAAACAGGAAGTTGCAACACACGGTTGAGATCGGATTACCTCCTCAATAACGTGAGTTAGTCAGTCTTGAGTTAGAACTGCAGTTTTCCTCCTAACTGCTCTTATTTACGGCAACCACAATTAGCATATTAGGGAGGTTTGATCTTAAATGTCACTGTTATTTCTTTATCCCGGTACAGTAGACATATATATACATATAGGCCTAAAGCTGGTTTGATGATCGCCTCAGAGCTGTTCTCATTAGGCTAGCCGAAAATATTGTATTAGCCTACAGAAGCTCGGTAATAAGATAAAATTTTGAACCCAAGACTTGATGTGAATAAATATATAACCATCTAAGGACTCACGAAATAAATGAAAAAATTTAGATAAAACACAAACACACACACACACACACACACACACACACACACACACACACACACACACACACACACACACACACACACACACACACACACACACACGAGATAATTATATATATATATATATATATATATATATATATATATATATATATATATATATATATATATATATGACACTAAAATTATATACTAATTAAATAATGTAACAAGCAGGGCTACTGTACAAATACCGTACCTGGGAAATTCTTAAGAATAGGTTGAGCATACGTGAGTTAAATAGCAGGAGCCATAAGGCCTACAGCTAGCATTAATACTAGATCCCGCATTCCAGAATAATAATGATACATTGTTCATAGTTTTCAGTTGTCAAGAACAAGTGCCCAGTCGTGAGGGACAGACAAGGGCCTCTGCCAATATCTCCTGACAAAGCCTTGTTGTTGACAGTGATGGTAGGAGAGAGCCTCGGTTGCTGGTGTGAGGGGTGAGTGGATAGGGCAGCTGGGTCCCGCCCTTACCCTCGCTAACTCTGGTACTCGCTGCCCCCCCTTGAGGCTAAGCACAGAGTGCCTCTTGTCCTCGCTCGCTGGCAGTGGCGTCGGCGGAACCACAGTTGACTACCACCGATCACCCAGCCTGCAGAGGTCTCGGCACTTTGTTCTTTATCACTCACCTGCACCTACGTAGTATCCACGCAACCCTTAACCACGCAACACAAGCATCCACCAGCCTAGCCACAAGTCACCAACCAAGCTAAAAGTCACAAGCCTACCCAACATCCACCAGCCTAGTCAGCATCCACAATCATAGCCACAATCCACCAGCGTAGCCTCATTCCACCAGCCTACCACTATCCAGGCAATAAATTATCCATTATCCTGTAGACTGCTACCGGCCACCGTGCACCAAACCCACTAACCTCTCATAGTACACACGATGCTCCCTCCATTCTGATGTTTGCGCGGGGAGATAAGATATTAATAGTTTTCACTGAGTCACTCTCGCTCTGCTCTTCGCCTGAGTATATACAATGAACCACACACTTTGGGATATAAGGTGTCGATGGTGAAAAAGTTGAACTTGATGTATTGGATTTAGTTTCATAAGTTTAGGTGAGCTTTAGGTATGTTTAATTTCGAACATTGAAATTTCAGTGTAAGAAAGCACACAACTATTACTATATATTATTATAATTTAGTAATACATTATGGCTTTATAAAAAATATTAATATCTACTATACAAACACTGTTATCTGGTTCTTAAATAGTTTTAACAAATAAAATTATTAAAATAAAAAAATGTAACAAATATAATCATTTTAGTTTGTTAAATTTTTAGTATTATTAGTAATATTAATAATAATAATTTATTTATTTCCACTAACAACAATAAAGTTTTCTGCATGTTCCCAAAATATGGTCCGTACATCATTTGACTGATAATCACAGATATTCTCCTCGGAGCTTATGTTACAATCCGTTTCTTCCCCTTTGTTATACGTAATAATATTACCCTTTCTACCCTTATATTCAGTGGTATCGCTTTTTACTACGCCTCTGTTGAATAATATTTCGTTTTTCTGCCTGTTTTTGCTTGACATTCCGTTTACTCGCCCGTCTCCAAATATAGCGCTTAATTCAGCCCATTCTCTCGATTTGCCACTTCACAATAATCCAACTTTTTAGTGCAGCCAGAAACGTGGGAACTCCAGCAACCCGCCTAACCTGTCGAGTCCGATGCGTAGAAAATGTGAATATTTGTGAGAAGTTAATTCTCCTAATACGCTGAATTTGTAACGTTGGTTACGATAGCGTTAAAAGCGTGACCTATTTGTTGAGAGGACGGGTTGCTTAATTACCACTTTATAACATGATGTATATGGCTAATCCTTTGATCCCATAACACCTTAGTGTCCCACCTTCATATGACAATTGTATACCTCGTTTAATTCAGCCTTAAGGTTGGATTAAACCCCTATACCTCGGGGCCTGACTCACCTGTCAGGCCCCAAGGTATAGGGGCCTGACAGCTGAGTGGACAGCGCTTCGGATTCGTAGTCCTGAGGTTCCGGGTTCGATTTCCGGTGGAGGCGGAAACAAATGGGCAGAGTTTCTTTCACCCTGATGCGCCTGTTCACCTAGCAGCAGTAAATAGGTACCTGAGAGTTAAACAGCTGCTACGGGCTGCTTCGTTGGATGTGTGTAACAAAAAGGAGGCCTGGTCGAGGACAGGGCCGCGAGGACGCTAAGCCCCGAAATCATCTCCAGATAACCTCAAGAAGGGTATACATATACAACTCTGTATACTATATACACACCAATATACTTCGCTTCTCGCCGGATATGCTTAGTTTACCTTGGTCCTGGACTCACCAGTAAGCTATTGCGGTGGAATTAATAAAAATCGAGGTTGATAGGCCTAAAACCCCACCTTGCCATTTTTTTTATTTTTTTTAAATCGAACCGTTAAGAATACATTTTTGAATCTATCATTCCCCACTCGCCCCCCCCCCTCACGCCCATCTGAGGTGCTGTATCAATCACTGGTTCACCCTTAGCCTTTGATGACGTGCATAAGTAGTTAGTGTGGCACTCCCTGCCTGCCCTCGCAATCATACAAGCCCCCCTTTACCCTTCCTGAGACACCATTCCACCCACTTTCTCCACCAACACCCATTCCACTTAGCCTCTTTTGGCTCACTCATTTAGTTCTTTCAGTCCTCTTCCTTTTCTATCCCTTTCACCACCCATTGCCTCTACCATCCTTCACAACCAGTACCGTTCAATACACGCATTCCTTTTCTACAATGGGAGAGAGAGAGAGAGAGAGAGAGAGAGAGAGAGAGAGAGAGAGAGAGAGAGAGTGAGAGAGAGAGAGAGAATTTACTCGGTTCAACATTTTTGTTGTTGTTTTAGATTCAGCTACTCAGAACAAAATGTTGCAAGTAGCACGGGCTATAGTGAGCCCGTAGATGCCTTACCTGGCACAGGAGCGGGGCTGTGACTGTCACACCAATGCTCTCTCGGTTCAACATACGTCTAGCCTTATACAGTGTTGCAAGCTAACGTTAAGCCGATTACCGTCTCTCCGGGAGAGACGACGTGCTGTGTGACCAGTAGATATCCGAGGTGTATATTGTATAAATACAAGAGGAGACTTGCAGGTGGTGTATGATACTATTATATCTAAAGAGAGGCCTAGATATGAGATGTAGGGATGCATTAGTCCTTTTAAGAGCGAAATGAACCTGTATGGATATCTTGAGGTTATCTTGAGATGATTTCGGGGCTTTAGTGTCCCCGCGGCCCGGTCCTCGACGATAAGGTGATATTAAGGTGACGGTATGGGCACTAATGGTGGGGTGGTTGGTCATGGTGGGGTGGTAGGCTATAGTGGGGTGTATTATAGTCTGTGGGTTGGTGGTGTTGTCGTCGTGGTTCCTCCTTTGCAGACAACCCAACCCACAACTCGGTAGAGTGCTTATACCTCGCTAGGAGATCACACTAGGCGCTTCTGGCCCTTGGAGAGGGGCTCAACGTCACACATTTAGGGGATGCGGCTCCAACACTTAGCCTCGTTGTCACGTGCACACACCACTCGAGCCGCTGTGACTCCCCACTCTCTCCTTAGGTGATATGATCTCCTCAATCCCCTTTTGACTTATTAATATTACCTTCTACCCTGTCCACAGCAGTGGTTCTTGGTTCTTTCTCTCTCTCCTTCTTTACTACCTCCTGGGGAGCCTCACTAGGACAAGGGCAAACACCAGCAAATTGGAATACATTTACTGGACAAAGCACATACACGATACATACACACATATAATAATAATGAATCCTATACTCTATAATATTACAATCATGTTGCACTCCAACACCATCAGAACTCTATTATCAGCTTATCAAGTGGTATCCTATCTCCTGGTTCACCACCTGATACTATCAACCACCTCAAGTTGATCAAGTTTACATACACTGTTGCACCATCAGCAAGATAATATATATATAGAAAATCAGCGTTTGAATGCAATAACATGTATCAGTATAAATGTTCATTGATACACAACAATGATCAATCGATCACCGTCGGTCCTGGAACGCATACATCTGTAGGTAATCCAGCCTACGACTGTAACTCTAAACTTCAGTGTAAAACACTCCTTGACATAAGAATGCAAACAGTCACTCACCTCTCACTGCGTCTTGCACGCTAATGACAACCAAACACTATCAACTCCCTACAAGTAATCCACCAGAACTTCCCCTTCCACCTCTGGAAGTTCACTACCCTGATATCTTCAGGTTCTTCCGGGCTTCACTACCAGGATCCTCTGCAGCTCCTCCAGGCTGCTACCATGAAGTTTCCTTGAGCAACTACGGTGCTTCACCCTTCTGCTAGGTTCCTCCACAGCTCTCTTGGCTGCTACACCACCTCTACAGAAGCACGTGACACTCCTCTTCACTGCTTCTCCTCACAGCTCGAGGTCCTCTGCTTCACTACCTTGGAGTCTCATCAATTACTTCATCTATGCTGGCTTCGAAGTTCTCAGCAACTTCTTCCCCAAAGACAAACCTGCAACCCATCGACACTCCAATAAAATTGTTTCCCCTTTAACACATAAACAAAAATAATCACACAATATGTTTGTCTCCAACCTCTATCTGTCCTCTACATACAGTGAGAGTGGACTCCCCCGTTTTGGGCGGGTCCATACTCCACCTCGCCCGGCGGCGGTCCTCACTCGCTGGGAGGGTCTTCCTCCGTCAGGAGCCGGGCTCCCTCAGTCGTCTGTCAGAGCTCAGAGGGGACGGACGTCGCTCCGTGTTCCTCCCTCTTCACTCTCCTATTTCAGGCTTTCTGCCTTATTAAAACATGTCTAACTTATAAATAAACATCGCTACTGTCGCTGGGCACACGACCAACTACAAGCAATCACTATGAACTGGCGTATATCGTGCTTACCACAGATTAACTGGTCGAGGGCGCCCCTTCCTCTGACGAGGCTTGGTCATGGCGCTGCCACGGCCCACAATAATGTCTCTGGCCGGCTTGATACTCTCTTCTTCGACCAGGACTTGAGACCACAACGTTCCCAGCTCAGTTCCACAGCTGGCACGTCTACACACTTCTCTTCTCTTCGAGATATATCACTAGGGGTTCCCTTCTGACGGGAGCTCAACGGAGCGCGGCTTTCTTCCTGCGATGTCTGGCACTCAAGTGAGGTCAAAGCCCTTCCAGAAGCGAGCCTCACGCCTCCAGCAAAATGTCCACATCTCCTAGCCAGTCATTTATCTATTTCCTTACTTACTGCCCATAATCTTAAATTCTTATATATATCCAACCAGCCATTTTACATATGGGTTATCACCTCAATATTTGCTAGACCTTCTAATCAGGTCAGGCTTGATGAATAACTCTCAAGGAGGGAGACTCGTTTCTCCTGTAGGCTGAGATCATAACAGGTGGTAGGCTATAGTGGGGTGGTAGGTCATGTTGGCATACAAAGCACGTCAAGTCATGACGCAGGACAAATAAACATGTCAAATCACTAATGCATGTCAGGTGAACACAGTGTAAATATACAGTAGCGTACGTGTAGCAGACACGATGCTAGTAGCAAGATAGCAGGCGGTGCGGTCGCTTTAGGAACCATGGTGTGGGCGTGGTAGAGTGTGGGCGGGGCACGAGCCACACTAGGCGCCTCCCACCACAAATCTCTCGGGCGAGAGACGTCAACAAACGTGGGAGGCAGCCTAAACTTCCATAACTGTGATGGTTGTGGAAGGGCGGGCGTGCCCCTCTGCCTCCTCAACCATTATGGCCATATGTTTGTAAACATTATGGCCACCTTACTCAAGGCGTCACCTACATAATACGCTCCAAAGCATGAGTTACTATTTCTGGGAATATTGTGCAATGTATTATGTTCTTGGTAATAAATATGGATACAATAATCAACGGATATATGCCATTTATTTGGGTGTGGACATTTAATTTTATATCTTAGCCCGATGTTTTATTAAGAAACTTGGATAACAAATAAATGAGAATATTGGCAATATGCATCTAATGAGTATTATACATGCGCATAATCTAGCTTGTCTTTACGTTAAACATGGCCAACTATTGACTAGTCATGCCATAATATTTCGTCTTTAGTCAAATTGTTAGCATTGATTTTTCATCAGTAATTTGTTATAGTGTGAAGGTTACATGGCTGATAACTCCGGCACAGGTGGGTGGGGGTGAGGCTATATCATTCGGGACAACTCTTACAAATTACGTCTGAATTTGACCGCTTGCCCGTATGGCCGAAAATGGACGTAATTTGAACATGGAGAAGAAAGAAAATAAATCTTGGATTTTTTCCAAAACAGTAAGTTAAGGGTCATGAAAAACGTTAATTGAAAGTTTCCTCTCCTAACCTTGCCGATTAAGCCAGATGACTCAAGCAGAAAACGGGACAGTACATCACCTTTGCTTGTCCATTTTAAAGACTGAAGAACAATTTTTATGTATATTACTTCTAAGCTGCATCACTTATGAACCCATCCCTGCCCTTGTGTGGCAGTGCACAACAGAAAGTTGTTTTCAGATATTCATACATTAAAACATTAATTGTAACCATGATATATATGTGCTTCAGCCTACAGTTTAGACTTATTGTCTTCTGTATGACCCTCTGTCCTGCGTGACAGTAAATACCAGCATTATCCTCACTTTAGTAAGACATAATTGAAATCCTCAGATTAGGCAAAATTGTAATTAATTTTGTCAATAAAGAAGTTAATAATAATAAGCTTTCGTGAACCGATTTTATTTCAAATTACGTCCATTTTTGGCCATAGCGGACATACTAGCAAAAAGCGACGTTATTTTTAAGAAGACGGGTTGATTACAGATTACAGGCTCATGGCCTGTTTTGTAATTGTCTAACCTAAAACTGCATGTATTGTTAGGCTACGGGAGGGTTAGGTTACGTAGGTTTAAATACAAGAAATCCGAAGACGAATCGTCATGCGTACGAAATGGCTTGGCAGTCAAGTCACAAGGCATGTCATGTTGCCAGCACTGACCACAAGCTCGTGGCGTCACCCGCACTGGTTGGCCACAAGACGGGTGACTTTACCCGCACTGGTTGGCCACATGGCAGATAATCTTGCTAGACTGGTTGGTCACAAGGCTGGTGAAGTTACCAGCGCCGCAAGACACCTGACCAGCCGGGGTCGAGTCGCGCGCGTTGACACTTGGGATTTGCCGGGAAACAGGATCCGACAATGGCGGCGTGAGGCGGGACGCAGAGATCTTTGGTGTTAACGCTTTAGTTAGCTAAATGAATTGTGGGGGTTCAGTCCCTGAGCCCATTGTGTGCCTCTGTAACACTTTCCACTACCGCCCACAAAATGGGTATGGGGTGCATAATAAATGAACTAAACTAAAAACAGATTCTGAACATTCAGTCTGGCCATCCGTGCGTTGTTACACCAACATTAGAAGCCTCGTTCGTGTCTTCCCAGGGATATAGAACCTTTCAGACATTTGAACATCAGCAGCATATGGTAGATTGGCCAACATAGGAACTGCCTTTAGAAACTTGTGTTTCTAAAGGCGTTCATGACCTTATATACCACTTACGTCAGACCAATCCTGGAGTATGCAGCTCCAGCCTGGAGTCCATACCTATTTAAACACAAGACAAAGTTAGAGAATATTTAGTGTTATGCCACCAGACTAGTCCCGGAACTGAGAGGTATGAGCTACGAGGAAAGGCTATGGGAGCTAAACCTCACGTCCCTGGAAGACAGAAGAGTAAAGGGAGATATGATAACAACCTACAAAATTCTCAGGGGAATTGACAGGGTGGACAAAGACAAACTATTTAGTATGGGTGGAACAGGAACAAGGGAACACAGTTGCATTAGTCAGTGATTTGGTGGAGGCTGACTCCATACACAGTTTCAAATGTAGATTTGATAGAGTCTAATAAGCTCCAAAATCTGTACACCTGATTGACAGTTGAGAGGCGGGACCAAAGAGGCAAAGCTCAACTAGGTGAGTGCAAACCCATTCCAACTCTTCCTCCGAACAGACAGTACGTTTTAATACTAAATGTAATAAGTACATTCCTGGCTGCATAGTACATAATTACACTTATTGTGCTGTTATATTTACCTCCCCATATATTCTACTCATTTTCTGTTAATACACTCAAAATTTTTTAGGTTGAAGTTTATGTGTTAAATTCTCAGCCCGTCCTCCAAAAATGAGGAGGTAAATGTAATAGCTCCACAAGTGCAATTATGTACTATGTATAGCAGTCAGGAAATGTACTTATTACACTTAGTATTAAAACGTACGGTCAGTTCGGAGGATGGGTTGTAAATACTATATTCAGAAGTTTTAAATATAAAGAATTTCTTTTTCAGTTTTATTAAACAATAGAGATTTTATACAAATTTTGAAACTATCCTGAGTTACTTTATAATTTATTGAAAGACTTTAGTTTTGTTTTATTAGTTTTATAAATTTGTAATATTAATATAGCTATAGGTTAAGTACTAATTGTAATTAAGGAGCAATAAATGCTATTTACATACTTGTCCTCCTACACTCCCAAAGGTTAGGTTAGGTCGTGGCTTTCTATACAGCTT
>NC_091212.1:30714973-30721578 GCF_040958095.1 Procambarus clarkii
TTGATAGGCAAGGGTAACGGTGGCGCGGTCAGCGTACCACCGTGCCACGAGGGAGGTGAGTACACACCGGCTCCATCTCCTTGTGTGGCCGTGGCAACCACCGCACTACTTAACACAGCACCCCATCCTCCTGCTGAGATAACTCATATAACCACGCACGGACCTTCATATAAACCCTCCCTGATGTCTTCAGTTCTTTTGCTGTTCCTACCTGTAACTTCTATTTCTACTCTATCAATTGAAAACCAGTGGCAGAAAACCAGTGGTAGAAATTGATATGGGTGTTTATCTTAAGATAAGCATCTTATTGCTTCGTAATTACAATTATTACCTAACCTATAATAGGTATAGGTTAAGTAATAATTGTAATTACGAAGCAATAAGATGCTTATCTTAAGATACTAACAAGGTTAGGTAAGGTCGGTGTTTTCTATGAATCTGTTTAAGGGTATCTGTTATGTTTAGTATATCACCTATGCACGTAGTTAATAAGTCAATATTGACTTTACGAATTTGCGAGAACGGGTTGGGGTGTTTCATTAGCAGTGACAAAGAGAATACTTAAACAAATATCTAATGAAGATCTCACCGACCTAACAAATTCACAAAGACCTAAAAGTTGTAGCATTAAATATTATGATAAGATATCGTGAGGAGACATTCACATATGGGACTAATAGAACAAGAACCCGGCAATGTGATGTTATAGTGGCCAGAATACGCCTGGGATATAGACGTATCTGGCAGCTTTCTCAAAACCCAAATGTCGAGTACACAATGTGTCAACTTTGTGAAAGAGAAAACATGCACTCTCTTGAACATTATATTGTAGAATGTCCCATACTGACTGACTTTCGCCCTCCTGGGCTAAGGTATGCTGAACTCTGTAATTACTATATGAGTACTGGAACACTTGATGATATATTGGACTTGTATCCAAGATTGACCATGTAATGTATCAATCATACAATGTATATATATGATGTAACTATATAACCTGAGCTTGTAAAAACACCTTAATCACCTTCAGTGATTAAGTGCTTAATTGCACACTAGTTTCTCTATCAGCTATCTCACCCTGTCAGAGTAAAAGAGACAAATGTATGTGAATGCATGTGTGTGTATATATGTATGTATGTATGTATATATGTATGTATGTATGTATGTATGTATGTATGTATGTATGTATGTATGTATGTATGTATGTATGTATGTATATGAACGTACATGTGTGTGTGTGTATAAAGTATATATTGAAGCTGATCAGGATTACATTTCTCCTTTGTAAATGCACATTGACACTATGTAAAAGACACATCGAACACTTTATGTAGGGCATACGTAAATCTGTGGGCATACCAACACCCCCGGGGTGTTGGTATGCTCCCGGGGGTGTTGGTATGCTCCCGGGGGTGTTGGTATGCCCCCGGAGGTGTTGGTATGCCCCCGGATGTGATGTTATGCCCCCGGAGGTGTTGGTATGCCCCCGGATGTGATGTTATACCTCCGGGGGTGTTGGTATGCCCCCGGAGGTGTTGGTATGCCCCCGGATGTAATGTTATGCCCCCGGGGGTGTTGGTATGCCCCCGGGAGTGTTGCTGTGCCTCTGGGGGTGTTGGTATGCCCCCGGGGATGTTGGTATGCCCCCGGGAGTGTTGGTATGCCCCCGAGTGTTGGTATGCTCCAGGGCGTGTTGGTATGCCCCCGGGGGTGTTGGTATGCCCCCGGGGTGTTGGTATGCTCCCGGGGGTGTTGGTATGCCCTCGGGAGTGTTGGTATGCCACCGGGGGTATTGGTATGCCCCCGGGGGTGTTGGTATGCCCCCGGGAGTGTTGGTATGCCCCCGGGAGTGTTGGTATGCCCCCGGGAATGTTGGTATGCCCCCGGGGGTGTTGGTATGCCCCCGGGAGTGTTGGTATGCCCCCGGGAGTGTTGGTATGCCACCGGGGGTATTGGTATGCCCCCGGGAGTGTTGGTATGCCCCCGGGAGTGTTGGTATGCCCCCGGGAGTGTTGGTATGCCCCCGGGAGTGTTGATATGCCTCCGGGAGTGTTGGTATGCTCCCGGGAGTGTTGGTGTGCCTCCGGGAGTGTTGGTATGCCCCCAGGGAGTGTTGGTATGCCCCTGGGGGTGTTGGTATGCCCCCGCGGGTGTTGGTATGCCCCCGGGGTGTTGGTATGCTCCCCGGGGTGTTGGTATGCCCCCGGGGTGTTGGTATGTCCCCGGGGTGTTGGTATGGCCCCGGGGTGTTGGTATGCCCCCCGGGGTGTTGGTATGCCCCCGCGGGTGTTGGTATGCCCCCGCGGGTGTTGGTGTGTCCCCGGGGTGTTGGTATGCCCCCGGGGTGTTGGTATGCCCCCCGGGGTGTTGGTATGCCCCCGCGGGTGTTGGTATGCCCCCGGGGTGTTGGTATGCCCCCGGGGTGTTGGTATGTCCCCGGGGTGTTGGTATGCCCCCGGGGTGTTGGTATGCCCCCCGGGGTGTTGGTATGCCCCCGCGGGTGTTGGTATGCCCCCGGGGTGTTGGTATGTCCCCGGGGTGTTGGTATGCCCCCGGGATGTTGGTATGCCCCCCGGGGTGTTGGTATGCCCCCGCGGGTGTTGGTATGCCCCCGGGGTGTTGGTATGTCCCCGGGGTGTTGGTATGCCCCCGGGGTGTTGGTATGCCCCCGCGGGTGTTGGTATGCCCCCCGGGGTGTTGGTATGCCCCCCGGGGTGTTGGTATGCCCTCGGGGTGTTGGTATGTCCCCGGGGTGTTGGTATGTCCCCGGGGTGTTGGTATGCCTCCGGGGTGTTGGTATGCCCCCGGGGTGTTGGTATGTCCCCGGGGTGTTGGTATGTCCCCGGGGTGTTGGTATGCCCCCGGGGTGTTGGTATGCCCCCCGGGGTGTTGGTATGCCCCCGCGGGTGTTGGTATGCCCCCGGGGTGTTGGTATGCCCCCCGGGGTGTTGGTATGCCCCCGCGGGTGTTGGTATGCCCCCCGGGGTGTTGGTATGCCCCCGGGGTGTTGGTATGCCCCCCGGGGTGTTGGTATGCCCCCGCGGGTGTTGGTATGTCCCCGGGGTGTTGGTATGCCCCCGGGGTGTTGGTATGCCCCCGGGGTGTTGGTATGCCCCCCGGGGTGTTGGTATGCCCCCGCGGGTGTTGGTATGTCCCCGGGGTGTTGGTATGTCCCCGGGGTGTTGGTATGCCCCCGGGGTGTTGGTATGCCCCCCGGGGTGTTGGTATGCCCCCGCGGGTGTTGGTATATTCCTGGACATCGACGTCGAGGAGGGTGGAGGTGGTGGTGGTGGTGGTGGTAGTTGGGGTGGTGGTGGTGGTGGTGGTGGTGGTGGTGGTGGTGGGGGTGGTGGTGGTGGTGGTAGTTGGGGTGGTGGTGGTGGTGGTGGTGGTGGTGGTGGTGGTGGTGGTGGTGGTGGTGGTGGTGGTGGTGGTGGTAGTGGGGGTGGTGGTGGTGGGATTTAATAAAGAGGGTCAAAACTATATTGGTCCAAACTCTCAGGTCTAATAGGAAAGAAATTACTGACTCCCAACGACCTGAAAGCACCAGTATAAAAAACTATGATGTGTTCAGATCTGAAACCTATATTTATGGGCAGCACAAAACGTGGACCAGACTGTGCGACACAGTGGTTGCCAGGATCAGGTTGGGTTACCGTTACCTGTGGCAGGTGGCTACAGGTGACGGATCTCCCAATCCTGAGCACTCCAGGTGCAAACTCTGTGAGCAGGAACTGCGGCATGATCTCCCACACTACATCACCGAATGCCCAGTTATTAGACCATTCAGACCAGTTGGCATGAGGTACCAGGAGCTTTGCAATTACTTTATTCACTCTCGTGTTCTTGAAGATATTCTCATAATGTATCCGAAATTTGCCGGTGCAGGCTACTGAACATATGGCTCCATATGACTAACCATCCTGCCAGATGTGGACTTTTAGTATCACTTATTCACTCTTGTGTTGATGATATCCTCATAATGCTCCCAGAGTCTGTCAGTGCAGACTACTGATCACATGCCTCTGTATGACTAACCATACTGTGTGATGGGGACATTTTAGCACCACGAATTTAGCTTTTTGACCCACTGTACTCCCTTCATATAGTCTAGGGCAGCTGCACAAATGCTGATGTACCTAATATATTAATAAAGAAAATTAGTAAAGAGGGGTCGAGGGCAGACCCTAGCACAGGTCTCACCAGGAGCACAGCGGCCTCACGAGCACGTTGTGGTGAGCCTCACGAGGATACGCGTGAGTCACCAGCAAGCACAATATTTGAACAGCATACACAAAGGCTGTTGTTATAAATGGTGGCGGTGTTGAGGAAGGTCTGAGACCATGGCGCAGGGTGTCATCACTGATGATCTGCGCCTGAGTGCTGGGCCAGTCCGCGCTCTGCTTACTAAGTACCTAAAGCTCCTCCTTCACCAGCTTGAATAACAAGTTCACGAGTAAAGTTTTAGAAAGAATGAACTTGTAGCATCGCTGGGTGAACTAGCATTATGCTAATATTCAACACTGACTCGCGCAATCCAGAGAAAATTCATCGCGTCATGCTTTTCTTTCTTTAGTGGGCTGCAAGAATGCCAGCGCTGCATAGTCTGCATAAGTGGTGGTTCATATAAGGGCATCTCTACTGCGCCTTGCTAGAGGAAGCTGCCCGGGGACACATGCCCAAGTGGGCACCCAACAGCCGGGGTAATAACCATTGTGAGGGTCCCAGCCTGTGGTCCCCGTGGTCCCCGTGGTCCCCGTGGTCCCCGTGGTCCCCGACACACTCCGCCCTCCTGCGCCCCGTCCCACTAACCCGCTCCCTTCCTACACTAAACCTGAGAGTGATAGCTTTTCAAGGCGTCCGTCGAACACTTCGCTTCGTGGTGGTCATATATTCACTGCAGGAACCCTATGAAGAATCCTGAGAAAGTACAGAGGTATGCCGCCCGGCTAGGCCCCTGAGCTGAGAGGCAAGTAGAGGCATGAGCTACGAGGAAAGACTTATGGAACTAAATCTCACGTCATTGGAAGACTGAAGGATTAAGGAAGACATGAATTCCAAAATTATCAGGGGGAGTTGACTGATCAAGACTCGGGTGGAAATCATATTCCCAAATTACACAGACACACATTATGAAGAACTCTCAGGTGTAGGGAGAAAATGGAATTCACTGAGAAGTGAAGACAGACGTCATACAGCTTCAAATACAGAGATGTCAGCCTAAAAAGCTTGGAAATCTGTGAATCAACTGACTGAAAATTGCTCAACCCTTGCAAACACAATTAGACAAGTACAATTAGGCAAGTGAACATGTGCATGTGAGTGTTGGCCTGCACACACCACCGGCCACACATGTGACTGGACACACCAGTGGTGGAGGAGTGTTGGCCTGCACAGGACCACCGGCCACACATGTGACTGGACACACCAGTGGTGGAGGAGTGTTGGCCTCCAGGAACACGCAACACTTGCCCCACAGTCCTTGTGGTATTTATTTATTTTTTATTTACACTTTTTTGGGCATTGGTAATACTGGTTCTCTGCGAGGCCTCGAGCGCTGGGTGTTGGTTGTCTCTGCGAGGCCTCGAGCGCTGGGTGTTGGTTGTCTCTGCGAGGCCTCGAGCGCTGGGTGTTGGTTGTCTCTGCGAGGCCTCGAGCGCTGGGTGTTGGTTGTCTCTGCGAGGCCTCGAGCGCTGGGTGTTGGTTGTCTCTGCGAGGCCTCGAGCGCTGGGTGTTGGTTGTCTCTGCGAGGCCTCGAGCGCTGGGTGTTGGTTGTCTCTGCGAGAGAGAGAGAGAGAGAGAGAGAGAGAGAGGGGGGGGGGGGGGGGGGGGGAAGGGAGAGGGCCAGATCTCGAGCTTCACCTCCACGGAGGAATATGGTTTCAGGGACCTTGCCACTCGACCAGCTGCCAGGGACCAAGCGCAACAATATATGCTGCATCTGTGGCTACTGTGTCTCCTCTCCTCAAGAGTCTTATATGCTGCGTCTGTGGCTACTGTGTCTCCTCTCCTCAAGAGTCTTATATACAAGTCTGTGGCTACTGTGTCTCCTCTCCTCAAGAGTCTTATATACAAGTCTGTGGCTACTGTGTCTCCTCTCCTCAAGAGTCTTATATACAAGTCTGTGGCTACTGTGTCTCCTCTCCTCAAGAGTCTTATATACAAGTCTGTGGCTACTGTGTCTCCTCTCCTCAAGAGTCTTATATACAAGTCTGTGGCTACTGTGTCTCCTCTCCTCAAGAGTCTTATATACAAGTCTGTGGCTACTGTGTCTCCTCTCCTCAAGAGTCTTATATACAAGTCTGTGGCTACTGTGTCTCCTCTCCTCAAGAGTCTTATATACAAGTCTGTGGCTACTGTGTCTCCTCTCCTCAAGAGTCTTATATACAAGTCTGTGGCGTCTCTACCACACACACACACACACACACACACACACACACACACACACACACACACACACACACATACACACACACACACACACACACACACACACACACACACACACATACACACACACACACACATACACACACACACACACACACACACACACACACACACACACACACACACACACACATACACACACACACACACACACA
>NC_091212.1:30722078-30729578 GCF_040958095.1 Procambarus clarkii
AACACTACCACACCCCTCCCCAACACTAACACCACCTCCCAGTAACACCACCACACTCCCAGTAACACCACCACACTCCCAGTAACACTACCACACCTCCCTTAACACCACCACACTCCCAGTAACACCACCACACCCCCAGTAACACTACCACACTCCCAGTAACAACACCACACTCCCAGTAACACCACCACACTCCCAGTAACACCACCACACTTCCAGTAACACTACCACACTCCCAGTAACAACACCACACTCCCAGTAACACCACCACACCCCAGTAACACTACCACACTCCCAGTAACACTACCACACTCCCAGTAACACCACCACACTCCCAGTAACACTACCACACTCCCAGTAACACCACCACACTCCCAGTAACACCACCACACCCCCAGTAACACTACCACACTCCCAGTAACACACCACACCCCAGTAACACCACCACACTCCCAGTAACACCACCACACCCCAGTAACACTACCACACTCCCAGTACACACCACACTCCCAGTAACACCACCACACCCCAGTAACACCACCACACTCCCAGTAACACACCACACTCCCAGTAACACCACCACACTCCAGTAACACCACCACACTCCCAGTAACACCCACACCCCAGTAACAACCACACTCCCAGTAACACCACCACACTCCCAGTAACACCACCACACCCCCAGTAACACTACCACACTCCCAGTAACACCACCACACTCCCAGTAACACCACCACACTCCAGTAACACCACCACACCCCAGTAACACTACCACACTCCCAGTAAACACCACACTCCCAGTAACACCACCACACCCCCAGTAACACTACCACACTCCCAGTAACACACCACACTCCCAGTAACACCACCACACTCCCAGTAACACCACCACACCCCAGTAACACCACCACACTCCCCAGTAACACCACCACACTCCCAGTAACACCACCACACCCCCAGTAACACCACCACACTCCCAGTAACACCACCACACTCCCAGTAACACCACCACACTCCCAGTAACACCACCACACTCCCCAGTAACCACCACACTCCCAGTAACACCACCACACCCCCAGTAACACCACCACACTCCCAGTAACACCACCACACTCCCAGTAAACACCACCACAACTCCAGTAACACTACCACACCTCCCAGTAACACCACCACACTCCCCAGTAACACCACCACACTCCCAGTAACACCACCACACTCCCAGTAACACCACCACACTCCAGTAACACCTACCACACTCCCAGTAACACCACCACACTCCCAGTAACACCACCACACCCCAGTAACACCACCACACTCCCAGTAACACCACCACACCCCAGTAACACCACCACACGCCCAGTAACACCACCACACTCCCAGTAACACCACCACACTCCCAGTAACACCACCACACTCCCAGTAACACCACCACACCCCAGTAACACCACCACACTCCCAGTAACACCACCACACCCCCAGTAACACCACCACACTCCCAGTAACACCACCACACTCCCAGTAACACCACCACACTCCCAGTAACACCACCACACTCCCAGTAACACCACCACACCCCAGTAACACCACCACACTCCCAGTAACACCACACCCCCGTAACACCACCACACCCCCAGTAACACCACCACACCCCCAGTAACACCACCACACCCCCAGTAACACCACCACACCCCCAGTAACACCACCACACTCCCAGTAACACCACCACACTCCCAGTAACACCACACCCCCAGTAACACACACACTCCCAGTAACACACCACACCCCAGTAACACCACCACACTCCCAGTAACACCACCACACCCCAGTAACACCACCACACTCCCAGTAACAACCACCACACTCCCTAACACACCACACTCCCAGTAACACCCACACTCCAGTAACACCACCACACCCCAGTAACACCACCACACTCCAGTAACACCACGCACACTCCCAGTAAACACCACCACACTCCCAGTAAACACTCACACACTCCCAGTAACACCACCACACTCCCAGTAACACCACCACACTCCCAGTAACAACTACCACACTCTCCCAGTAACACCACAACAACTCCCAGTACACCTACCATACTCCAAGTAACACTACCACACTCCAGTAACATCCAACCACACTCGACCCAGTAACACCACCACACTCCAGTAAACACCTACCACACTGCCCCGGTAATGGAGTAACAACCACCCACACAGCCCCCAGTTAGACAACTACCACACTCCCAGTAACACCTACCGATCACTCCCAGTAACACCAGCCACACCCCCAGTAAACACTAAGCGCTGAAACAACACTCCAGATAACACCACACACCTCCCATTAACACCACCACACTCCCAGTAACACCACCACAACACCAGTAACACCTACCAAACTCCAGTAACACCCACACCATTCCCCAGTAACACCTACCACACCCCCAGTAACAACCTACCACAACTACCAAGTAACAACAACCACACTCCCAGTAACACCACCACACCCCCAGTAACACTACCACACTCCCAGTAACACCACCACACTCCCAGTAACACCACCCACCACCCAGTAACACCACCACACACCAGTAACACCACCACACTCCCAGTAACACCACCACACTCCCAGTAACACCACCACACCCCAGTAACACCACCACACACCAGTAACACCACCACACTCCCAGTAACACCACCACACTCCCAGTAACTCCACCACACCCCAGTAACACACCACACTCCCAGTAACACCACCACACTCCCAGTAACACCACCACAACACCCCCAGTAACACCACAACACCAGTAACACCACCACCACTCCCAGTAACACCACCACACTCCCAGTAACTCCACCACACCCCCTAGTAACACCACCACACTCCCAGTAACACCACCACACTCCCCAGTAACACCACCCACACTCCCAGTAACACCACCACACTCACCAGTAACTCCACCACACTCCCCAGTAACACCACCACACTCCCAGTAACACCACCACACCCCCAGTAACACCACCACACTCCCAGTAACACCACCACACTTCCAGTAACACCACCACACTCCCAGTAACACCACCACACCCCCAGTAACACCACCACACTCCCAGTAACACCACCACACTCCCAGTAACACCACCACACTCCCAGTAACACCACCACACTCCCAGTAACACCACCACACCCCCAGTAACACCACCACACTCCCAGTAACACTACCACACCCCCAGTAACACCACCACACTCCCAGTAACACCACCACAACCCCCAGTAACACCACCACACCCCCAGTAACACCAACCACACTCCAGTAACACCACCACACTCCCAGTAACACCACCACACTCCCAGTAACACCACCACACCCCCAGTAACACTACCACACTCCCAGTAACACCACCACACTCCCAGTAACACCACCACACCCCCAGTAACACCACCACAACACCAGTAACACCACCACACTCCCAGTAACACCACCACACTCCCAGTAACACCACCACAACACCAGTAACACCACCACACTCCCAGTAACACCACCACACCCCCAGTAACACTACCACACCCCCAGTAACACCACCACAACACCAGTAACACCACCACACTCCCAGTAACACCACCACACCCCCAGTAACACTACCACACTCCCAGTAACACCACCACACTCCCAGTAACACCACCACACCCCCAGTAACACCACCACAACACCAGTAACACCACCACACTCCCAGTAACACCACCACACTCCCAGTAACACCACCACACCCCCAGTAACACCACCACAACACCAGTAACACCACCACACTCCCAGTAACACCACCACACTCCCAGTAACTCCACCACACCCCCAGTAACACCACCACACTCCCAGTAACACCACCACACTCCCAGTAACACCACCACACCCCCAGTAACACCACAACACCAGTAACACCACCACACTCCCAGTAACACCACCACACTCCCAGTAACTCCACCACACCCCCAGTAACACCACCACACTCCCAGTAACACCACCACACCCCCAGTAACACCACCACACTCCCAGTAACACCACCACACTCCCAGTAACTCCACCACACCCCCAGTAACACCACCACACTCCCAGTAACACCACCACACCCCAGTAACACCACCACACTCCCAGTAACACCACCACACTCCCAGTAACACCACCACACTCCCAGTAACACCACCACACCCCCAGTAACACCACCACACTCCCAGTAACACCACCACACTCCCAGTAACACCACCACACTCCCAGTAACACCACCACACTCCCAGTAACACCACCACACCCCAGTAACACCACCACACCTCCCAGTAACACCTACCACACCCCCAGTAACACCACCACACTCCCAGTAACACCACCACACCCCCAGTAACACCACCACACCCCCAGTAACACCACCACACCCCCAGTAACACCACCACACTCCCAGTAACACCACCACACTCCCAGTAACACCACCACACCCCCAGTAACACCACCACCCCCCCAGTAACACCACCACACCCCCAGTAACACCACCACACTCCCAGTAACACCACCACACCCCCAGTAACACCACCACACTCCCAGTAACACCACCACACTCCCAGTAACACTACCACACTCCCAGTAACACCACCACACTCCCAGTAACACCACCACACTCCCAGTAACACCACCACACTCCCAGTAACACCACCACACTCCCAGTAACACTACCACACCCCAGTAACACCACCACCTCCAGTAACACCACCACACTCCCAGTAACACCACCACACCCCCAGTAACACCACCACAACTCCCAGTAACACCACCACACTCCCCAGTAACACCACCACACTCCCAGTAACACCACCACACCCCAGTAACACCACCACACTCCCAGTAACACCACCACACTCCCAGTAACACCACCACACCTCCCAGTAACACCACCACACCACCAGTAACACCACCACACTCCCAGTAACACCACCACACTCCCAGTAACACCACCACACCCCCAGTAACACCACCACACTCCCAGTAACACCACCACACTCCCAGTAACACCACCACACCCCCAGTAACACCACCACAACTCCCAGTAACACCACCACACTCCCAGTAACACCACCACACTCCCAGTAACACCACCACAACCCAGTAACACCACCACACTCCCAGTAACACCACCACATCCCCCAGTAACACCTACCACACCCCAGTAACACCACCACAACACCAGTAACACCACCACACTCCCATGTAACACCACCACACCACCAGTAACACCACCACACTCCCAGTAACACCACCACACTCCCAGTAACACCACCACACCCCCAGTAACACCACCACACCACCAGTAACACCACCACACTCCCAGTAACACCACCACACTCCCAGTAAACACACCACACCCCAGTAACACCACCACAACACCAGTAACACCACCCACACTCCCAGTAACACCACCACACTCCCAGTAACATCCACCACACCCCCAGTAACACCACCACACTCCCAGTAACACCACCACACTCCCAGTAACACCACCACACCCCCAGTACACACCACAACACCAGTAACACCACCACACTCCCAGTAACACCACCACACTCCCAGTAACTCCACCACACCCCCAGTAACACCACCACACTCCCAGTAACACCACCACACCCCCAGTAACACCACCACACTCCCAGTAACACCACCACACTCCCAGTAACTCCACCACACCCCCAGTAACACCACCACACTCCCAGTAACACCACCACACCCCCAGTAACACTACCACACTCCCAGTAACACCACCACACTCCCGGTAACACCACCACACTCCCAGTAACACCACCACACTCCCAGTAACACCACCACACTCCCAGTAACACCACCACACCCCCAGTAACACTACCACACTCCCAGTAACACCACCACACTCCCAGTAACACCACCACACTCCCAGTAACACCACCACACCCCCAGTAACACCACCACACCCCAGTAACACCACCACACTCCCAGTAACACCACCACACTCCCAGTAACACCACCACACCCCCAGTAACACCACCACACTCCCAGTAACACCACCACACTCCCAGTAACACTACCACACCCCCAGTAACACCACCACACTCCCAGTAACACCACCACACTCCCAGTAACACCACCACACTCCCAGTAACACTACCACACCCCCAGTAACACCACCACACTCCCAGTAACACCACCACACTCCCAGTAACACCACCACACTCCCAGTAACACCACCACACTCCCAGTAACACCACCACACTCCCAGTAACACCACCACACTCCCAGTAACACCACCACACTCCCAGTAACACCACCACACTCCCAGTAACACCACCACACTCCCAGTAACACCACCACACTCCCAGTAACACTACCACACTCCCGGTAACACCACCACACTCCCAGTAACACCACCACACTCCCAGTAACACCACCACACTCCCAGTAACACCACCACACCACCAGTAACACCACCACACTCCCAGTAACACCACCACACCCCCAGTAACACCACCACACCCCCAGTAACACCACCACACTCCCAGTAACACCACCACACTCCCAGTAACACCACCACACCACCAGTAACACCACCACACCACCAGTAACACCACCACACCCCCAGTAACACCACCACACCACCAGTAACACCACCACACCCCCAGTAACACCACCACAACACCAGTAACACCACCACACTCCCAGTAACACTACCACACTCCCAGTAACACCACCACACTCCCAGTAACACCACCACACTCCCAGTAACACTACCACACTCCCAGTAACACCACCACACTCCCAGTAACACCACCACACCACCAGTAACACCACCACACCCCCAGTAACACCACCACACCACCAGTAACACCACCACACCCCCAGTAACACCACCACAACACCAGTAACACCACCACACTCCCAGTAACACTACCACACTCCCAGTAACACCACCACACTCCCAGTAACACCACCACACTCCCAGTAACACCACCACACTCCCAGTAACACTACCACACTCCCAGTAACACCACCACACTCCCAGTAACACCACCACACTCCCAGTAACACTACCACACTCCCAGTAACACCACCACACTCCCAGTAACACCACCACACTCCCAGTAACACCACCACACTCCCAGTAACACTACCACACTCCCAGTAACACCACCACACTCCCAGTAACACCACCACACTCCCAGTAACACTACCACACTCCCAGTAACACCACCACACTCCCAGTAACACCACCACACTCCCAGTAACACTACCACACTCCCAGTAACACCACCACACTCCCAGTAACACCACCACACTCCCAGTAACACTACCACACTCCCAGTAACACCACCACACTCCCAGTAACACCACCACACTCCCAGTAACACTACCACACTCCCAGTAACACCACCACACTCCCAGTAACACCACCACACTCCCAGTAACACCACCACACTCCCAGTAACACC
>NC_091212.1:30739578-30814578 GCF_040958095.1 Procambarus clarkii
CTTGTGTAGCTTGTGGTAGCTTGTGGTAATTAGACGGACCCAGAGAGAGAGACATACAGACAGACGAGGGCATGGCTGCAACCTTGAACAATATGTGAATCATAGAGTTGTCAGAAAGCTTTAGCCTAAGAGTAGCACGGAAATGGAAAAAACCCTAAACAACTAAGTCGTTGTAGAGAACTCCTTTCAAAATGTCAACAGCAGGTTTGGTAGAACATGTGGGCGGGTGACGGGGGCAGAGGAGGGGCGGCTGGAGAGGACGGTGAGGCCTCTCATTACCCACACTTACCCTAAGCTTCCTTCTCTAAGTAGTGAAGAACTATGATACTCACTATACTCTTGCTGATCAATGTATAACATGAACAAACATATTTTTACTCCGAAATAATATGACGTTATGACGAAATTGGGTCCATCTAATTACCCCGCAGTCACAACATTGTCGTTCGCATCGTCGACTTCCTGTGGCGTCGCCTCCCACTTAGTTGCCTTTAATTTCGTTATAAAATATTATTATTTCAGAGTAAAGATATACTGTTCATCTTCTTCAACCAGCACCAAGATTATAGTGAGTAAACATATCATATTTCTTCATCACTTACGTAATGCAACGCAGCTTTGGGTGGGTAGACAGACCAGGATAAGATGGGTGCAAGAGGTAAAGCTCCATCTTTAGGGGAGTACACACACATACACGACTTCTTCCGTGTAAGGATACTGAGCGAGTGGAATGAGCTGAAAGGGGGGGGGGGAGGTTGAGGCTAACTACATACCTAGTTTCAAGCTGACTAAGTAAGGTAAGAAGCAAGAGCGTCATGGACCATTATAACATCAACTAGCGAGTGAAAGGCGAGGCCCAGGAGCTAAAGCTGTCTTAACACAGACACAGTTGAGGACCCACAAATATTTCCGGAGAGGAAGGCTGGCAAGACATGGCCCGAGCAGCAGGAAGCTGCTCCAAGGTAAGTTAAACACCGTCAGCTGCAGGCCCAGTGGGTCAAGGATGAGGCCGGGGCGGCCACGGTGGTGGGGGCAGGTAGTAAGAGGCCGCCTCTCCCACACACACACACACACACACACACACACACACACACACACACACACACACACACACACACACACAGTGAGAGCCAGCGCGTAATATCTTATAGGCTGAGAGCTACGCTCGTCGTGTCCCGTCTGCCCAGTAATATCTGTCATATGATAATCTCGTACTATGTTAATAGTACGAGATTAATAGTGTTAATGTTCCAACCTTCAGACACTGTTTCCAAGAAAACTTTCTAATATTTGTCGACATCTTTGCTGTCTTAGATCGAATCTCTCACTTCCTGTTCATTAATTTGCAAGTTTCAAGAATTTCTCAATCCTTGACACCTCAACATTTACAAAAATTGCCAATTCCTGTTATTATTTTGTATGTAGTGATCATATCGCCTCATTTTCTTCAATCTTCTAGCATTGGCATATTTATCACTGCTAGCCTCTCCTCGTAGCTCTTTTTTGTTCCGTTCTAGAAAGCATTTAGTATGATGTGTGCACCTTTCACGTGAGTGTTTACTATTAGTGGCTGCAGTTACAGGTAAGTAATTTCCTTTCATTGTGTACTGTCCTTTTGGTCTCCTGTCACCCGTTCCCATTTCCATCACTTTACATTTGCTCGTGATGAATTACAATGGCCATATCTCCGACCGTCTCTGCAACTTGGAGGATCCTACAATCCTCGTCTGTCACAAATCTTCTCATTAATTTCGCGTCATCCGCAAACATCGACATACAGGACTGTACTCCCGTAAACATGTCACTTTCATATATTAGAAATAAAACAGGTCCCAACACCGATACTTGAGCTACTCCAATTCTCACTGTTAGCCAGTCCGACTTCTCGCCCCTGACTGTTACTCTCGGACTCCCGCCCGTTCGGGAATTTCGTACCCATGTTAAGGCTTTTAAGGCTTTCCCGCTCACTCCAGCCCGCCCGCCTGCCTGCCTGCTTCTCAAGTCTGAACAGTAATCTCCTGTGAGATTAGATTTCTTGCCCGAAACGCATTGCGTAATAGTGGCTTTAGGCATTGTATGTACTAGCTCTACCTATATATCAATCCATTAATGTAACATCACTTGTATGTATGTACCTTACCTGAATAAACATATTTATTTATTTATTTATTTATTTGTTTATTAGTTTATTTACTATTTGTATCTGCAGAATCGAGCTATTAGCTCTTGGTCTTTCTAACCAGTTTATTTGATCGCTTTTATTTTTACAACACATATTTACATCTAATACACACACACACACACACACACACACGCACGCACACACACACACACACACACACACACACACACACACACATACACACACACACACACGCGCACACACACACACACACACACACACACACACACACACACACACACACACACACACACACACACACACACGGGGCCTCGTAGCCTGGTGGATAGCGCGCAGGGCTCGTAATTCTGTGGCGCGGGTTCGATTCCCGCACGAGGCAGAAACAAATGGGCAAAGTTTCTTTCACCCTAAGTGCCCCTGTTACCTAGCAGTAAATAGGTACCTGGGAGTTAGTCAGCTGTCACGGGCTGCTTCCTGGGGTGTGTGTGTGTGTGTGTGTGGTGTGGGGAAAAAAAAAAAAAAAGTAGTTAGTAAACAGTTGATTGACAGTTGAGAGGCGGGCCGAAAGAGCAAAGCTCAACCCCCGCAAAACACAACTAGTAAACAACTAGTAAACACACACGCACACACACACACACACACACACACACACACACACACACACACACACACACACACACACACACACACGCGCACACACACACACACACACACACATACACACACACACACACACGCGCACACACACACACACACACACACACACACACACACACACACACACACACGCACACACACACACACACACACACACACACACACACACACACACATACACACACACACACACACACACACACACACACACACACACACACGCGCACACACACACACACACACACACACACACACACACACACACACACACACACACACACACATACACACACTTGTGTCAGAGTGGTTGACAAATGGAATGCATTAGGAAGTGATGTGGTGGAGGCTGACTCCATACACAGTTTCAAGTGTAGATATGATAGAGCCCAATAGGCTCAGGAATCTGTACCCCTGTTGATTGACGGTTGAGAGGCGGGACCAAAGAGCCAGTGTTCAACCCCCGCAAGCACAACTAGGTGAGTAACTAGGTGAGTACACACACACACGCACACGCACAAGGTGTGAACATACACAAGGTGTGTGTGTGTGTGTGTGTGTACTCACCTAGTTGTGTTTGCGGGGGTTGAGCTCTGGCTCTTTGGTCCCGCCTCTCAACTGTCGTGTGTGTGTGTGTGTGTGTGTGTGTGTGTGTGTGTGTGTGTGTGTGTGTGTGTGTGTGTGTGTGTGTGTGTAAACACCAGTGTGCAACATACCCATACAAGCAGCCAGGTAACACTAACCATAACATTACTCAACCCGGATACATTGTCGACTATACCATTTGGTTGAATGAACTTACCGCCAGATGAATATAAAATGATGGGGATCATGACTAATAGGAAAGCGGTGAGAAAGAGGAATAAAGCTGTCAGGAAACATAGCAGGGAGAGCATATGGACGCCTGGAAGTAAAGGGTTGAGATAAGATGGTAGACGTAACCAATAGAAAAGGTTAGAGGGAGAGATGCTTGTCTGAGGCAGAGCTCTCTGACCCAGCTCTCAGCTCTCAACCCGTTCTCGCACTTTCGTATAGTCAATATTGACTTATTAAATACGTGCATATGTGACATACTTAACATACTAGTTTACCTTGAAAAGCTTCATAGAAATCACCGACCTTACCTAACCTTCTTAGTATGTTAAGATAAGCATCTTATTGTTTCGTAATTACAATTATTACCTAACCTATTATAGGTATAGGTTATACCTATTATAGGTATAGGTTAAGTAATAATTGAAATCAACTGAAGTCAGCGCTTTGTCATGGGTTCGAATCCTGGCCGGGGAGGATTTACTGGGCGCAAATCTTTAACTGTAGCCTCTGTTTAACTCAACAGTAAAATGGGTACTTGGTTGTAACAACGATTCTTCGCGGCGGGCATCGTATTCCAGGGACCTGCCCGAAACGCTACGCGTACTAGTGGCTGTACAAGAATGTAACAACTGTTGTATATATCTCAAAAAAATGTACAGGTTCCTGAGCCTATTGGGCTCTATCATATCTACAGTTGAAACTGTGTATGGAGTCAGCCTCCACCACATCGCTGCCTAATCCATTCCATTCAGACAACACACAGCCCCCTTGTTTAACTCCCTAAACATGCTAAACATAATCTCACTCCACAAATTCTCTTGTGTCAACTACATTTACAAAACCCTGTTCTTAAATGCAAATCCTTGTCTGAAACTCTTCCTGGACAGATGTAATAAGACCCATTATCACCACACCAGAAATAAATATCTCTTTGATATCCCCAGAGTTAAACTTAATCTGTGTAAACACTATGCAAATAAAGGGACCCAGTTTATGGAACTCACTCCCTACTGAATTGAAAAGCTGTCCAACTTTTACATCATTCAAAATCAATACTAAAAAGTACCTAATTTCATCTTCATAGTTTTTCACTTTTTGCCTTAAAATTGCACTGTATCATTTGCTACTCAATCTCCCAACCTTTATGTTCCCAATTTGAACATCTTTACCATTGTGATCATTGCTGTTTTCTTATATGTGCTGCCAATCTGTTGTATGGTGTTTATAAATCTTGTTTATCTGTATCTTTTGCTACCCAGTCTCCCAATCATTATGTACCCAATCTGAACATGTTTACCATTGTGATCATTGCTGTCTTATATGTGCTGTCAATCTGCTGTATGGTGTCTATTAACCTTGTTTAAATTACTAATCAAGCTGTCAATGTAATCAATCAGAGCTTTAATATACTTACTTATCTCTCTCATCTCATTTTTCTCTTGTAATGTATCTTTATCATTTATCAATTCTGATTGAAATTACCTACTTAAAATTATCTGCTAGATTAAGGACCTGCCCGAAACGCTGCGCGTACTAGTGGCTTTACAAGAATGTAAATACTGTACTATCCAATGTATTCTCACAAACCCAATGTACCTTCTTGTATATATATAAATAAAATAAAAATAAAAATTTATTAACTACTCTGACACTGAAAGGGTCACCGAAAGAACAGACCTCAACCCCCGCAAGCACAACTAGGGAAATACAACTAGATGAATACACATCCGCATCTATGTGTATATATATATATATATATATATATATATATATATATATATATATATATATATATAGTGTTGATGCTTCCAGAATGTAAATCTGGCATCAGAAGACGAGTTTTGGCACGTCATCTCCTCAGTCAGACTTGATCATATCCATGAAGGGGAGGATGACTATGGCTGACCCCGACCGCCCTAGGACCGCCCCTCAACCTGCAAAGTTTGGTGAGGCTGGCCCTAAGCGTCTCCACCCTTGGACAGTCAAATGAACATAAACCCTATTTTATACATACATATTTAATTTACTTAGATCATTGAAAATTCGAACTCGGGCCTCAAAAGTACGAGAATGTTGTCATATGCAACAACAAAATCTAATTTATTATGCGATATATTACAGCAATTCATTTTTTCTCGCAAAAAGCAGAAGTTGAATAACTTCCAGGAAAGTGATATCTGAGATTGATTTAAAATGTGGTTTGATTTTTCCACGTAAAGCAAGCATTTCCCACACACAGGAAGCATTTTCCGCATACACCAAGCATTTCCCACACACAGGAAGCATTTCCCGCACATACCAAGCATTTCCCTCACACACCAAGCATTTCCCTTACACAGCAAGCATTTCCCTTACACAGGAAGCATTTGCCACACACAGCAAGCATTTGCCACACACAGCAAGCATTTGCCACACACAGCAAGCATTTGCCACACACAGCAAGCATTTGCCACACACAGCAAGCATTTGCCACACACAGCAAGCATTTGCCACACACAGCAAGCATTTGCCACACACAGCAAGCATTTGCCACACACATCAAACATTTCCCACACACTGCAAGCATTTGCCACACACATCAAGCATTTCCCACACACACAGGAAGCATTTCCCACACACACAGGAAGCATTTCCCACACACAGGAAGCATTTCCCACACACAGGGAGCATTTGCCACACACAGCAAGCAGGACCAGGGAGTATGGTGGAATATGTTGAGGTAAAGTGTTATCAAGTGTGAGTGTATAAAGAGTGGGAAGTAGTCAACCGGTCCTCCAGCAGGAGGTCAAGTGCAAGCAGCAGACACTCACCGACGTTATCACGTGTGTGTGACAGTGTACTGTGCATCTGGCATCGCACTCCCACGCTCAGTCTTTCATAAGGGTGTACCAAGTGTTTCCTCAAAGGTACATTAATATGTACGGGGAGTTTATGGTAGCCGGGACCAGGTAGGGTGAGGTTGTTGCTGTTGCTTCAGGGCCCAGGACGCCACCAGCGGCGGGGTGTCCCAGCCTTCTGGTGGGGGGCACAGCGGTAAACCTTGCGGCGCTACTCGCCTAGTCAACATTTACCTGTTTACGTGTCGTCTGTTCAGTGTGAGCCTCGTGAACATTTACGTCTCGATACACGTACTTCAACGTCAATACCCGTGATGTGTGGCGAGGCCCTGCTGTGTCCCGGGCTGGCAGCTGGGTTAGGGAGTTGTGGCTACCACGGTTAAGGCAGTGTTTACACTTGACGGTTACTGCATCAAACACCGTCCACTTGACGACTGTATGAAACCACACAATCCTACATCATTAGCACGGCAGCATTTGGCCCACTGTCAAGGTGGTGGTCTGCTCCGTGTATACATAACACTTAATAACCCAGCCAACAAATATGGAATGAAAGCCACGACGTTTCGGTCCTTCTTGGACCCCTTATCAAGTGTAGCATGGAGCGAAACGTCGTCACTTCCTATCATGTGTGTGGGCATGAGACCGGGGCATGACTAAAAGGGAATGAGACCGTTGGTACACGGACACGAACTGCAGGAATTGTCTGAAACATTGCTACTCGACTTCAACCAAAGTGTAAGAGAATGAGATTCGTGAACGTAGAGAGGAGACTGCAAGGTCAGTTCACAGAATGGGGAAGGAAGTTCCCGCACAGGAGAAGAAAGAGGATTTAATACCAAACTTGAGACGGGAGGTACATATCAACAGAACCACATCAGCGACACATGCAAAACCGACAGAAATGCCAACTGATTTGAGGAAATTTGGGGAAGGAGGTATTGTTACCCTATACTCTGTACGAGTGGACACCAGTCCTGAACTGTTGACTTGGTTCACACAGTTGTAATTATCTGCCCGGATCTGCCCGGAACGTTTTGTGTAATAGTGGCTTTAGGCATTGTATGTACTAGCTCTATCTATAAATCCATCAAATTTTGTATCTTACCTTCTATGTATGTACTTTATCTAAATAAAAATTTGTATTTGTTGTAAACAACCTGGTTGTAAACCATTGGTGAAGCGTCTTAGAAGGGAAAATCTTCTAAGTCGAAGGGAAAATCCACAAGATTATACTTAAGAAGAGCTGTGGTAATGTACAAGTGTGAGCCTGTCAACAGGAGATAGAAGCTAGTCATCTGCGTGTGTGGCCTTGTGTGTTATACAAACACTCAATTATACTCTTAACACCACCACTGTCGCCTGTTATCACACCACACGTGTATACCTCAACACGTACAACAAGCGGGGCATACAGCCATACACCTCACTTACCCGTGCTAAGCAAGCACTGGTAGGCAAGCACACACCAACTACCATAACACCATGTGTGTGTTTGTGTGTGTGTGTGTGTGTGTGTGTGTGTGTGTGTGTGTGTGTGTGTGTGTGTGTGTGTGTGTGTTTGTGTGTGTGTGTGTGTGTGTGTGTGTGTGTGTGTTCTGTCAGCTTACGCGCCACTGGGGCTGGTCAGGAAGTGGATGGGAGACCGCTTAGATAGAGCCTTGCCTTTGGTTAGGTGACCTCAACAAGCGGGGCATACAGCCATACACCTCACTTACCCGTGCTAAGCAAGCACTGGTAGGCAAGCACACACCAACTACCATAACACCATGTGTGTGTTTGTGTGTGTGTGTGTGTGTGTGTGTGTGTGTGTGTGTGTGTGTGTGTGTGTGTGTGTTTGTGTGTGTGTGTGTGTGTGTGTGTGTGTGTGTGTGTGTGTGTGTGTGTGTGTGTGTGTGTGTGTTCTGTCAGCTTACGCGCCACTGGGGCTGGTCAGGAAGTGGATGGGAGACCGCTTAGATAGAGCCTTGCCTTTGGTTAGGTGACCTCAAGGCGTGCACGACTTTCCTCTCCCCTAACACAGTATAACCATGTTCAATACCATACCTGTGTGTGTGTGCGTGCGTGTGCGTGCGTGTGCGTGCGTGCGTGTGCGTGCATGCGTGCGTGTGTGTGTGTGTGTACACAAGGCTCAGCGAAAGTTGTTGTCGACAGAGAAGCAGACTGACTGGTAAGCTATCAACTTTTTACTCTAAGCTGGTCAGTTTTTGAGCACCGGACCACACATTTCTCTCTCTCTCTCTCTCTCTCTCTCTCTCTCTCTCTCTCTCTCTCTCTCTCTCTCTCCCTCTCTCTCTCTCACATGCTCTCTCTCTCTCTCTCTCTCTCTCTCTCTCTCTCTCTCTCTCTCTCTCTCTCCCTCTCTCTCTCTCTCTCTCTCACATGCTCTCTCTCTATCTCTCTCTCTCACCTGCTCTCTCTCTCTCACCTGCTCTCTCTCTATCACATGCTCTCTCTCTCTCTCTCTCACCTGCTCTCTCTCTATCACATGCTCTCTCTCTCTCTCTCTCTCTCTCTCTCTCTCACCTGCTCTCTCTCTATCACATGCTCTCTCTCTCTCTCTCTCACCTGCTCTCTCTCTATCACATGCTCTCTCTCTCTCTCTCTCTCTCTCTCTCTCTCTCTCTCTCTCTCTCTCTCTCTCACTCTCTCTCACATGCTCCCTCTCTCTCTCGCTCTCTCACACCTGCTCTCATTACTCTCACCTGCTCTCATTACTCTCTCACCTGCTCTCATTACTCTCTCACCAGCTCTCATTACTCTCTCACCTGCTCTCATTACTCTCTCACCTGCTCTCATTACTCTCTCACCTGCCCTCATTACTCTCTCACCTGCTCTCATTACTCTCTCACCTGCTCTCATTACTCTCTCACCTGCTCTCATTACTCTCTCACCTGCTCTCATTACTCTCTCTCTCACCTGCTCTCATTACTCTCTCTCTCACCTGCTCTCATTACTCTCTCTCACACCTGCTCTCATTACTCTCTCTCACCTGATCTCATTACTCTCTCTCACCTGATCTCATTACTCTTTCTCACCTGCTCTCATTACTCTCTCTCACCTGCTCTCATTACTCTCTCTCACCTGCTCTCATTTCTCTCTCTCACCTGCTCTCATTACTCTCTCTCACCTGCTCTCATTACTCTCTCTCACCTGCTCTCATTTCTCTCTCACCTGCTCTCATTACTCTCTCACCTGTTCTCATTACTCTCACCTGCTCTCATTACTCTCTCTCACCTGCTCTCATTACTCTCTCACCTGATCTCATTACTTTCACCTGCTCTCATTACTCTCACCTGCTCTCATTACTCTCTCACCTGCTCTCATTACACTCTCACCTGCTCTCATTACTCTCACCTGCTCTCATTACTCTCTCACCTGCTCTCATTACTCTCATTCACCTGCTCTTATTACTCTCACTCACCTGCTCTCATTACTCTCACCTGCTCTCATTACTCTCTCTCACCTGCTCTCATTACTCTCTCTCACCTGCTCTTATTACTCTCTCTCACCTGCTCTCATTACTTTCTCTCACCTGCTCTCATTACTCTCTCTCTCTCTCTCTCACCAGCTCTCATTACTCTCTCTCACCTGCTCTCATTACTCTCACCTGCTCTCATTACTCTCACCTGCTCTCATTACTCTCACCTGCTCTCATTACTCTCTCTCATCTGCTCTCATTACTCTCTTTCACCTGCTCTCATTACTCTCTCTCACCTGCTCTCATTACTCTCTCACCTGCTCTCATTACTCTCACCTGCTCTTATTACTCTCACTCACCTGCTCTCATTACTCTCTCTCACCTGCTCTCATTACTCTCTCTCACCTGCTCTCATTACTCTCTCACCTGCTCTTATTACTCTCTCTCACCTGCTCTCATTACTCTCTCTCACCTGCTCTCATTATTCTCTCTCTCTCACCAGCTCTCCTTACTCTCTCTCACCTGCTCTCATTACTCTCACCTGCTCTCATTACTCTCTCTCACCTGCTCTCATTACTCTCTCACCTGCTCTCATTACTCTCACCAGCTCTCATTACTCTCATTACTCTCACCTGCTCTCATTACTCTCACCTGCTCTCATTACTCTCTCTCACCTGCTCTCATTACTCTCACCTGCTCTCATTACTCTCTCTCACCTGCTCTCATTACTCTCTCTCACCTGCTCTCATTACTCTCACTCACCTGCTCTCATTACTCTCTCTCATCTGCTCTCATTACTCTCTCACCTGCTCTCATTACTCTCTCACCTGCTCTCATTACTTTCTCACCTGCTCTCATTACTCTCTCACCTGCCCTCATTACTCTCTCACCTGCTCTCATTACTCTCTCTCACCTGCTCTCATTACTCTCTCACCTGCTCTCATTACTCTCTCACCTGCTCTCATTACTCTCTTTCACCTGATCTCATTACTCTCACCTGCTCTCATTACTCTCTCTCATCTGCTCTCATTACTCTCTCTCACCTGTTCTCATTACTCTCTCTCACCTGCTCTCATTACTCTCTCTCACCTGCTCTCATTACTCTCTCTCACCTGTTCTCTTTACTCTCTCACCTGCTCTCATTACTCTCTCTCACCTGCTCTCATTACTCTCTCTCACCTGTTCTCATTACTCTCTCTCACCTGCTCTCATTACTCTCTCTCACCTGCTCTCATTACTCTCTCACCTGCTCTCATTACTCTCTCTCATCTGCTCTCATTACTCTCTCTCACCTGTTCTCATTACTCTCTCTCACCTGCTCTCATTACTCTCACCTGCTCTCATTACTCTCATCTGCTCTCATTACTCTCTCTCACCTGTTCTCATTACTCTCTCTCACCTGCTCTCATTACTCTCTCTCTCTCTCACCTGCTCTCATTACTCTCTCACCTACTCTCATTACTCTCTCACCTGCTCTCATTACTCTCTCACCTGCTCTCATTACTCTCTCACCTCCTCTCATTACTCTCACTCACCTGCTCTCATTACTCTCTCACCTGCTCTCATTACTCTCTCTCCTACTCTCATTACTCCTACTCTCATTACTCTCACTCCCCTGCTCTCATTACTCTCTCACCTGCTCTCATTACTCTCTTTCACCTGATCTCATTACTCTCACCTGCTCTCATTACTCTCTCTCATCTGCTCTCATTACTCTCTCTCACCTGTTCTCATTACTCTCTCTCACCTGCTCTCATTACTCTCTCTCACCTGCTCTCATTACTCTCTCTCACCTATTCTCTTTACTCTCTCACCTGCTCTCATTACTCTCTCTCACCTGCTCTCATTACTCTCTCTCACCTGTTCTCATTACTCTCTCTCACCTGCTCTCATTACTCTCTCTCACCTGCTCTCATTACTCTCTCACCTGCTCTCATTACTCTCTCTCATCTGCTCTCATTACTCTCTCTCACCTGTTCTCATTACTCTCTCTCACCTGCTCTCATTACTCTCACCTGCTCTCATTACTCTCATCTGCTCTCATTACTCTCTCTCACCTGTTCTCATTACTCTCTCTCACCTGCTCTCATTACTCTCACTCTCTCTCACCTGCTCTCATTACTCTCTCACCTACTCTCATTACTCTCTCACCTGCTCTCATTACTCTCTCACCTGCTCTCATTACTCTCTCACCTGCTCTCATTACTCTCACTCACCTGCTCTCATTACTCTCTCACCTGCTCTCATTACTCTCTCACCTGCTCTCATTACTCTCTCACCTGCTCTCATTACTCTCACTCACCTGCTCTCATTACTCTCTCACCTGCTCTCATTACTCTCTCTCCTACTCTCATTACTCCTGCTCTCATTACTCTCTCTCACCTGTTCTCATTACTCTCTCTCACCTGCCCTCATTACTCTCTCACCTGCTCTCATTACTCTCTCACTTGCCCTCATTACTCTTACCTACTCTCATTACTCTTACCTGCTCTCATTACTCTCTCACCTGCTCTCATTACTCTCACCTGCTCTCATTACTCTCTCACCTGCTCTGATTACTCTCTCACCTGCTCTCATTACTCTCTCTCACCTGCTCTCATTACTCTCTCACTTGCTCTCATTACTCTCACCTGCTCTCATTACTCTCACCTGCTCTCATTACTCTCTCACTTGCCCTCATTACTCTTACCTACTCTCATTACTCTTACCTGCTCTCATTACTCTCTCTCACCTGCTCTCATTACTCTCTCACCTGCTCTCATTACTCTCTCTCACCTGCTCTCATTACTCTCTCTCACCTGCTGTCATTACTCTCACCTGCTCTCATTACTCTCTCACTTGCTCTCATTACTCTCTCTCACCTGCTCTCATTACTCTCTCACCTGCTCTCATTACTCTCTCTCACCTGATCTCATTACTCTCTCTCACCTGAACTCATTACTCTCTCACCTGCTCTCATTACTCTCTCACCTGCTCTCATTACTCTCTCTCACCTGTTCTCATTACTCTCTCTCACCTGCTCTCATTACTCTCTCTCACCTGCTCTCATTACTCTCTCACCTGCTCTCATTTCTCTCTCTCACCTGTTCTCATTACTCTCTCTCACCTGCTCTCATTACTCCTCTCTCACCTGCTCTCATTACTCTCTCATCTGCTCTCATTACTCTCTCTCACCTGCTCTCATTACTCTCTCTCTCACCTGCTCTCATTACTCTCTCTCACCTGCTCTCATTACTCTCTCTCACCTGCTCTCATTACTCTCTCTCACCTGTTCTCATTACTCTCTCTCTCTCACCTGCTCTCATTACTGTCTCACCTGCTCTCATTACTCTCTCACCTGCTCTCATTACTCTCTCTCACCTGATCTCATTACTCTCTCTCACCTGCTCTCATTACTCTCTCACCTGCTCTCATTACTCTCTCACCTGCTCTCATTACTCTCTCACCTGTTCTCATTACTCTCTCTCACCTGTTCTCATTACTCTCTCTCACCTGCTCTCATTACTCTCTCTCACCTGCTCTCATTACTCTCTCTCACCTGTTCTCATTACTCTCTCTCACCTGCTCTCATTACTCTCTCACCTGCTCTCATTTCTCTCTCTCACCTGCTCTCATTACTCTCTCTCACCTGATCTCATTACTCTTACCTGCTCTCATTACTCTCACCTGCTCTCATTACACTTTCACCTGCTCTCATCACTCTCACCTGCTCTCATTTCTCTCTCTCACCTGCTCTCATTACTCTCTCTCATCTGATCTCATTACTCTCATCTGCTCTCATTACTCTCTCTCACCTGCTCTCATTACTCTCTCTCACCTGCTCTCATTACTCTCTCTCACCTGCTCTCATTACTCTCTCTCACTTGCTCTCATTACTCTCTCTCACCTGCTCTCATTACTCTCTCTCACCTGCTATCATTACTCTTTCTCACCTGCTCTCATTGCTCTCTCTCACCTGCTCTCATTACTCTCTCTCACCTGCTCTCATTACTCTCTCACCTGTTCACATTACTCTCTCACCTGCTCTCATTACTCTCTCACCTGCTCTCATTACACTCTCACCTGCTCTCATTACTCTCTCTCACCTGCTCTCATTACTCTCTTACTTGCTCTCAAAACTCTCTCTCACCTGCTCTCATTACTCTCTCTCACCTGCTCTCATTACTCTCTCTCACCTGCTCTCATTACTCTCTCACTTGCTCTCATTACTCTCTCTCACCTGCTCTCATTACTCTCTCTCACCTGCTCTCATTACTCTCTTTCACCTGCTCTCATTACTCTCTCTCACCTGCTCTCATTACTCTCTCACCTGCTCTCATTACTCTCTCACCTGCTCTCGTTACTCTCAGTCACCTGCTCTCATTACTCTCTCACCTGCCCTCATTACTCTCTCACCTGCTCTCATTACTCTCTCTCACCTGCTCTCATTACTCTCTCACCTGCTCTCATTACTCTCTCACCTGCTCTCATTACTTTCACTCACCTGCTCTCATTACTCTCTCACCTGCTCTTATTACTCTCTCACCTGCTCTCATTACTCTCACTCACCTCTCACCTCACCTCTCACTCACCTCTCACCTCACCTCTCTTTGGCTCTCTCACCTGCTCTCATTACTCTCTCACCTGCTCTCATTACTCTCACTCACCTGCTCTCATTACTCTCACTCACCTGCTCTCATTACTCTCACTCACCTGCTCTCATTACTCTCTCACCTGCTCTCATTACTCTCTCTCCTACTCTCATTACTCTCACTCCCCTGCTCTCATTACTCTCTCTTACCTGTATACATAGACAAAGGTCTCCTAGAGGGTCCTTCACACTCCACCCCAGCCCATTCCTGCACAAAGACTGACCAACCAGCTCACTTGTGGTTTGGTAGGTAGCATGACCTTCTTGTGAGACATACTACAACCCACAAGTGTATAGCAACAGATCCAGAGACCAGAAGGACTTGTACCTCTGCTCCATTCCTGGGTCTAAATGCTTTGAGATTTCTATTAGGTCTATAAGTCCCCACCACAGACCTCCGCCAGAGAAATATCTGTAGCAACTCTCAACAACTCAAATCAGCCTTCACAGCAGTGCACCTACGTCTGCACACTTCCCAGGACTAAGATGCGGCTCTTCAACCAATCGGGAAGAATTAATTGTCACTCGTGAGAATATAGGGGCAAACTCGGCTTAGCAGAATCGGTATCGCCAAAGACCAGCCAGGAATAACTAATATGTAAGCAACCTCTCCTCTGATTAGCCTCGATCCAGTCGCCTCACTGACGGACTCTGCCTCCAGCTTGACTATATGGTCCCAGTGTCCTGATGCCATCTCTCCCGATGCCAGCATCAGGACATCATCTGATGCCACCTGATGTCCTGATGCCAGCTGTGAGCCAGCGCTAATCTCTAAAAGTTCTTCACCGATTGCTTTGAAATTTTGACACACTGTTCCATTCGAATACGCGCGCGTTTTTAATTACCTACTATATACATGCCTCACCTGTGACAGGTAAAAACATGTTTTGTTTTTTAAACAGTGCCATCTGTTGGATGTAAAATCAACATACACTATACTAAATATTTTACGGTTCAATTTCAATGTTTCCAATTACATTGTTAAATTGATTTTTCATAGATTTCAATTTATTTTCATTTTCATTTAATTATTTCACATGACATTGCATTGGAATTGGGCGGTATCATTGTCCATATCGTTCATTTCCTCAGTATAGTTAACTTTTTTATGGTTTTCATTTCATTTTTTATCTGTTCTTATTTTTCAGTGATGGGAACATCAGATCATTTGGGAATTCATCGGATAGGGGAGTGGGGAATGGTTGGGAAGACGAGGGGACAGGGAGGGGGGAATGAGGGGGGGAACGGGGGAGTGGGGAATGGTTGGGAAGACGAGGGGACAGGGAGGGGGGAATGAGGGGGGGGGAGGGGGGAATGAGAAATGGTTAGGAGGACATTGTCAGCTGACGCTCCCTCCCTCAACAAAACATTCCTCCTCCTACCATACTGTTTGTGGTGTTATTTCACTACATACACATGTTACATGATACGGAAAGTATCTACATATTTTATTCACCATAACTGTACAACTAAGCTGGTATCGTGTCCAAACAATATAGTGGCCACAAAAAATTGCATGACAAGTGACACAGTGGCTAGCAGACAACCTCACTCCCTCCCTCACCAAAATGGTTCCTTCCAACGTACTGTTCGTGCTTTTATTACACTATATATACACACATTACATATAAGTATCTACTAGATTTGTGTTCACCAGAGCGAACCACTAAGCTGGTATGGCGAGTCCAGACAATAACAGATGACGCTACTTCCCTCCCTCGCCAAGATTACTCCTCCCACCATACTATGCACATTACCCTATTACCACCACAATCCTGCAATTATCAAAATCCTGATCATTTTTATCAGTCAGGGGTCTTCTGTAATACTATCATCGTTAAATAATAGCAGTTACATATATATTTTGACATTTTTAGGCGATGCTGTGGTCACAGCAGCACGGCTGAACAGCAGTGCTGTTAGCTCATGCTGCGTGTGCCAGCCTTGGTTACTCACTCAGTACTGAGACTAACACCCAGGAATGTTACCCACAAATTTTTTCAAGATGGTGTTTGTTTACAGGAGTCTTGAGCCACAGGATGTGAGCCCCGTGTACCCACAGGAGTTTTGAATCCTACGCTATACCTATAATTGCCATGAGGTGCTCTGCGCACCCTTAATCTAGCACCTCAAGGCGCTCTGTGCAGTGTGATGGTTAAAAGGATGACCAACCCACACATCAAAAAGTGAAAAAATTACAATGTTTTGGTTTGTCCTGGACCATTATCAAGTAACGTGTAACAAGAAGTCACACAGGTTGATAATGGTCCAGAATGGACCAAAACGCCATCATTACTTTGCTTTCTGATTATGATTTGGTGATTATATCTTCTGCCACATTATTGTGACTAATCACCTGCAAATTTTAAAAGGCTGCAGAAAAGTACTGTATCACTATACACCAAAGCCATTAATGCAAACAACACTTGAAATGAGGAATCCAAGAATATCTCCATAAACATTTGTCAATTATGACTACACCTGTCCTCTCACCGAATCGCTAAGATCCAGAGCGATCCTCTCTGATGGGGTGAACTGTCCACTGTTCCAGGTTGAATCCTCAAAATGATCTTCTGGATTGATAAACCACACAGAACTCACTTCTGAAACCACTGGAGACAGCTCATCTTCTATGAACAAACACAGCCCACCGAGTCAGGAGATTCCCCCATGAACTATTTTATATTGGAGATTCTTTCTTATGGTGGGCTTCAGGATCCTGCAGACACTCTTTCCTTTTCTTTGTAAATGTTATCCCAAACTGACTTGATTCCTACATCAAGTTTTCTTCTTACTGCAGAATTCATTTCCTAGCAATAAAAGTCAGCAAGTACCAATGAGTACTGCCTTAGCACTAAACTCAGTTAAACCAGCAATACTCTGTTTGTCCATAGTGTTAACTTGTATTTCTATTAGTAGTTCTGGTCGCAAAAATAATTATTGGGTACAAAATTTTTAAAATCATCATAAATCACTATCATAAGAATAACCATTGTATCCTGCTCTATGTATGTCATATGTTAAGCATTGTAACAAATTTGTTATTATACGCTACTCATTTATGCAGCTGTTCTCCTAGATTGTTCTCGTGCAAATAAACTCACTAAACTCCGTAGCTCACTGTGCAGGAATCACTGCGCTGACATTAATTACTGTAATCACCACTGCAGACAAGCATTCATTATGACCACTTTCAACAGGTTGGACTTATCATCATGAGAGTGGTGTGGTGTGCAGACAAGCATTCATTATGACCACTTTCAACAGGTTGGACTCATCATCATGAGAGTGGTGTGGTGTTCAAAGTCAATGATAATGATAATAAAAACAAAAAGTATAACTTACTGGGAGGATTTGAACATTGTCAAACTTTATAATTTGACTCTGACATCAAGTAATAACAAAAGGTGATGAAAAATTCCTAAATTCCAGCAAAACACCAGCTTTCAATATACTTTATAAAATCAAAAACACAAGAATCATGCAACTTCAAAAGTATATCAGTTTTATTTTAAAAGAGGACTTACTTTGACAGGTGTTTGCGTGCAGAAGGCAAGGTGGCGAGTTCTTCTTTCATGACATATCGCTTCGTGCCCAGACAGTACTGCTCCATGTAAGTGGGCCAGTGAAGAGCTGACAAGGCAAAATTGAATGTGCATTGATCAGCTTCAGATAAAGATGCCCACAGATTTTGCACATTGTCATTAGAGAAGCTCCACTCATGAGTGGTGAAGTACTCCAAGCACGCTGCAGCACGGTCCAGCTTCTGGGCAATCCTCACCATGCTGTGGGTCAAATATAAAGCCACCAGTGAAAGAATAAACACTGGCCGAGGTCTTAAAAAACCAGCGTTGAATGTAATGAAACGCCATTTTCTGGGTGAGACCCAGAGTCTTCCCGGAGCTATCTAGGCTGATATGCTAATGTCAGACTTTGGCATCAGTCATGTGTATGGAGTTCTGTGGGTCTACCAGGGACCATGAGCCAGAACCTGGCCACCTCAGAAGAGGCATGAGGAGCCATGGCCTATAGAAACCCACGTGTGGTTGGAAGTATTCTATGGGTCAGGCACCCAGAAAGGTAAGCATCCCAAAATAAACCCCTATTCTGATGAAAATTGCGACGAAAAGCCGAACAAGAGGATAGAACTCCCCAAACCGAAACGGGCAAACGAGTATGACGTCACACGTTGCCACACCGCTGTCTGCACAGCTCCCCCCCTCCCCGGTAGGGGGAAGGGGGGAGCCCCAGGCCCCCGCGCCGGCCATCCACCTTTCAATTATGAGGCTGGACATCAAAACACGTGAAAAACCGCCGACCCAGGGGAGGGAGGGTTGCGGGGGAGCCTCCGGGTCTCACCCAGAAAATGGCATTTCATTACATTCAATGCTGGTTTTCTGGGGGGAGCCCTGTTGGGCTCTATTATCTACTATCTACCCAAAGACGAAAACAAGAGAGGACCTAACCCAGGAGGTGGAAGACGCACACACCCCAACGCGAAGCGGAGACAAAAACTGCAACTGCCAACCCAAGGCCACACAGGCCTGACAAGGCCCAGGAACATCAACGAAGGAACACAGAGCCAACCAACGAACGAATTGACCATGGGGACAGACAGCAGTCTGGCAGGACTGAACTACCCCGCGGACGACCTGAGAGAACCACACCCTGTAACAGGGAAGAAGGGAACCCTGGAACAACCCAAAGTGTGACCCCAGTCACGGCAGCCGTGGCACGCCAAGCACGGTGAAGTGCTGCAACTGAATACAACACACAATGCACCCCCGGCCAGACCAACCAAGCATCAAGCAACCCAAGAACCCCTCCGGAAAGCAGCCGAGCCAGTGTTCGCCAGAAAAGAAGGAGATGACTGCAAGCAAACAAAACTTACCAGGAGAACCAAAAGAGCCAAAACCCAGGCGCCGGAGGAGGGCATGAAGCACTCCAACCTGACTCCCAGAGGCCAACACCAACAAGAAAAGAACCTCGGAAAACAACTCGGAACCGAAGGGGCCACAAGAAACCGAGGAGATGAGAAAAGAGCATGCAATCCAAGAACCAGGACGGCTCAAACATCGCAAGAGCAAGCCACAGGTGAACCACGCCAGAGACGACTCGCAAAGCAGTGCAGAGACAACACCAAAACCGAAGCAACCTGGAGCGGCTCCGCCAGTACTGCACGAGACTAGGCGACCGTATGTGGCAAGATGACGGCCCTAAACCTCTACAAGAGAAGGGACAAGACCACACCAAGAAAACATAGCAAACCGACAAAGGGACAGAAAGAAAAAGGAAGGACCGCCAAAGAAAACCCCACACCGCCGCCAAGACGAAGCACGCAGGTGGGACACCATCAACGAAGCCACCTGACCACCAACAGATAGTGAGATACTCGAGGCAGAACTGAACCAGCACCGCCATGGACCGACCGAGCATAGGAAGAGGCGGAGCCACGGGAAAACCTCAGGTGCAACTACCGAGCAAGCAGAGCCGGAACCCAAGCTGGCAAGGAATGAGAAGCAACGTCTGCCGTACAGAAAACTTCCCAATGCTAGCGAGCGCGCCATGAGATTGGAAACACTGTGGTTCCAATGCAAGACTCATGAGAAGTGATACCGCGAGATCCGGAAAATGCCAACTGGCAGGGTAAGCCAGGAACCAGGAACCCAAACCCGGCAAGCCTGGAAAGAACCAAATAAAGGGGTGGTGCAAAAGCAGGGAACTGAACATCGACAAAGTCCAACCTAGCAATAGGAGAGCCAAGAAGCACATACTAAACCACACAACGATGTGTAACGAGAGGGGCGAGGTAACATTAAAACTATTCCATCCCGTGACACTTAGTTATCGCAACACAAACAAGTGTAAACTAACTTGCTCAGGGCTTCTCGCAGACGTCAAGCCCTGATAAGGAACCTATACACAAAACAACCCAACTACCCCTCACATATCACCCTGCAGGTCAAATGACCTGAATCAGATACAGTATAACAAGCCATACGGACTAGAAAAACAGCCCCAGCACCAGCAGCCAGGGACAAGAGTGTAGAAGGAAGATGAGGAACGAGGAAGACAAGCAGCAATGGGAACGAAAGGGACAGGACCAACAACACACAGAGGCCACATCGATGTTAGGCGTTTGACAGTCGATTTGCGAGACTGAAGAGCAAAGCTCAACCCCCCACAAGCACAACTAGGTGAGGACAACGAGGTGAGTACAGAGAATCGAATGGATATGGAAGGGCTAAGCCAGGCACTGCAAGACAGTCAAGGAATAAGTGACCAAAATAAGACCACAAAAGACGTGGCCATGCCCCACCATGTAACAAATCAGCACATGGTCAACCCATGTGCCCTCATCCCTCGTGTGCCGCGCCATTAGTGAAATATTTTTTTAAATAAGTTTTTTATAGTAATTCTGAACATTTTTGGAAAAGACAATGTCTGGTAGCAGCATCAATCGTTCTGGAGGTGTTAAGAGGAAGAAGATTGTCCTAACAATTAAAGACAATTAGGAATTACTAACAGAGTGTTAATCGAGTTCATGTACCGTGCACCCCACACCTATCCAGTGGGCGGCAGTGGAAAGTTTCACAAACGCACACAATGGGCTCAGGGACTGAACCACACAATTCACTGAGCCAAGCAAGTTACAATCTTAAAGAGCTAGTTACAAAATCAATATAAGTTGCCACAGACGAACAAAGAAGGCCACAGGAAGAAGCACGCAAGGGGCCAAACAAAATGCCACAACCAACCCCCAACATGCACGCAAAAACCAGAAACCAGTGCCTGGCCAAAAGAGACGCCTGACCGCATAAACTCACCTGCAGAGCATAGGCAAGAACGTGTCACAACACATCGTAGCCAAGAATATTCCGGGAGCACCGCCAGTGGAATAAGGCCAGAGCCGCACATGCAGAAGAGTAGGGCAGAGGCGAACGCGGCGCCCCCATATGTAGAGAAAACAAGGCGCCTTCCCCATATTGGTAATCCTGAACACCCACAGTATCTACGGGACACGGACTGGAGAGATGAGAGGAGCGAGAGAGGTGAAGCACCCGAGAGAAAAAGGACGCGGAACACCAGCACTTGTGTACACTGTCCATAACAAAACAAACCCCCACAGCGCATGCGCAGGACGCATGGGGTCCGAACAGCACAACCCCGCCCGGCAGGGAGGGGCGCCAACGAGGAGTATTGAAGGAATATTAGCAGTGCCTAGACAGAGCACAGAAAGAAGATATACTGTACACACTTTATTATCCGGGATTCGAACATCCGGAAAACGCCCTTATACGGCCAAAATCATGACCGGATAAAGTTATCTCAATATCCGGCCAAAATGTCCGTGGGAGCCGGATAAAAACTCGGAGCCGGTTAATTTGCTGCCGATATTACACTATCCTGACAGTCAGCCGGATAAGCATTGAATTGTCCGGATATGAAAGCTATGCAGGCCATAGCATAGATATGAAAGATAGAAAGATATGAAAGATATGAAATATATGAAATCCCACTTTCATATCTTTCATAGAAAGATATGAAAGCGGGATTAATACGGGCCATACCGTATTAATCCCGTCTGGCTGTGGCTTGAGACGCATGGTGGAGGAAGGGGTGGGGTGGGAGGGGAGCATCGGGAGGGACCACCTGGGTACAGGAATTACCATTAATTTTAGAACAATTCATCATAGCCAAAAACAAAAGAAATACTAGTAATTATGTAATAACAAATATAAGTTTCCTAAAAACAATAAGCACAGGCAGAAGTTTCCTTCAAAAATATTGGCCTACGTAACGTGCTATAGCTACCCCAAGTGGACCCGTCTAACACTGGTCAACCCATGTACTCCCATTCCTCGTGTGCCGTGCCGTTAGTGAAATATTTTTTTAAATAAGTTTTTTTTCATAGTAACTTTGAACATTTTTGGCCAAGACTATGTCTGGTAGCAGCAGCAATCGTTCTGGAGGTGTTAAGAGGAAGAAAGTTGTCCTAACAATTAAAGACAAGTTACGTGTTATACACCTCAACCAGTACGGCGTCACAGGCAAGCCAAATGTCTTCAACAAGTGAGGCATCATCACAGGCAAGCCAAGTGCCTTTAACAAGTGAGGCACAAGCAAGCACCTTCAATAAGTGAGGCATCACAAGCAAGCCAAATGCCTTCAACAAGTGAGGCTTCACAGGCAAGCCAAGCGCCTTCAACAAGTGAGGCGCAAGCAAGCAAGCGCCTTCAACAAGTGAGGCGCTAGCAAGCAAGCGCCTTCAACAAGTGAGGCGCAAGCAAGCAAGCGCCTTCAACAAGTGAGGTGTCACAGGCAAAGCCAAGCACTTTCAACAAGTGAGGCCCAAGCAAGCGCCTTCAACAAGTGAGGTGTCACAGGCAAGCTAAATGCCTTCAATCAGTGAGGCTTCAGCAGCTGGCAGTCAAAACTAACTTTGCTTAATGAACTGTACAGTAATTTTAAGTGTTAATTTTAATGTTGTGTTAGTATAGGTTACGTAAATTGTTAAGAATTCTTAAGTTTAAGATGTGTGGCATCAATCAAGAAGACGAACACCAAGAAGGTAAGTTAAGGTTTCTAGTTGAATATTTAATAATTATATGTGGTAAGGCAATTCAAATTATGTTGTTTGTAGTATAAAAATAATTGGAAATGGTCACTTTTGGTCTCAGAGATGAAAAAGTACCATTTTCTAGAACACGTGAATATCTGGCTGGGGGTCCTTCCCATATAGTCCGGATAATCGAGTGGAGACAGTAATAACAAAAGAATGAGACAGTATCGAAAACCAAAAAGAAGCACAGAAGAGAACCAACGAGTCCAAAAAACCAGCGTTGAATGTAATGAAACGCCATTTTCTGTGGGGAGCCCCGGAGGCTCCCTGAAGCTTATCGGGCTAATGTATGTTATATTAGACCGGGACATTAGCTAAGGAGTTCAGACCTACCAGGGATCAGCACCAGAACCTGGCCCCTTCAGAGAGGTTTCATGGAGCAATGGCCCTGGAAAACCCCCTTGTGGTTGGGGTTTTCCTTATCTGCCATTGACCAGGGTTAGGCACCCAGAAAGGTAGACATAACAAAACAAACCCCACATGGTAAAAAACTAAAACATAAAACTGAACAGAGAGATAGAAACTCCCTACAATCCCAAGGAAACAAGCAAACATCACACTTTACTGCTGCGCCGATCGTCCGCGCATCCTCCCCGCCCCGAGAGGGGAAGGGGGAAGCCCCGGACCTCACCACGCCGGCTGCCTAGCATCAATTCGGAAGCTAAGCTTTAACCAACGCGAAAAAAAAGCCGACCGGTGGGAGGGAGGGTTGCCAGGGAGCCTCTAGGGCTCACCCAGAAAATGGCGTTTCATTACATACAATGCTGATTTTCTGTGGGGAGCCCCTATGGCTCCCTGGAGCTTCATAGCCAAAGAGAAGGAAAAGAAAGGGCTGACCCGGGAGGTGGCCGCCACAAACTCTGCAACGCAAAACCGATTGATTGATTGACGAAGATTAAGCCACCCAAAAGGTGGCACGGGCATGAATAGCCCGTAAGTGGTGGCCCTTTTATGCCATTACCAGTATCAAGAGCTGATACTGGAGATCTGTGGAGGTGCGAATGCACCCTGCATGACGGGAGATGTCTCCCTTATGAATGTGTTAAGATGAAGATGAAGCAACCCAAAAGGTGGCACGGGCATAAATAGCCCGTAAGTGGTGGCCATTTTAAGCCATTACCAGTATCAAGAGCTGATACTGGAGATCTGTGGAGGTGTGAATGCACCCTGCATGACGGGAGATGTCTCCCTTGTGAATGTGTTAAGATGAAGATGAAGCCACCCAAAAGGTGGCACGGGCATGAATAGCTCGTAAGTGGTGGCCCTTTTGAGCCATCACCAGTATCAATAGATGATACTGGAGATCTGTGGAGGTGCGACTGCACCCAGCGTGACGGGAGATGTCTCCCGGACCAAATGGTGACCAGATGGTGGCAAAACCGAGACAACAGGTTGCAACCTGCAACCCAAGGCAACAAGAACGCACAGGAGCAGGCACGTACACAAAGAACAGGCGGCCAGGACCCTGTGCGACCCTCAAATCCTCGCGCCCGAAATGAGTGCTAGACATCACCAACACGGCAGCAAAAGCTGCAAACGTCCAAAGGGCACGGGCGCAAGGATAGGCCGCAGGCTGAAAACTCTGCAGACAACCTGGGAGACCCGAGCCCTGAAACAGGGAACGAGGGGAACCGGATCAACCCAAAGTGCGTCCCCAGACACGGTATGCAGGTAACAGCAAAGAGGCGCAACCGGACAACACAGAACGCACCCCCGGCTGAACCAATCAAGCATCAATAACCCAAGTACCCCTCCGGAAAGCAGCCGTCTCGACCGTCACCAGAAGGACGGAGAAAGGCTGCAAACGTACAAACCTACCACCAGTACCAAAGAGCAGAAACCCCTGCACCAGAAGAGAGCTGGAAGCTCCCTGACCCTACCCACAGAGGCCCATGCCAACAAAATATGGCCTATGAAAACCAAACTTGAACCGAAGGGGCAACCACAAACTGAGGAGAAGATGATAAGAGGGCACCCTGATCAAGGACCAGGATGGCTTAGGCGACGCATGAGCAGGCTGGAGGTGAAACAAAACACGAGAAAGCGTACGGAACGGGGCGGATGTAATTACCTAAGTGTAGTTACAGGATGAGAGCTACGCTCGTGGTGTCCCGTCTTCCCAGCACTCTTTGTCATATAACGCTTTGAAACTACTGACGGTCTTGGCCTCCACCACCTTCTTACTTAACTTGTTCCAACCGTCTACCACTCTATTTGCGAAGGTGAATTTTCTTATATTTCTTCGGCATCTGTGTTTAGCTAGTTTAAATCTATGACCTCTTGTGGCATAGGCTCCTCGTACAATATTCTTTATATGGTCCTCAGGTGATAGTTTTCTATCAAGAACCATCCCGAGATCTCTTTCTTCATCAAAATTCTTTAAAGATTTCAAACATAATATATAGGTTGCGTGGGGTCTATGGTCTCCTATTCCACATTCCATAACATGGCATTTATTAACATTAAATTCCATTTGCCAAGTGGTGCTCCATATACTTATTTTGTCCAGGTCATCTTGAAGGGCATGACAATCATCTAAGTTTCTTATCCTTCCTATTATCTTAGCACCATCAGCAAACATGTTCATATAATTCTGTATACCAACTGGTAGATCATTTATGTACACAATAAACATCACTGGTGCAAGAAATGAACCCTGTGGTACTCCACTTTTGACATTTCTCCATTCCGATACATTGCCCCTGATTACTGCCCTCATTTTTCTATCAGTCAGAAAATTTTTCATCCATGATAGAAGCTTACCTGTCACCCCTCCAATATTTTCCAGTTTCCAGAACAACCTCTTATGTGGAACTCTGTCGAAAACCTTTTTTAGGTCCAGATAGATGCAGTCAACCCAACCATCTCTTTCCTGTAATATCTCTGTGGCTCGATGATAGAAACTGAGTAAATTCGATACACAGGATCTTCCAGATCGAAAATCATACTGTCTGTCTGATATTATATCATTTCTCTCTAGGTGTTCTACCCATTTAGTTTTGATTAGCTTTTCCAATACTTTCACTATTACACTTGTCAATGATACAGGTCTATAATTGAGGGGGTCTTCCCTGCTGCCACTTTTGTAGATTGGAACTATGTTAGCCCGTTTCCACACGTCTGCTACGATTCCTGTACACAGGGATGCCTGAAAGATCAGGTGAAGTGGAATGCTGAGCTCAGATGCACATTCTCTCAGAACCCATGGTGAAACGCCATCTGGGCCAGCTGCTTTGTTCTTACCGAGCTCCTTGAGAATTTTTTCCACTTCGTCTCTAGACACCTCTATGTGCTCTATGTGACGTCCACCATGAACGCAAGCCGGAGCGGCTCCGCCAGCGCCACACGAAACGAGGCGACAGTATGAAACATCAATAACTGTAGTCCTGAAAACCCAAGAAAGGACAAGACAACCCGATGTGAAAGAGAAGACAACCTACAAAGAGCAAGAAAAAGGTGAATAGAAACACCAGGAACGTCATACTGTCGCCGAGACAAAGCTCGCAGGTCGGACACCATCAACGAAGCCACCTGATCACCATAGAGATGGTGATACACCCGCGTCAAATTACCAGACGCAAAGAGCCGAGGAGAAGGCCGAACCAGTCACGTACAGGACCAGTCCGACCTACCAAAAGAGGCTGAGCGGCGAGAAAAACACCCCAGGTTCGGACACCTATCAAGCAGCCTCTGAAAATAAAGCTGGGCCGGCCACCAAGAGACCATGAGGACAATTCTCCTTGGGAATAGACTCCAACCGAGCCAGAACCCGAAGCAACAGCTGGACCGGGAGAAGAGGAACAGATACCCCCACCTCGACTAGTCCTGCCAAAAGGCATCCACCGTGAACGCCTCGCAGGCGGGTAAGGGCACCACATGGAATGGGCGACGCCGAGACCATGCCGACGCGAAGATGTCCATGGCCAGGAGTCCATACATTCGGCAGAGCCAATGAAACGAGTCGGCGACGACTGGCCAATCTGCGAACAGAGCAATGAACTGAGACAGGCTGTCCGCCAGGATGCAGGACATACCCCAGACTCGTGGAAGGTCTTACAACCATAGAGAATGTCTGCGACTACAGGAGAATAGACAGATATGTAAAAGGGAAAGATCGACCTTTGAGGATCACCCTAAATGGTACCAAACAAATGGAAGAAGTATTAAGGAATGCTAGAAAATTACAAAGTGATGAGGATGGGAAAGTGTGGTCATTAAGATGAGATCTTTCAAAAGAAGATAGAGAGAAGCTGAAACTGAACCTCGCCGAGGCAAAACGTTTAAATGAGAGTAGGAATGAAGAAGAAATCAATTCTTTTTTCTACAAAGTGATAGGGGTAGGCAGAACAGTAAAGTGGTACATAAAGGCAAACCAACAAAATCATTAGAGAAAGGGGGAGTGAAAAATAAGAAGAGGGGGAACAAGTTCCTCAAGATTGCATACACCAACATAGATGGAGTAAGATCAAAGATACTGGAGTTAAGTGATATAATATAGCTGTAGACACCAGACATTGTTGCACTCACGGAGACAAAACTTGAAGATGCTATTTTAAATGAGGTCATATTCCCAAGGGGCTACTCAATTTGGAGACGGGACAGAAAAATCAGGAAAGGCGGTGGCGTTGCTGTGCTGGTGAAAGAACACCTAAAGGTGAACGAAATAGTGACTGCCAATCCACAAGAAGTTGACATAATAGCACTAGAGATCTGCCATGAGGATGATAAACTAATGATCATAAAAGCATATAGTCCACCGTTAAGCAGCACATGGTCAAAGGAGGAGCTAGATAGTAAACGAGAAGGTCTTATAACAATAATGAGAGAGATCACAGCGAGAGCGGATAACGATAGTTCACGACTGTTGATAGTCGGCGACTTCAACTTGAAATCCATAGACTGTGAAGCATGTGAAGCTAAAACAGAAGATTTCTGGACCTGTAAATTTGTAGACGTTATCCTGGAAACATTCTTGAATCAACATGTTAAACAAGCTACGAGGATGAGGGAAGGGGACGTCCCCTCCATGCTAGATTTGATATTTACCAGGAAGGAGGAAGAAATATTTGACATTCAGTACCTTCCTCCCTTGGGTAAAAGTGACCATGTCTTTTTGGGAATAAAGTATGCAATGCGTTATAATCTGGAAGAAAATATGACGGTCGATGCAAATGAAAAACCTGACTTTAGGAGAGGACATTATGGCAACCTTAGAAAACTTTTTAGTGAGTATAATTGGACAGACATGTTGCTAGGCAAGGAAGTGAATGAGATGCATGTCAGGTTTTGTGAAATATATGATAAAGGCACAAAATTTTTTTATACCAAAACAGAGAAGCCGAACTAGGAAACAGGATTGGTTCAACAGAAAGTGCGAGAGGGCCAGAGACCAAAAGACACAAAAATGGAATCAATACAGGAAGAGGCCGAACCCCCAAACATACCAGCGATACAAAGATGCGAGAAACAACTACACGGCAGTGAGGAGAGAGGCAGAAAGAAATTTTGAAAAAGGGATTACAGACAAATGCAAAACAGAACCAGGTCTGTTCTATAAATTCATAAACAACAAATTGCAGGTAAAGGATAATATTCAGAGGTTGAAAATGGGAAATAGATTCACGGAAAATGAAAAGGAAATGAGTGAAACATTAAACGAAAAGTTCCAAAGTGTGTTTGTACAAAATGAAATCTTCAGGGAACCAGATACAATAAGAATTCCAGAGAACAACATAGAGCACATAGAGGTGTCCAGAGACGAAGTGGAAAAAATGCTCAAGGAGCTAAATAAGAACAAAGCAGTTGGTCCAGATGGAGTTTCACCATGGGTTCTGAGAGAATGTGCACCTGAGCTCAGCATTCCTCTTCAACTGATTTTTCAGGCATCCCTGTATACAGGAGTTGTAGCTGATGTGTGGAAAAAGGCTAACATAGTTCCAATCTACAAAAGTGGAAGCAGGGAAGACCCCCTTAATTATAGACCGGTATCATTGACAAGTGTAATAGTCAAAATATTGGAAAAAATAATTAAAACTAAATGGGTAGAACACCTGGAGAGAAATGATATAATATCAGACAGACAGTATGGTTTTCGATCTGGAAGATCCTGTGTATCGAATTTACTCAGTTTCTATGATCGAGCAACAGACATATTACAGGAAAGAGATGGGTGGGTTGACTGCATCTATCTGGACCTAAAAAAGGCTTTCGACAGAGTTCCACATAAGAGGTTGTTCTGGAAACTGGAAAATATTGGAGGAGTGACAGGTACGCTTCTAACATGGATGAAAAATTTTCTGACTGATAGAAAAATGAGGGCTGTGATCAGAGGCAATGTATCGGACTGGAGAAATGTCACAAGTGGAGTACCACAGGGTTCAGTTCTTGCACCAGTGATGTTTATTGTGTACATAAATGATCTACCAGTTGGTATACAGAATTATATGAACATGTTTGCTGATGATGCTAAGATAATAGGAAGGATAAGAAACTTAGATGATTGTCATGCCCTTCAAGAAGACCTGGACAAAATAAGTACATTGAGCGCCACTTGGCAAATGGAATTTAATGTTAATAAATGCCATGTTATGGAATGTGGAATAGGAGAACATAGACCCCCACACAACCTATATATTATGTGAGAAATCTTTAAAGAATTCTGATAAAGAAAGAGATCTAGGGGTAGTTCTAGATAGAAAACTATCACCTGAGGACCACATAAAGAATATTGTGCGAGGAGCCTATGCCACGCTTTCTAACTTCAGAATTGCTTTTAAATACATGGATGGCGATATACTAAAGAAATTGTTCACGACTTTTGTTAGGCCAAAGCTAGAATATGCAACAGTTGTGTGGTGCCCATATCTTAAGAAGCACATCAACAAACTGGAAAAGGTGCAAAGACATGCTACTAAGTGGCTCTTAGGCAAACAATTAGGAAAGAACTGGTAACCAACAGTAAACTGGTACAAAACACTGTAGATAGAAGTAAGTCCATAGTAGTTTTTGGATGTTTAGAGAAGGAAATTCCATCTAGGGTGGACCGAGCAGCAGAAGAGATGAAAATCATAGAAAAAATAGTAGGAATTGGAGAAGGCCTAAATTCAAAGGAGCATGTCAGTGATTTTATGAGGATAGGAAAATATGAGAAAGACAAGAACTGCCCCTTAAGGGTGACGTTTAATTGAGTGAAAGATATGACAGAAGTGCTTCGGAATACCAGAAAACTGCAATGTGATAAGGATGGCAAACTTTGGTCAATAAGACAAGACCTCTCAATAGAGGACAGAGAAAAACTGAAAATGAACCTCACTGAAGCCAAACGTCTAAATGGGGATAGAAATGAAGAAGAGAAATTCTTTTTTTCTGCAAAGTGTCAGGGACTGGAAAGCTTGTGAAATGGTATATAAAGACAAAGCAACAAAATCATTAAAGGAAGGGAGTGTAAAGAACAAAGGGAAAGGGAACATATTCCTGAAAATAGTATATACCAATATAGATGGAGTGAGATAAAAAATATTGGAGTTGAAAGATATAATCAAGCTCAAAGTCCCAGATATTGTCGCATTATCAGAGACTAAACTTGAAGAAAATATTTTAAATGAGGTCGTGTTCCCAAGGGGCTCCTCAGTTTGGAGACGTGACAGGAAAACTAAGAAGGGGGGGGGGGGAGGAGTGGCTGTGCTGGTGAAAGAACACCTGAATGTAAGAGAATTAATGTTTGAAAACCCTAGAGATATTGACATAATGGCACTGCAGCTCTGTAATCAAGATAAGCTGATAATTTTAAATGCCTACAGCCCACCAGCAAGCAACACATGGACAAAGGAAGAACTGGATGACAAACGTGAGGGTCTCATAATAGTCATGAGAGAGATTATGGTAAGAGCTGACAAAGATAAATCCCGATTGTTGGTACTGAGGGACTTTAACTTTAAGGCAATAGATTGGGAGGCCTACGAGGCAAGAACAGAGGACATTTGGACAGGCAGGTTTGTAAACTTCATCTTGGAGACATTCATGTATCAACACGTCAAGCAGGCCACAAGAATGAGGGAAGGGGATGTTCCGTTAGTACTGGATCTAGTATTCACCAGGAAAGAAGAGGAGGTATTTAACATCCAGTACCTTCCTTCCTTGGGAAAGAGTGATCACGTCCTCTTGGACATTAAATACGCTATGCGATATACTCTAGTAAAGAATGGGGACAGTGAAACAGTTGTTAAACTCGATTTCAAGAGAGGACGCTATGGGGAACTTAGAATTTTTTTCTTGGGTATAATTGGACACACTTGTTGCTAGGCAAGGAAGTAAATGAGATGTATGCCAAATTTTGCACAATATATGATGAAGGCACACAAACATTCATACCAAAACAGACATGCAGACCTGGGAAACAGGGTTGGTTCAACAGCAATTGTGCGAGGGCCAGAGATCAAAAGACAAAAGCATGCAATCATTATAGAAAGAGGCCAAACCCCCAAACATACCAGCAATACAAAGATGCAAGAAACAACTACACGTCAGTAAGGAGAGAGGCAGAGAGGGACTTTGAGAACGGTATAGCAGACAAATGTAAATCAGATCCAGGCCTTTTCTATAAATTCATTAAAAGTAAGGTGCAGGATAATACTCAGAGGATAAAAATGGGGGACAGATACATGGAAAATGAAAAGGAAATGTGTTAAACATTAAACAAAAAGTTCCAAATTGTGTTTGTACAAAATGAGATCTTCAGAGAACCAGACACAATAAGAACTCCACAGAACAACATAGAGCATATAGAGGTGTCTAGAGACGAAGTGGAAAATATGCGAAAGGAGCTCAGTAAGAATAAAGCAGTTGGCCCAGATGGAGTTTCACCATGGGTTCTGAGAGAATGTGCATCTGAGCTCAGCATTCCATTTCACCTGATCTTTCAGGCATCCCGGTGTACAGGAGTCATAGCAGACATGTGGAAACAAGCTAACATAGTTCCAATCTACAAGAGTGGCAGCAGGGAAGACCCCCTCAATTATAGACCTGTATCAATTGACTAGTGTAATAGTGAAAGTATTGGAAAAACTAATCAAAACTAAATGGGTAGAACACCTGGAGAGAAATGATATTATATCAGACAGACAGTATGGTTTTCGATCTGGAAGATCCTATGTATCGAATTTGCTCAGTTTCTATGATCGAGCCACAGAGATTTTACAGGAAAAAGATGGTTGGGTTGACTGCATCTATCTGGACCTAAAAAAGCCTTTCAACAGAGTTCCACATAAGAGGTTGTTCTAGAAACTGGAAAATATTGGAGGGGTGACAGGTGAGCTTCTAAAATGGATGAAAAATTTCCTGATAGAAAAATGAGGGCAGTAATCAGAGGCAATGTATCGGACTGCAGAAATGTCACAAGTGGGGTACCACAGGGTTCAGTTCTTGCACCAGTGATGTTTATTGTCTACATAAATGATCTACCAGTTGGTATACAAAAATACATGAACATGTTTGCTGATGATGCTAAGATAATAGGAAGGATAAGAAACTTAGATGATTGTCATGCCCTTCAAGATGACCTGGACAAAATAAGTATATGGAGCACCACTTGGCAAATGGAATTTAATGTTAATAAATGCCATGTTATGGAATGTGGAATAGGAGACCATAGACCCCACGCAACCTATATATTATGTTTGAAATCTTTAAAGAATTTTGATGAAGAAAGAGATCTCGGGATGGTTCTTGATAGAAAACTATCACCTGAGGACCATATAAAGAATATTGTGCGAGGAGCCTATGCCACACTTTCTAACTTCAGAATTGCTTTTAAATACTGTACATGGATGGCGATATACTAAAAGAATTGTTCACGACTTTTGTTAGGCCAAAGCTAGAATATGCAGCGGTTGTGTGGTGCCCATATCTTAAGAAGCACATCAACAAACTGGAAAAGGTGCAAAGACATGCTACTAAGTGGCTCCCAGAACTGAAGGGCAAGAGCTATGAGGAGAGGTTAGAGGCATTAAATATGCCAAAACTAGAAGACAGAAGAAAAAGAGGTGATATGATCACTACGTACAAAATAGTAACAGGAATTTATAAAATCGATAAGGAAGATTTCCTGAGACCTGGAACTTCAAGAACAAGAGGTCATAGATTTAAACCAGCTAAACACAAATGCCGAAAAAATATAAGAAAATTCACTTTCGCAAACAGAGTGGTAGACGGTTGGAACAAGTTAAGTGAGAAGGTGGTGGAGGCCAAGACCGTCAGTAATTTCAAAGCGTTATACGACAAAGAGTGTTGGGAAGACGGAACACCACGAGCGTAGCTCTCATCCTGTAACTACACTTAGGTAATTACAGAGGGGGGAAAGGAAAAACCCCACTCTCCATAACCGTAAGTCCTGTTCACAGGGTAGAAAGCCCCGAGGAGGTCCAACGGGGCCCCAAGGCCCCCAAAGTCAGCCCCTCCCCAGCCCTGGGAACCTCCTCGGCAGGCCCCGGGGCAGAGTCGTCCCCCCAAAGCCCCAGTCTCACAAGAAAAAGCCGGGGGTAGCCGGAATTACTAAGGAAGGGAGCCCACTGGCAGACTCATACAACATGGCTGGAGGAACAGGCTCGAACGCCTCCATCGCTACCCCAGAAGGAGAAATCCCCGAGACCGCCCAAGTCTCAAGACCCTCGAATCCCTGCCCTGACCCCGAACCCACAGATGGTAAAGATCCGGATGGAGGGAGGAAGGGGGGCGGGGGGGTTGACCCGACGAAATACAACAGGGGAAAGACAAAGGGGCGCGGAGGGAAACAAAACCGAAGCAACCAACACCCCCAAGCCCCATCACAACAACCAAGACGGGGCAGCCTCGGGGTTTCTGGAGAGCAAACAACCTAGTGTGTTGCAACCACCTGAACCCAACATGCAATGCCCGTGCTGCCTGCACCCCGCATAGTCAGTATAAAACTGGGTAACCGAGTCACAAACAAGCAATGAAACTTGCAGGACTCCGAGTCAAAGGTGCCACCAACCCCACAGGCAGCAGACGGAGGCAAAAAACCAGCGTTGAATGTAATGAAACGCCATTTTCTGGGTGAGTCCCGGAGGCTTCCCGGAGTTATCCATGGCTGATATGGATACCCTAACTATTTTGCATCAGTCGATGTGGGTGGAGTTCTAGGCCTACCAGGGACCACGAGCCAGAACCTGGCCCCCTCAGAGAGGCACGGGGAGCAATGGCCCATAGAAATGCACATGTTATTTGGAGCATTCTATATCTGCCATCGACCGGGACAGGCACTCAGAAAGGTAAGCGCCACAAAACAAACCCCTATTCTGGTTAACAACAAAAATCGACAAACGAGTGGACAGAACTCCCCCAGGAAAACGAACTAACAAGCATGACGTCACACGAGCCGCGCCGCATGTCTGCGCAGCTCCCCCCTCCCCGGGAGGGGAAAGGGGGAGCCCCAGACCCCCGCGCCGGCGATCCCCGCCCCAGTTCTGAGGCTGGATATCAAAACCGCAAAAAAAAACGCCGACCGGAGGGCGGGAGGGTGCCGGGGAGCCTCCGGGACTCACCCAGAAAATGGCGTTTCATTACATTCAATGCTGGTTTTCTGGGGGGAGCCCCTATGGCTCCCCGGAGCTACCTCACCAAAGACTACCTAAGAAAACAAGGGGACATACCCGGGAGGCGGTCGGTGAATCACTCCTCAACACGAAGTCGAGACAACAACCCAAGGTATATCATTCGCCAGAAAAAAGGGAGAATGGCCGCAGACGAAGAAACCTATGATCACGACCATAGGAGCCAAAAACACTGCGCCTGAGAAGAGCAAGAAGCTCTGCCACATGACCCCCAAAGGCGAATGCCAACACAAAAAGAAAACCGAGGCAAAGCAAACCTGACCCCAAGGAGCCACAACCAAGGAGAAGAAAAACGGGAGAGCACCCTGTCCAAAGACCAGGACGACACAGGCAGTGCATAAGCAGGCCGGAGGCGTAACAACGCACGATACAACCTGCGAAACGGCGCAGGAGGAGTATCGATACCGAAGGCTAGCAGTAGAAACCAAGGTGCCAGACCCAGGAACGGCCCCAAGCGCCTCTACAACCTCCGCAAGCCAATCCTATGACAGCCCCAGGAGGGAAAAGAAAACGCAGGGCCAAAACGAAAATGCCACAAGTGTGCAAGTCCACCTCCACAAGTGCAGCTGACAGGGAAGGAACTCGCATAAGGAGCCGCCCCGCACCAACATCCCACAGAAGGGCAGGAGCGAAAAGACTCATTAAGAGGAGCAAAATCGCTCCCAGGAAAACTAGTAGCGCCGCGACAGCGCGAAGAGAAGAGATATTCACAAAAGAACAAAAAGGCCAACACCCAGAAGCTGCCGGGAAGAGGACCCACAAGCCCTAGAAAGGCCCAGAGGGAAGCCCAATCGAATGACGACAGACGCACCAGAAAACGGGCACAATGGACAAGGAACCGAGCCCAGGGAGGGGCCGACGCCCACAAAGCACGTGCAGAGAGGGGGAACGGAAAACCCCACACCACAAAACTGCAAGTCCCTCCCAGAGGGGTAGAAACACCCCGGCGGGGACCAATGGGGCCTGAGGCCCCGCACGTGAGCCCCACCCCAGCCCCGGGAACCCACCCTGCAGGCCCCGGGGCCGAGCTGTCCCCTCAAAGCCCCAGTGTCAAGAAAAACCCCGGGGCAGCCGTGAAAAACACGAAGGAAAGGAGCCCACTAGGCTCTGGAACTTGAACCGAAACCGGAGGATAGGCGAGGGGCGAGACGAAGACCCCAAGCCATCCCCAGCCAGCACAATGAGGCAAGGACAAGACAGAGAATCCAAGGAACATGGAAAAACCAGGCCCGGCACAGCAAGACCGGCAAGGAAGGAGAGCCCCAGAGGGAGCACGGAAGGGCCGAACATAACGCCACAACCAACCCAGACACGCAGCTGCAGTACCAAAACCGCAGCAAAACGTCACCACACTCCCAGAGGAAGCGACAGAGAAGATAGATAAATCGTACACGAGTGGCACACAAGGGGACACAGGCAGAAACCGAGCACCCAACTGAGTCACAGGGACGGTAGAAGAAACGTGTGCAGTGTAACAGGCAATCAAAGGAACACAGTAGGCAGCCCAACATGGGCTGACCCCTTACACAGCCCCAAGAGCAGAGATGAGTGCCCAAGAAGCACAGAATCCGCCCGACAGGCAAACGACAGGAGAGAGGCGGAAACAAAGAGCCAGAACCCAACCTGCAAACACAAGGAGGCGAACACAAAACCTCCAACACAGGAAAACGTACTACCAAACAGGCACCCCCACCGTTGCACTGCGGAACAAGGTGGAGGCGGGGCCCCGAACTCAAGCAAGGTTAGACAAGCATAGGAGAGGGGCAGGAGGAGTACAGGCAGGAACCGCCTCGGAAGGGACAAGAGGCCACCCGCAGACACCCGTGAACCGAGGAAGGAATCAGGTGGAGAGAGCAAGAGCTGCCACAGTATGAGCTAATAGCCCTGCAGTAGGCACCTCGGGTGATACGGTCCACGTTCTCAAGTACGTATGTACACCCATTCCTACTCCCAAAAACAAAAACAGCGTCAGGACGAAGGAGACGCCAAAACCGCTCCAACTCACCTGCAGAACATAGGCTCTGAAGGGCCATGATGCAAGCGTTCGAGTCCGTATCCGCCGGAGGCAGCCAGTGCGCCCATGCTGGAGAGGAGGGGAGCAGCGAACGAGGCTCCCCACCCGAAAACGCAGGGAAAACCACATGATGTCCCCACAGCGGCACTCCAGAACACCCCCAAAGCAACGGGGCACGGATTGGATTAAGAAAAGAGCGAGAGGCGTAACGTCAGCCCCCCGAGAGAAATGGAAGCAGAACACGTGTGCACACCGCCCGGAACTAAACCAAACTCCCACGGCGCATGCGCAGGATGCGAAAGAAAGTAGCCCAACAAGGCGAGAAGTAACCCAACCAGGCAAGAAGTAGCCCAACCAGGCGCGAAGTAGCCCAACCAGGCGAGAAGTAGCCCAACAAGGCGAGAAGTAGCCCAATAAAGCGAGAAGTAGCCCAACAAGGTGAGAAGTAGCCCAACCGGCTACAAGGAGCCCAACCTGTCCAGAACAAAACTGTCCAGGGGCCGAGTCGACCTCCAAAGCCCTGGCCCCACAAGAAAAAGCCGGGGCAGCCGAGAGAGCTGAAAGAGAAGGGGCCCACTGGTCAGACCCCGGAGCATCAGCCGGAGGAACAGACTCGAATGCCTCCGCAGCTACCCCGGACGGGGCAACCCCCGAAATTGCCCAAGTCTCAGAACCTCTAACCCCGCCCCGACCCCGAAGCCTGCAGATGCGTAAGGGCCGGAAGCAGGAGGGGGAAAAACAAGGGGGGGTGTGGAAGAACCAAGGCCGAAGCGACCAAAACCCCCAAGTCTGGGTCCCTACACAAGCAGGGCAGCATCGGGGCATCCGGGGAAGCGACAAACCAGAGCGCGTTGCAACATCCTACCCTGCAACGCGCGAGCTGCCTGCACCCACGGGAATTCATCAGCAGACTGGGTGAATGGAGTCATGAACAAGCAACAAAGCTCGCAGGACTCAAGGGTCGAATGTGTCACCGACCCAACAGGCAGCATGACGAAGGCAAACACAAGGAGAGTCACCCTGAGACAAGGGGACAGAGCAACCCTCAACTCGCACAAAGCGAGAGGGGACGCAAGGGTCTCCACTACCGGACCCGAGAGCCCCCGGGGGGTTTCCCAGGGCCCCAAGACTGGGTCTGCTAAGGGTTATCCCAGGCAGGGCACTGCTAACCGGCGCCCCAAACTACCAAGCAAACTGCTAAAGCTGAACCCACGGGACGTGTCCACTCACGAGGGCAAAGCAGGGGGTGCCACCACACAAACGAACCTAATATAAGGGGGGGGGGGGAACACAAGGCAGACCCCCCTACCAGGCAAAAACAAATATAAAAGAAAAACCACACAAGTGGACAACGTACCCAGAAGGAACAGAGCCGGCCGCTGTCATAGGTGAAAACTAGCTACGCAGTACCCTGCGCCCCACCAGTGCTATAACTACCACTTACCCCAAGGTAAACAAGGAAGTAAAACCCCCAAACCCTCGGGGCGGCCAAACGCCAAGCAGCGAAAAACCAACAGAGGTAGACCCAAGGTGACTTGTGGAAGGCAACCCCAAGCCCCAAGGGCAGTACTTATAGGGCACTCAGGGAAGGTGACCTTAAGCACATGCAGCCCGAGTACCTGAGAATACTACTCCCAGCTCACACGACCACCGTAAGAGCAGCACTGCAAACAAGTCACAGCACAGAGAAAAGACTGGAGCTGGAGCCACACGACTGTGCAATACCCCATCAGCCGAGGAACTGGGGCGGGGATCGCCGGCGCGGGGGTCTGGGGCTCCCCCTTCCCCCTCCCGGGGAGGGGGGAGCTGCGCAGACATGCAGCGCAGCTCGTGTGACGTCATGCTTGTTAGTTCGTTTTCCTGGGGGAGTTCTGTCCACTCGTTTGTCGATTTTTGTTGTTAACTAGAATAGGGGTTTGTTTTGTGGTGCTTACCTTTCTGAGTGCCTGTCCCGGTCGATGGCAGATATAGAATGCTCCAAATCACATGTGCATTTCTATGGGCCATTGCTCCCCGTGCCTCTCTGAGAAGGCCAGGTTCTGGCTCGTGGTCCCCGGTAGGCCTAGAACTCTACCCACATCGACTGATGCAAAATAGTTAGGATATCCATATCAGCCATGGATAGCTCCGGGGAGCCGTAGGGGCTCCCCCCAGAAACAGGGAGAGTCACCATGAGACAAGGGGACAGAGCAACCCTCGAACTCACACAAAGCGAGGGGGGACTCAGGGGTCACATCAATCGGATCCACGCGGCCCCATGGGGATTCCCAGGGTTCTGAGACGGAACTCACGCTCAGGGAAGCCCAGGCAGGGTACTGCTAACCCACACCCAAGTCTACCAAACAACTTTCTAAGAACTGAACCCCCGGGACGTGTACACTCACAGGAACCCAGCAGGGAAAACCACCTGAAGAAGAAAAGTACTCAGTATACAGGGGGCAAGAACCAAGGCAGACACCCCCGCCAACCAGGCAAGCAAACAAAAAAGAAAAAGAAAACCCCGCAAGAGGACAGCGTACCCAGGCAAAACAGAGCCGGCCGCTATGATTGGTGAAAACAAGCTGCGCAGTACCCTACGCCCCTACTAGTGTAAACTGCCCCCGTACCCTAAGACGAACAAGGGAGACAGAACACTCAAGCACAAAAAGGGCGGCCAAAAACCAAGCAGTAAATGGCCTAGGAGAGGCAGAACCCAAGAAACTTGTGGAAGGTGGCCCCAAGCCCCAAGGGCAGTACTTACTGGGCACCTAGGGAGGGAAACCCTAGGCGCATGCAGCCCAAGTACTGAAGAATCACTCCTGACTCACGTACCACCTAGAAGACAAGTTACCACACACAAGGTAAAGTGCTGAAAAACTGGAGCCAGAACATACGACTGTTGCCTATAGCATCAGCCTCAAAACCAAGAGGTGGATTGCCGGCATGGGGGTCTGGGGCTCCCCCTTCCCCCTACCGGGGAGGAGGGAGCTGCACAGACAGCGGCGCAGTCACGTGTGACATCATACTCGTTTGCCCGTTTCGGTTTGGGGGAGTTCTATCCACTTGTTCGGCTTTTCATCGCAATTTTCACCAGAATAGGGGTTTGTTTTGGGACGCTTCCCTTTCTGGGTGCCTGACCCGGTCGATGGCAGACATAGAATGCTTCCACCCCCACGGGGGTTTCTATAGGCCACTGCTCCTCGTGCCTCTTCTGCGGGGGGGCCAGGTTCTGGCTCGTGGTCCCTGGTAGGCCCACAGAACTCCATACACATGACTGATGCCAAAGTCTGACATTAGCATATCAGCCTGGATAGCTCTGAGGAGCTGACGAGGCTCCCTCTAGAAAAAGAGTTGCATCTACACGTGAAGGTATTTCACAAGTGAGGAGAAAGGATCATATGAATCATCATCTTAAAGGGGAGGTAAGAGTCATGTGATTAATCAGTTTCAAAATAAAGAAATACACTATCCAGTACAGTTATACAGCACTATGCAAATCCCATATTAATAAAAATTAGATATACCTGTACTGTATATATATATATATATGTTATATAATACTACGGATGTTAATACAGGAGCAGAATGGCATAAGTTTACCCATATCAAAAGAGTCTGATACATTGAAGGTTTAGAGAAATTGAGAAGCAAATTTTATGATTATTTGGAAAGGATTGGCATTCTACTACCAGTATGAAAAAAGCTGAACAATGTAATGTTGATAGTCAATAGCACAAACAGATAATTAATTTATGATGTCATGCAATTTATCGTGGTTGTTGCTAGCAATTTATCTCTTTAGTGTTTGAATCCAGCATTATTTATTATTGAGTAAAAATGTGAATATGTGATGGATTCTTTGATGATTGTAAAAGTTTGAATGGCTTCTATGGCTTGTGTATCTGCATGTTCATTTGAGGCAACACCTATTTAACTGAATACCAAACAAACCTCTATTTTTTTATATCTGTTAAAGATGAGATACAACCAATGTTGAATTTGTATTACTTTAGTTAAAATACTTTGACCATGCTATTTTAACTGTACATTTTATATTATAAACTTAACATGTATGCCTTGAATGCATCAGAGCCAGGGGATTAAATGTTTGGAAAAGCACAAGATGTAGACATTTTCATAATAAAAAATTTGAAGATTAATAGAACTACAAACTAATCATCTGTAAAGATGTTTGCCACCTTCCCAGACTATACTCACATGGGTCGTTTTCCTGCAAGTCTGGCAGCAGCATCCATGAGGTATGCGGGAAGCCAGTGTTGCAGAAGGACGGCAATGGTATTGAGTGTCTTGTGCTGAGTGAAGTGAAGATTTGGATACCAGACCACATCATTCATGGCATTCCTCCGCAAGGCTGATATCCCGTGTTCATTTATCTCTCCCCACCTCACAGGCCGCTCCATGCCCGACACACAGTTGTACACTCTCAATTCAGTGTTTTGTCTGATAAAAGATTCATTAATTACCAGTAATTAGTGGTTGCATTTTTTTTATTTTATACAAAGGCACAATAAGAAATACTGTATACCCTTAACCCTTAAACTGCGCAACGCGCCTGCAGGCTCACGTCTGGTTTGCGCAACGCGCCTCTGGGTATTTGTATTTTTCACGTTCCATTCAAATCTCCCGCGGCTACATGGGGTTCACATCAGGTTCCTCAGGGCTCTTGTAAACAGACGCCATCTTTAAAAAAAATCGTGGTTCACATTCCCGGGTGTGGGAGCCTCAGTAGTGTGTGAGCAACCAAGGCTGGCGCTCGCAGCATGAGCGCACAGCACTGCTGTTCAGCATGTGACCACAGCATCGCCTAATAATGTCAATATATATATATAACTTGTATTATTTAGCTATGATAGTGTTATATTAGAGCCTGAGTGTGATAATGACTGGGTACAATGTTCAAATATCAGTGATTCAATGCTGTTCACGATGTTCACAGCGCTAGCCACAGCACCACAGCATTATTTCGTTCATCTAGGAATCTTCAAATGATTTCTTAGGTTCCTTTTCAAAATAAACGTGTGGTCATTTATTCATTTACAGGAATTAGTGACCAAGATTGTGATAATAGCAGGATTGTGGTTATAATTAGCGTTGTGCGTAGTATTGTGGAAGGAGGAATTTTGATGAGGGAGGGAGGGCGAGAATTGAGGTAGCCTCATTGTGTGTGTGTGGCTGCCACTCTTGTTTTGCTCACCATACTAGCTTAGTGGTTCGCTATGGGCAACACATATGTACATGGGCATATAGTGTGTGTGTATATAGTGTAAGAACAGCAACAGGAGAATGTTGAGAGGAGCTATTTTGGTGAGGGAGGTGACATAATCGTAGCGTCGTCTGCTGTGTGATTTTTCATGCAGTGTATGGTGGCCACTGTACTGTTTGGACACAATACCGGCTTACTTGCATAGTTCTGGTAAATAAAACATGTAGATAGGTATATAGAACATGTGTAATAAGAACTATAACAATATGGTGGGAGGAGCAATGTTGGCGAGTAAGATGTTGGAGTGAGGGAGACTGGCTGGGTGTGGCTGCTCTCACTCGAGGTGTTCTGAATGCGTTCACGGCCAAATGCTCCTATTGGCCCATACGAGGCAGCTGTTATTGGCCCATACGAGGCAGCTGCTATTGGCCCATACGAGGCAGCTGCTGTTGGCCCATATGAGGCAGCTGCTGTTGGCCCATACGAGGCAGCTGCTATTGGCCCACACGAGGCAGCTGCTATTGGCCCATACGAGGCAGCTGCTATTGGCCCATACGAGGCAGCTCCTATTGGCCCACATGAGGCAGCTGCTATTGGCCCACACGAGGCAGCTGCTATTGGCCCGTACGAGGCAGCTGCTATTGGCCCATACGAGGCAGCTGCTATTGGCCCATACGAGGCAGCTGCTGTTGGCCCATACGAGGCAGCTGCTGTTGGCCCATACGAGGCAGCTGCTATTGGCCCACACGAGGCAGCTGCTATTGGCCCATACGAGGCAGCTGCTATTGACCCATACGGGGCAGCTGCTATTGGCCCATACGGGGCAGCTGCTATTGGCCCATACGGGGCAGCTGCTATTGGCCCATACGGGGCAGCTGCTATTGGCCCATACGGGGCAGCTGCTATTGGCCCATACGGGGCAGCTTATATTGGCCCATACGAGGCAGCTGCTATTGGCCCATACGAGGCAGCTGCTATTGGCCCATACGAGGCAGCTGCTATTGGCCCATATGAGGTAGCTGCTATTGGCTCATACGAAGCAGCTTCTACGCGGTGTTCTGAATGCGTTGATGGTGAATGTATATAGTGTGTGACAGTGTATAGTGTGTAAATAGATTGTATATATACACAAATTAGCATGATACATAGTAAATATGTGCTGCATATGTGTACACAAGTTTCATGCACGTAACACAGTGTCTACGGACAGTACGGATGTTGTACTGCGATATTATAGTGTACGTGTTCATTATACATTGAATTGGCACATAAAAACATGAAAATGTATTTGGAAAGGTGCACAAAAAATGAATGAAAATATATTCGCGGCAACTCGCGCGCCCCGCCCCGAGTGCCCCACCGCACCTGAGAGCTTACGGCACGGGCGCACGGGGAATGATGACGTCACGCCCCAACTTCTGGACCCCATAGCAGCCAAAGTAAGTACAATTTCGACTTTTTTTTTACATACCCATACTGAGGGAAGGGTTTTTGACACTTTAAAAAGAAAAAAGAATTTTTTCCACAGAATTTATTTCCTGAGCACTGCGGGGGTGTCACATTTGGAGGCAACGCAGTTAAGGGGTTAAGGACTTTGTGGTACATGTATATCTTTTGAACTTATCTAGAAATCATTAAATATAAAGATTCACAATACACTGTATTTATCCACAAAATCACTGCCTATGCAGTACATAGTTCTAAATATAAATTCATATACAACTGGGAAAACATTTGTGCTTTTCAAGATTCAACTCATATTATACTCTGTATTTTAGAAAAATCTAAATATATACTGTAACTATTATTTACAAATCCCTTTATGTGAGAGATATGAGAGATGAGGAACAATGTAGGCCTTCATATCACTCTCATGTATGCTCAGCTTATATACTGTACTATCACACAAACTGAAACTATTCTTCCACACTACTAGAGCACTTCACTCTCACTCCCTGTGGACAGTGTAGACTTTCACTGTTGACTGAAACCTACACCTTCATTCACTATCAATATTTTTCTTATATAGTTTCACATACATTAGTTTGATTAACATCTTTGCATGTAACACCTATACTTCTTACTCTTTATACATCACAATATTTAAAATGCAGCAAATCATGCCTAAAGAATCACAAATACTGTATTAAGGCATGGGAATAATGAAGTATACCTTTGACCTAAAAAAAAAAAAAAGTGGTCATCTAGCTGTACAAATTGTTTGTGTACCACCGCCACCTCCTTACTGTATCCAAGTGTGAAGACATCGTCTACAAAGCAATTTTCATTCTAGCACATTACTGCATTTAGGTATGAAGTTTGGCAAATTGTTGTAAATAGCAGCATTGCAGGGCACTGCAATTGCATCGCAAAAATACTGTAGTGTTTCAGGCAAAAAATTTTCATGCTTGTTAATCATTCTATAAATGAAACATTTTGCAGTTTTCATATATGTATTACTTTGGTCATTATGTTGGCCAAGTATTGTACATACTATTGTCACACAAGCTTCAACAGATGGTGCTGCAATATTTGCTACTCTCTGTTTAACCCTTTAGTGGACAGTATTTCTACAACCAAGCTACCAAACAGTACTGAATTTTTAAAATGTATAAAATTTCCCCATCCCATAAGAGTGGGAAATGTGGTAAGGATAATAATTATGAATAAACAAATGAATAAATGAATGAATGAATGAATGAATGAATGAATGAATGAATGAATGAATGAATGAATGAATGAATGAATGAATGAATGGATGAAAAACATATACTTTACAGTACGTTCAATACAATTTCAAATGTAAAGATTTTGTACCAGCAGCTGAAGTACAGTAATGAGGTCCTAATCTATCTTTACATACCCCTGGAAGTGCTTTTAGTGATAGATTTGTATGCAAAAGTAAGGAAACTACAAACAAAAATCATATATTTTAATATCTATGATGTCTAGGGGCAGTTCGGTATTCAAACACTGGCACACAAAATTTAAACATCATATGATGTTGACCGATGCCCCAAACTTCTACAGAGCATCCCATGATACTGGCCGAAGCAGATGGAGGGACATGTGTCTACATGAATAATTAAAACATCATATGATGTTGACCGATGCCTTATGCTTATAGAGAAAATCATATGATGCTGACCGAAGCGGGGGCTGGAGGGAAGTGCATCTGCCATCAAGATTGTAGGGGCACTGAAGTGGCGAGAGGCCTCATGTAACTGCAGGGTGATGCCATTGATGCCTATGGGCAACTCATGAAACCATATGGTTCACCTCAGTCTTCAAACACTGCTGCGAAAATTAAAAACATCATATGATGTTGACCAGTACCCTACAGAGAAAGTCATATGAAGATGATCAAGGTTTAACCCTTATGCTGCTCTGCACATCACATAATGTGTGCCTCAGAGTTGCTTCAAATGTCATGTGATATTTACATCCTTCCCATGTTATTTTCGATCATCAACTGAAGCCTGGTATCTCCTGCACTCAGGCAATTGCCTGCCATCTTTGGAAAAGATATCTTCGGTCTCAGTACCCTTCACCTTCCCACAGCCAACCAATTTTACCGACCTCAAGATAGCCACTATGACACACATTCACCCATTGACACCACCAAAATATTCACAAATTTTTCAGAACTAAGGGTATATTAATGTTCGGATAGTGATGCTAAATGTAATACAACAGATTAGGAAATAGACAAGGCCAAAAGTGATGGCATCATGTGGGAAGGGGGCTCCACGGATCACTTTCCACTACATTTTTCATCTTGTGTGAGAACACTACAACTATGGATAAGAAATAAATTTTTGCTATTGTAGAATTTTGCATAGAAATCTATCACTTTCAAATGTTTATTTTTACTCTTAGCCACATATAGGGCAGAGATTTTGAACCTTTGGGCTTAGTTTGAGGGTTAAAGGTTACGATAAGTTATGTACTGTATCCCCATTTCCTTCTAAGTATGCAGGGTGGTAAGCACTAATTATGTTACCCTTGCTATTAGGTCATATCCAGTATTTCCAATACCATCAAGGTAGCAAGCCTCACATTTTCTAACTAGATGATATGTTTCTTCAGTTGAAGCTACTAACACCACAGCTGCATAGCCCAACTTTGATCTGATGAATGTTACAAATATGTTTCCAGTACTTTTCTATCTATATAATTTAAAATCAACTAGGACAGCATTGCATGGTATATGAATGGATGAGTGGTGTGCAAGATTTGTCCTGTATAGTTAGGTTATTCAGTAATAATTTAGTTGCTCTATGTACCCATAGGCCTAACTAAGAAGCCTAGAGTACAGTACTTAACAGTCTTGTATTACAAAGTACGTCAAGCATGCTCAGTAGTACAGTAGACTCCCGCTCAAACCTGTTTTACTGTTTTGCAGTCTTTCGTGAGGCTCGATTTAGGGATTGAAAAACATTTAATGCAGTTCTAGTAAAAAAAACATGCTCTTTCCATATATAAAAATGCCTTATTTTTTTTTTATAGAGTACAGTGGAACCTCGGTTGATGACTGCCCTAGAGGACAAATTTTTTGGAAAACGACATCAAATTCATTGTAAAATTTGAATTGATACACGATGGTTTACTTGGAAGATGATGTCTGTTCATACACGTATGGGTCGAACGAGCAGGTGGTGCTTGCGGGCGAGGAGCAAGACGCTCTCAGTTTGTTTACAAGTCTATCCTGCATAGTGACGACTGATCTTGAATTCTTTGTAAAGAATTTCATTGTTTTTCTGTTGTTTTTTTTTGTTTTCTGAACAGTAAAGTTCGTATTATATATCATGCCATGGGTCTCAGGATAGTGAGGGAACTGGATGGATGGATGGTGAGGGGACCAGATGGATGGATGGTGAGGGGACCGGATGGATGGATGGTGAGGGGACCAGATGAATGGATGGTGAGGGGACCGGATGGATGGATGGTGAGGGGACCGGATGGATGGATGGTGAGGGGACTGGATGGATGGATGGTGAGGGGGCCGGATGGATGGATGGTGAGGGGACTGGATGGATGGATGGTGAGGGGGCCGGATGGATGGATGGTGAGGGGACCGGATGGATGGATGGTGAGGGGACCGGATGGATGGATGGTGAGGGGGCCGGATGGATGGATGGTGAGGGGACTGGATGGATGTGTAGCGAGTAGATTATCCCAATAATATACTCGCTCCACCATCCATCTAGAGCGAGTATATTATCTACTCGCTACAGATGGATGGTGAGGGGGCCGGATGGATGGATGGTGAGGGGACCGGATGGATGGATGGTGAGGGGACTGGATGGATGGATGGTGAGGGGACTGGATGGATGGATGGTGAGGGGACTGGATGGATGGATGGTGAGGGGGCCGGATGGATGGATGGTGAGGGGACCGGATGGATGGATGGTGAGGGGACCGGATGGATGGATGGTGAGGGGACTGGATGGATGGATGATGAGGGGACTGGATGGATGGATAGGGGGTGGATGGATGGATGGATGGATGGATGATGACGGGGGACTGGATGGATGATGGGGTGGACCTCTGTCCACCACACAGCTCCCTCCCCCGCTTCCCCCATACCCTCATCCTGCCACTGGACCCTCCCCACTACACACAGAAATCACAATAGCATGATATATCAAATGAACGAATCCACAAAGGCCGTGATGAGGGTTCAAACTTACGCCCGGGATGATCCCAGACGCTGCCTTAGTCGATTGCACCTTTTTCTGTGTGTACTGAAGTAAGGGCAAAGAGGTAGAACAGCGTGTTGATAGAGCCCGAGTGCATGGGGGGAATTGTGTAAAACCCTGGTTTCTGTCTCGGAGAGGCTGCAGGATCCGAGTTAGGTCAGTAGAACTTCCGGTTGCAATTCTTTTGACCATGTCATGGCACAATCGACTAAGGCAGCATCTGGGATTATCCCAGGCGTAAGTTCGAATCCTCATCTCGGCCCTTGTGAATTTATCCTCCTCACTACCTTCATCCCCCCACACCTCACCCCTCCCCCGCCAATGGACTCTCCCCGTTACCTTCATCCCCTACAGTGCACGCTCCCCTCTACCCCCATAACCCCATCCTGCCACTGGACCCTCCCCCTCTACCCCCAAAACCTCATCCTGCCAGGACCCTCCCCCTCTACACCCCCCCCCCCAGGTTTACCCTCCCAGCTACATCAGGACGGTATTAATATAGTCTTCGTTGCTACCAGCTGGTGGACCAGGAGGCAGACTGCATGACATTAAAGTCTTGTTGTTTACTGACTGTGAAAGCCTGATTGACTGTAAATGGCTGAATGACTAAATGCCTAACTGGTTGCTACCACAACTGTGAATGCTTGACTGCCTTTGGTTATGTCTGCCTGTGACTGGTCTTGACAGTGAATGCTTGACTGCCTTTGGTTATGACTGCCTGTGACTGGTCTTGACTGTGAATGCTTGACTGACTTGTGACTAAGTGACTGGTTCTGACTGGCTGCCACATAACAGAGGTAGTGAAATGTTTGAAAGGAAAATCTGAACCAGTGATGCAGATACAAAAGAGTTTAATGCGAGCAGGGGATGGTCTCACCATCTCCCCCTCCACCTCACCCTCCTCATACACCAACACTGCTCCTCCCTCCCTCCTCATCGTCTGTCATACGCCACCAAGTCATCAGTAAATTAAAGTGCAGTTAAATGTTCACTTATTTTAATTATAGTTTATATTTATTCCTGATTGTTTTGTGTATGAAAAATATGAGTAGTATTCTGTATAAAATGCATTTTTAAGTTAATATTTTTGGGGGTGCAGAATGGATTAATACAATTCACATTATACCTTATGAGTAAATTTGTTTTGGTTGACAACTTTTTGGCTGACAACGCATCTCTGGGAACAGATTACGATCGTAAACGAAGTACTTATTTGCTGCTAGCTGAACAGAGGCATCAGGTAAAAGAAAACATCACCAAAACACTTTTGTCTTGCCACAGGAATTGAACCCAATACCTTTTCGCTGAAACTCGACTGCGCTTACTACTAACTACACTACTGTATATCATGGGAAAAAATAAAAAATTTGTTATTCAGAGAACACACTTTTCTGACTGGCCCTTCAGCACCAACAACAGCATTGAAACTGCTAAGTGGAAGGTGTCACCCAACTCAGCCAAGCCCTGAAAAGCTACATAAAAAAAAAAATGCATTGAATTTAACGAAATGTCATTTTCTAGGTGAGCTCTAGAGGCTCCCTGAAGCTATGAAGCTATCCAGAGTCATCAGTTAGGTGAGTTCTGTGCCTACTGGGGACCACAAGCTAGAACTTGGCCTCCTCAGAGAGGCGCAGGGAGCAATGGCCATATGAGCCCTCTACATTTAGAGTATGTCATTTCTGCCATCGACCAGGGAAAGCACCCAGAAAGGTAGGCAAAACAATACAAACCCTCTACTGGTGATGAGGCTCCCCCCTTCCCCCTCCTGAGGAAGGGGGGAGCCCCAGACCCACTGCGCTGGCAGTCCACCCTCCAGCTCGAGGCTGAATGTCAAAACACGCAAAAAAAACGCCGACGACTGGGGAGTAAGGGGGGTTGCCGGGGAGCCTGCAGGTCTCACACAGAAAATGACATTTCATTACATTCAATGATGGTTTTCTGGGGGAAGCTCCTTTGGCTCCCCGGAACTACATCACCAAAGACAAAAACTAGAGGGACCTACCTGGGAAACTGTCGGTGCTCGCACCTCAACTCGAAGTCGAGACAACAGGCTGCAACCGCCGACCCAAGGCGACACAGGCCCAACTAGGCCCAGGAACATTAACGGGGTAGTGTGCAGCCAGGACCTTGCTTGACCTCCAAAAACCCCGTGCCCAAATGTCAGCCCAGGACATATTACTGAAGACGGCAGCCAACACAGCAAACTTACGAACGTCATGGGCACAGGGATAGACTGCAGGCTGGCTAGACCGAATAACCCTGAGGACGACCTGAGAGATTCGAATCCTAGAACAGGGATGAAGAGAAACCGGATCAACCCAAAGCACGTCCCCGGTCACTGAGGCTGTGGCGCGCAAATAACGGCGGAGAGCCACAACCGGACACAACATATGATGCACCCCCAGCCTGACCAATCAAGCATCAACAAGCCAAGACCCCTCCAGGAAGCAGCAGTCTCATTCTTCGCCAGAAAAGGAAATTGCTGCAAACAAACGAACCTATCACCACGACCAATAGAGCAGAAAGCCTTGCGCTGTACGAGAGCATGAATCTCCCCAACCCGACTTCCCCCCCCCTGAGGCCAATGACACCAAGAAAAAGAGTCTAAGAAAAACAATCCTGAACCGAAGGGGCCACGACAAACCGAGGAGAAGATAAATAAGAGAGCACTCTGTCCAAAGACCAGGACGGCTCAGGTGGCGCATGAGCAAGCAAGAGGTGAAATAACACCTAAGACAGCTTGTGAAACTGTGCAGAAGAAACATCAATACCGAAAGCAAGCTGTAGCGGCTCCGCCAGCACTGCACGATATAAGGCGACAGTATTTGGCAAAAGATGACAGTCCTGAAACAGCCACGAGAGAAAGGACAAAACAACCTTAACCAAAAGCGAAGTACAGCGTGACGAAGAGATAAAAAGAACCGGAAGAACCGTCAGGAAACTTCATACTGCTGCCGAGATGAAGCCCATAGGTGGGACACCATCAAAGAAGATACCTGATCACCATAAAGATGGTGATAGACTCGAGTTAAGAGGACCAATCGCGAAGACTCAAGGAGAAGATCGAACCAGTCTCATAACGGACCAGACCGATCTGCTGAAAAAGGTGGAGCTACGGGAAAACCTCTGAGTTCGGACACCAAGCATGCAGTGCCTGAAACCAAGGCTGGGCCGGCCACCATGGGGCCAAAAGGACTACTCGTCCCTGGTAAGTCTCCAAGCGAGCCAAGACCTGGAGCAATAGCTGAACCGGGGAGAGGAGGTACAGGAGCCCCCACCTCGACCAGTTCTGCCGCAAGGCATTGACCCCGATGGCCTCACAGTCGGGGAAGGGCGCTACATATACTGGAAAACGCCTTGACCATGCCGACACAGAGATCCACCTCCAGGCGCCCAAATGTTTTACAGAGCCAACTGAATGAGTCAGCGTCGACCGTCCATTCCGCAAACAGGAGAATGAACCAGGACAGGCTGTCTGCCAGAACGTTGGACACCCCCTTGGACATGAACAGCCAGGAAAGCCAAACCCCGAGAACTCAGCAGATGAGTCACCCGAAGCGACCAGCCCCAAGGAACCAAGGTCCGCGTTGAACCCCCCCCGGTTCAGGCAATGAACCACCAGGAAGCAGTCCGAATGGAGCCAGATCGTCGAAGTACGGGCAACTTGAACCCTCCGAAGCGAATGCCACACCACCGCGAACTCCTGCACTGTGCTGTGGGCCCAATGGAAGGACGGACCCCAGTGCCCCTGGTCTGCCTGGTGAGCACTGGTCACAAAGCCCCAGCCAAGAGAAGACGCGTCCATGCACACATCAAGTGAGGGCTCGAGTAGGCACCAAGGCACTGAACCTCGAAAAACCCGAAGAGGAAGCTGGCGATGCAGCAGCCGACACAAGGTCCCTAGGGTGTCGAACCCAGCAATCACGAGAGAAGCGGAGGGGACGTCCCCAAAGGAACCAGAACAGCCGATGAAGCCAAACCCAACCCAGCGGGTAGACCATCATCGCAAAGTTCAGGCTTCCACACAGACCCTCAGGTAACCTCCGGGTGACCCGGAAGCCCCCGGAGACAAGCACAAGCAAGACCACAGCCAAAGGAGAGACTCTGGAGGGAGAGACAAGGAAGCTGTCCGAGAGTCCCACACGTCCCAGAGTCCCAGCCATGTCCGAACCTGGAAGGGGACCAGATGGGACTTCCACCAGTCCACCAGAAACCCAAACCCGGCAAGTTGAGAAAGAATCAAATCCCTGGCGAGCAGACATGAGGACCAACTAGGAGCCCAGACCAGCCAGTCATCGAGATAGGCCAACACCCAAACACCTAACAGATGCAGACGGGCCACCACGAACCTGGTGAGGCGTGTGAACACACGAGGAGCTAGGTTCAACCTGAATGGGAGACAACGACAGCGGTATCTGAGACGCCCCACAACAAAACCGAGCCAGTTCCTGAACCTCGAATGAATCAGGACGTGCCAATATGCGTCCTTGAGATCCAGGGACACCATCCACGAGCCCGGCTCCAACAGAAGCCAGACCTGGGACAGAGTGGTCATCCGAAAGGAGGGGCAGGAAACCCAGGGATTCAGATGGGACAAGTCCAGAATGAACCGCAGGTCTGCACTGTCCTGTTTCGGTACTGGAAACTGGCAGAGAAACCCACCTGAAAGACGACGTTTAGATCACGCCCCAGCGCACCCACTCCGAGATGATCTGACAGAGTGCAGGAGAAGAGGCCTGCCTCCGCCAGCACCAAACCCCTCAAAGGAGGAGGGGCCACCCAACACCACCGCAGGCCGCGGGAAACGACCTGAAAAGCCCACAAATCGCGAGACCAGGGGCGAGCGAACAGAGCAAGCCTCCCTCCCCATCGCTACTTCAATGGGGCAAACCACGAAAGGACAGATGCCCCTGACGAGAACCCGACCTGCACACAGAGCGATCACCATGCCGACCAGATGCAGACGGAACTGAAGGCATTGCTCCCAGCTCGCATACCACCATAAGAGCAGCACTAAACCCAAGGCACAGCACAACACAAGAGAATCTGGAGCTGAAGCTACACGATCATGCCACAATCACAACAGTCAAGAATTGGAGGGTGGATCGCCGGCGCTGGAACTCCCCCTTCCCCCTCCCAGGAAAGGGGGAAGCTGCACAGATATGCGGCGAGGCTCGTGTGATGTCATGCTTGTTTGCTCATTCTCATTTGGGGAGTTCTGTCCACTCGTTTGTCTATTTTAGTTGTTTTAACCAGAATAGGGGATTGTTTTGAGGCCCTTAAACTGGGCACTTGGTGGCTGGCCAGATCGATGGCAGACATAGAATGCACCAAATCCCATGTGCATCTCTATAGGCAATGGCTCCTCGTGCCTCTCTGAGGGGGCCAGGTTCTGGCTCGTGGTCTCCGGTAGGCCTAGAACTCCATTCACGCTGACTGATGCCAAAGTCTAATGATATACATATCAGCCTGGATAACTCCGGGAAGCCGAAGTGGCTTCCCCCAGAAAAGTAATTATTATATATCTCACCATGGGGTCCCAAGAAAGTCTGTGGTAAGGGTCAACCTAAGAAAATAGTTGTGAGCAGAGGCAGTAGAGGATGTCCCTTCCTCATTAAGAAAATGTGTTAAGTATGGGAAGAACTGCAAAGTTTTGTTGAAAAGACTCACCCAGATAAAGCTGTAGCAGGCCGTTGCATTGATCTTTTGAATGACAATGAGAGGTATGTCTCATTACAGACAAGTGTTAAAAAGTAGGGAAAAACATGTCTTTAGACAGATTCTTAGTAAGACAAACAAGCAGTGATCCACAACCAGGTCCTTGTGGTACTCCTGCAAAACATAGGAGAGACAGTACCCCAGAGAAGTCATCACTGCCTGATGTTATAATGGAAGGGGACTCCCATTCCAAACACTAACACCTCTCCCCCCCCCCCCCCCTCCTCACCGCGTTGCATACTCCAACAAGAGTCATCAATAAACGTAAGCAATAACTTGTACATACTTTAGTACTAAAGATTTGGGTGAATTAGGTATAAAATTTACTTTGACGTTAATATTTTTGGGAATGTGGAATGGATTAATTCAATTTACATTATGTCTTGTGGGAAAATTCCCTTTGGTTTACGAATTTTTGAGTTACGAACTGTCTCTGGGAACAGATTAAATCCGCAAGCTGAGGTACCACTGTACTTCCTAGCATCATACGAGGGTAGACGCAAGGATTGATCGCAGGCTGGTTAGACCTAATAATTTTTTTTTTGTGATATATACAAGAGTTGCTACATTCTTGTACAGCCACTAGTACGCGTAGCGTTTCGGGCAGGTCCCTGGAATACGATCCCCTGCCGCGAAGAATCATTTTTTCATCCAAGTACACATTTTACTGTTGCGTTAAACAGAGGCTACAGTTAAGGAACTGCGCCCAGTAAATCCTCCCCAGCCAAGATACGAACCCACGACATAGCGCTTGCGGAACGCCAGACGAGTGCCTTACCACTACACCACGGAGACTAAATAGACGCATAATGATGCGGAGATGCATTAATACTAGTAATGCGGACAAACTGAGAAAGACGAGCCCGGAACAGCGAACCAAGGAAACCAGATCAACCCAAAGCACTTCCACCAACACAGAATCGGTGGCCCACCGGTGGCCTACAGGTAGCAGCATAAAGCAGCTACCGGACACAGAACGTGATGCACCCCCAGCCAAACCAACTAAGCATCTATAACCAACGGACTGCTTTGGAAGCCCACCTTTCATTCTTTGCCAGAAAAGAAGGAGACGGCTGCAAATGAACAAAACGACCACCAGGACTAAAGAAACCGAGGACCAAAGAAATCTTCTCTGCCACCCGAGAAGAGCATGAAGCTCTCCCCCCCCCCCTGGAAGCCAAAGCCAACAAAAACATCACCTTCCAAAAACAATCACAAACCGAAGTGACAACTACAATCCAAGGAGAAAAAAGTAAAGAAAGAACCTAGTCCAAAGATCAAGATGGCTCAGGCAGTGAATGAGCTGGTTGGAGGTGAAAGAATGCACGTGAAAGCTTATGAAACAAAGCGGAAGTTACATCCACCCTGAACGCAAGCTGCAGTGGCTCCGCCAACGCCGCACGATAAGAAGCGACAATATTAGGCATGAAATACCGATCTAGAAAAAACCATGTGAGAAAGAACAAAATAACCAAGTCCAAAATTGACGAAACCCAACAAAGGGAAAGAAAATGGCAGAATGACCACCAAAAGACTTCATACTGTTGATGAGACGAAAACCGCAGGTGGGACACCATCAAAGAAGCCACGTGATCACCATACAGGTGGCGATATACAAGCATCAGAAATGAGCAGAAAAACACCCTGGTTCGGACACCGAGCAAGCAGCACCTGAAACCAAATTGGGCCAGCCACCATGGAGCCAGGAGAAGAACTCTTCCCCGAAAGGATTCCAGCCGAGCCAGACCCCAGAGCAACAGCTGGATCGGAAAGAAGAGATACAGGAACGCCAACCTCGACCAGTCCTGTCAAAAAGCATCTACCGGAAGAGCCTCGCAGTCAGGGAATGCACCATATACAATGGAAGTTTACCTATTGCAATTGCCAGCGGAAGAAAGTCACAATGTTAATATATATATATATATATATATATATATATATATATGTCGTACCTAGTAGCCAGAACTCACTTCTCAGCCTACTATGCAAGGCCCGATTTGCCTAATAAGCCAAGTTTTCATGAATTAATATATTTTCTCTAATTTTATTCTTATGAAATGATAAAGCTACCCATTTCATTATGTATGAGGTCATTTGTTTCTTATTGGAGATAAAATTAAAGTAGATATATGACCGAACCTAACCAACCCTACCTAACCTAACCTAACCTATCTCTACAGGTTAGGTTGGGTTAGGTAGCCGAAAAAGTTAGGTTAGGTTAGGTTAGGTAGGTTAGGTAGTCGAAAAACAATTAATTCATGAAAACTTGGCTTATTAGGCAAATCGGGCCTTGCATAGTAGGCTGAGAAGTGAGTTCTGGCTACTAGGTACGACATATATATATATATATATATATATATATATATATATATATATATGTCGTACCTAGTAGCCAGAACGCACTTCTCAGCCTACTATGCAAGGCCCGATTTGCCTAATAAGCCAAGTTTTCATGAATTCATGAATTAATTGTTTTTCGACTACCTAACCTACCTAACCTAACCTAACCTAGCTTTTTCGGCTACCTAACCTAACCCATAAAGATAGGTTAGGTTAGGTTAGGTAGGGTTGGTTAGGTTCGGTCATATATCTACGTTAATTTTAACTCCAATAAAGAAAAATTGACCTCATACATAATGAAATGGGTAGGTTTATCATTTCATAAGAAAAAAATTAGAGAAAATATATTAATTCAGGAAAACTTGGCTTATTAGGCAAATCGGCCCTTGCATAGTAGGCCAAAAAGTGCGTTCTGGCTACTAGGTACGACATATACATATATATATATATATATATATATATATATATATATATATATATATATATATATATATATATATATATATATATATATATATGTCGTACCTAGTAGCCAGAACGCACTTCTCAGCCTACTATGCAAGGCCCGATTTGCCTAATAAGCCAAGTTTTCATGAATTAATTGTTTTTCGACTACCTAACCTACCTAACCTAACCTAACCTAGCTTTTTCGGCTACCTAACCTAACCTAACCCATAAAGATAGGTTAGGTTAGGTTAGGTAGGGTTGGTTAGGTTCGGTCATATATCTACGTTAATTTTAACTCCAATAAAGAAAAATTGACCTCATACATAATGAAATGGGTAGGTTTATCATTTCATAAGAAAAAAATTAGAGAAAATATATTAATTCAGGAAAACTTGGCTTATTAGGCAAATCGGCCCTTGCATAGTAGGCCAAAAAGTGCATTCTGGCTACTAGGTACGACATATACATATATATATATATATATATATATATATATATATATATATATGTATATGTCGTACATATATATATATATATATATATATATATATATATATATATATATATATATATATATATATATATATATATATATATATATACAGTGTGTCCTCACTTGAACGAACTATATGGGGCGAAGCCGATTCGTTCCAGTGCGGAATTCGTTCCATCCGTCCGGCCCCAACAACCTTCTTATTTTTTTTTTTTTAAACATATGCCAGGACACATTAGTTTGTTTCTTTGTTGTGTGGTGCTTTATTATAATATCTTACATGCTCTTTTGGTGTCAATAATAATCTGAGATGCGAGAATCACCATCCCCCACCCCACTCACACCATCCTCCACACCACCCACACCATCCTCCACACCACCCACACCATCCCCCACACCACCCACACCATCCTCCACACCACCCACACCATCCTCCACACCACCCACACCATCCTCCACACCACCCACACCATCCTCCACACCACCCACACCACCCATACCATCCCCCACACCATCCTCCACACCACCCACACCATCCTCCACACCACCCACACCATCCCCCACACCACCCACACCATCCCCCACACCACCCACACCATCCCCCACACCATCCCCCACACCATCCCCCACACCACCCACACCATCCCCCACACCATCCCCCACACCATCCTCCACACCACCCACACCATCCTCCACACCACCCACACCATCCCCCACACCACCCACACCATCCCCCACACCACCCACACCATCCCCCACACCACCCACACCATCCCCCACACCACCCACACCATCCCCCACACCATCCCCCACACCATCCCCCACACCACCCACACCATCCCCCACACCATCCCCCACACCACCCACACCATCCCCCACACCACCCACACCATCCCCCACACCATCCCCCACACCACCCACACCATCCCCCACACCACCCACACCATCCCCCACACCATCCCCCACACCACCCACACCATCCCCCACACCATCCCCCACACCACCCACACCATCCCCCACACCACCCACACCATCCCCCACACCACCCACACCATCCCCCACACCACCCACACCATCCTCCATACCACCCACACCATCCCCCACACCACCCACACCATCCCCCACACCACCCACACCATCCCCCACACCACCCACACCATCCCCCACACCACCCACACCATCCTCCACACCACCCACACCACTAACACCATTCGCCCCCACCACCCACACTCCCCACACCACCACCCACACACCCCACACCACCACCCACACCATCCCCCACACACCCCACACCACCCACATCATCCCCCACACCACCCACACCATCCCCCACACCCCTACACCATCCCCAACACCACTAACACCATTCGCCCCCACCACCCACACTCCCCACACCACCACCCACACACCCCACACCACCACCCACACACCCCACACCACCACCCACGTCATCCCCCACACACCCCACACCACCCACATCATCCCCCCACACCCAACCACACCACCCACACCAACCCACCCACACCCAAACCACACCACACCACCCACACCATACCACACCACCCACACCATACCACACTACCCACACCGTGTATTGAAGCAGCAGGCTTGGAAGCGTCTCAACTCGCCCGACAAAAAAAAAATGATGGGTTGACAGGTCTCCTCTCACACCTCCAGGACCCCCCCACCCCCACCCCCCAGGTACCCGGCCATACACACCACAATGCCAAGTCAGCTATTGTTTTCTTCAGGAAACAATAAAACGTGTTAATGATTAATAATGTATATTAATACACGAAAATGAACATATTTTGGCATAAATATTTTACAGCTAAGATTGAGATTTATAATAGAGTATGAATGAGAGGTTTGGCAGCCATGCGTGGTCACCACCCTTCTCTCTCCACTTCCACCTCCCCTGACAACACCTTCCACCACTGACCCCACCTGCCTCTTTCCACCACCTGCCTCCCCTGACACCGCCTGCCTCCCCTGACCCCACCTGCCTCCCCTGACCCCACCTGCCTCCCCTGACCCCACCTGCCTACCCTGACCCCACCTGCCTACCCTGACCCCACCTGCCTACCCTGACCCCACCTGCCTCCCCTGACCCCACCTGCCTCCCCTGACCCCACCTGCCTCCCCTGACCCCGCCTGCCTCCCCTGACCCCGCCTGCCTCCCCTGACCCCGCCTGCCTCCCCTGACCCCGCCTGCCTCCCCTGACCCCGCCTGCCTCCCCTGACCCCGCCTGCCTCCCCTGACCCCGCCTGCCTCCCCTGACCCCGCCTGCCTCCCCTGACACCGCCTGCCTCCCCTGACACCACCTGCCTCTTTCCTCCACCTGCCTCCCCTGACCCCACCTGCCTCCCCTGACACCGCCTGCCTCCCCTGACCCCACCTGCCTCCCCTGACACCACCTGCCTCTTTCCACCGCCTGCCTCCTCTGACACCACCTGCCTCCCCTGACCCCACCTGCCTCCCTTGACCCCACCTGCCTCCCCTGACCCCACCTGCCTCCCCTGACCCCACCTGCCTCCCCTGACCCCACCTGCCTCCCCTGACACCACCTGTCTCCCCTGACCCCACGTGCCTCCCCTGACCCCACCTGCCTCCCCTGACACCACCTGCCTCCCCTGACCCCGCCTGCCTCCCCTGACCCCACCTGCCTCCCCTGACCCCACCTGCCTCCCCTGACCCCACCTGCCTCCCCTGACACCACCTGCCTCCCCTGACACCACCTGCCTCCCCTGACCCCACCTGCCTCCCATGACACCGCCTGCCTCCTCTGACACCACCTGCCTCCCCTAACACCACCTGTCTCCCCTGACACCGCCTGCCTCCCCTGACACCGCCTGCCTCCCCTGACACCGCCTGCCTCCCCTGACACCGCCTGCCTCCCCTGACACCACCTGCCTCCTCTGACACCGCCTGCCTCCCCTGACACCGCCTGTCTCCCCTGACACCGCCTGCCTCCCCTGACACCGCCTGCCTCCCCTGACACCACCTGCCTCCCCTGACACCACCTGCCTCCCCTGACACCGCCTGCCTCCCCTGACACCACCTGCCTCCCCTGACACCACCACAAATGATGCCAGCCACCTCACCAAGGCCTAACGTTCACACGACCTGTGCTTGTTTTATTGGCCTACTCAAAATTTATTCTAAATAGGTAGGCTGTTAGGGGAGGGAGGGAGGGGTCCAGGAAACACCCCCCCTCCAACCCCCACCCCCCCAATGGCTCAGGGAGCGACCGGCCGGCCACACAATGCCAGCTGTTATCTACACCCCAATTGTATTAAAAATTCAGTGAAAAGGAAATGTGTTCAAACTGTTTAAAATATGTACTGTATATATTACAATTTTCACCATTATTATTGCTCCAATATGACATTTTTCTAATAAAAAGGCTATTTTCAGTGCAGATAATGCGATAATTATCATTAAATTGACTCTTGGCATCTGACGACGAGAGGAGAGTGAGTGGTCTCTGTGGTCAGGTGGAGGAAGGAGGGTGGGGGCGGGGGAGCACGTGTTGCCTCCTGACAACAACTCTCTCACCAATGCCCCCTGACACCATTTTATCACCATTTTTATCACCATTTCTCCCTAGAAACAATGGGTAGGGATAATAAAACACTACATAACTGTTTACACTCTGGCGAATCATAGTTGATGACAGCCAGCTCTGACGCTCGGCCTCGGTGACCGCTTGGACAAACATTCCTCACTTAATCGAACATTTGTATGTTCCACTGAACATTTGGTACCGAATTCAATTTGTTCGGCTCTTCCGGGAATTCGATAGAGCGGGGTTCGTTAGTCTGAGGAAGCACTGTATATATATATGTCGTACCTAGTAGCCAGAACTCACTTCTCAGCCAACTATGCATGGCCCGATTTGCCTAACAAGCCAAGTTTTCCTGAATTAATATATTTTCTCTAAATTTTTTCTTATGAAATGATAAAGCTACCCATTTCATTATGTATGAGGTCAATTTTTGTTCATTGGAGTTAAAATTAACGTAGATATATGACCGAACCTAACCAACCCTACCTAACCTAACCTAACCTATCTTTATAGGTTAGGTTGGGTTATGTAGCCGAAAAAGTTAGCTTAGGTCAGGTTAGGTAGGTTAGGTAGTCGAAAAACAATTAATTCATGAAAACTTGGCTTATTAGGCAAATCGGGCCTTGCATAGTAGGCTGAGAAGTGAGTTCTGGCTACTAGGTACGACATATATATATATATATATATATATATATATATATATATATATATATATATATATATATATATGAATATATATATATATATATATATATATATATATATATATATATATATATATATATATATATATATATATATATATATATATATATATATATATATATTATTAAATATGACCGAAAAAGTAAGCGCGTTTCGTAAAACTTATTACATTTTCAAAGACTTTAGTTCACAAATACACAACTGAATAGAACTTACGCATCTCCGATTTTATATCTACATTTGAGTGAGGTGGAAGGGGTGATGTGGCATTAACACAAGACAAAACAAGATGTGGTATTAATAGGGTATTAATTTCATCAACACAAGACAGAACAAGAGTATTAATAGGGTATTAATTTCATCAACACAAGACAGAACACGAAACAATGGATATTGAATAGAAGTGTTTGTAGAAAGCCTATTGGTCCATATTTCTTGATGCTTCTATATTGGAGCGGAGTCTTGAGGTGGGTAGAATATAGTTGTGCAATAATTGGCTGTTGATTGCTGGTGTTAACTTCTTGATGTGTAGCGCCTCGCAAACATCAAGCCGCCTGCTATCGCTGTATCTATCGATGATTTCTGTGTTGTTTACTAGGATTTCTCTGGCGATGGTTTGGTTGTGGGAAGAGATTATATGTTCCTTAATGGAGCCCTGTTGCTTATGCATCGTTAAACGCCTAGAAAGAAATGTTGTTGTCTTGCCTATATACTGGGTTTTTTGGAGCTTACAGTCCCCAAGAGGGCATTTGAAGGCATAGACGACGTTAGTCTCTTTTAAAGCGTTCTGTTTTGTGTCTGGAGAGTTTCTCATGAGTAGGCTGGCCGTTTTTCTGGTTTTATAGTAAATTGTCAGTTGTATCCTCTGATTTTTGTCTGTAGGGATAACGTTTCTATTAACAATATCTTTCAGGACCCTTTCCTCCGTTTTATGAGCTGTGGAAAAGAAGTTCCTGTAAAATAGTCTAATAGGGGGTATAGGTGTTGTGTTAGTTGTCTCTTCAGAGGTTGCATGGCTTTTCACTTTTCTTCTTATGATGTCTTCGATGAAACCATTGGAGAAGCCGTTATTGACTAGGACCTGCCTTACCCTACAGAGTTCTTCGTCGACTTGCTTCCATTCTGAGCTGTGGCTGAGAGCACGGTCGACATATGTGTTAACAACACTCCTCTTGTACCTGTCTGGGCAGTCGCTGTTGGCATTTAGGCACATTCCTATGTTTGTTTCCTTAGTGTAGACTGCAGTGTGGAAACCTCCGCCCTTTTCCATGACTGTTACATCTAGAAAGGGCAGCTTCCCATCCTTTTCCATCTCGTAAGTGAAACGCAGCACGGAACTCTGCTCAAATGCCCCCTTCAGCTCCTGCAGATGTCTGACATCAGGTACCTGTGTAAAAATGTCGTCAACATACCTGCAGTATATGGCCGGTTTCAAGTTCATGTCGACTAAAACTTTTTGCTCGATGGTACCCATGTAGAAGTTTGCAAACAGGACACCTAGGGGAGAACCCATGGCGACCCCATCTACTTGCTTATACATGTGCCCATCCGGGCTCAAGAAGGGTGCCTCTTTAGTACAAGCTTGGAGTAGTTTCCTCAGAATATTTTCTGGTATGTCAAGAGGAGTACAGGCTGGATCACGATACACTCTGTCGGCTATCATTCCGATTGTCTCGTCCACAGGTACGTTGGTAAACAGCGATTCTACGTCCAACGAGGCTCTTATCCCTGTGGCCCGTGTGCCCCGCAGTAAGTCAACAAATTCCTTTGGAGACTTCAGGCTGAAGGCGCAAGGAACATAAGGAGTCAGCAGGCCATTGAGTCGCTTCGCCAGTCTGTACGTGGGTGTGGGTATCTGGCTAATGATTGGCCGAAGTGGGTTTCCAGGCTTGTGCGTCTTGACATTTCCATACGCATATCCAGGTTTATATTCCCCAATGATCTTTGGCAGGTGGAGTCCGGATTTCTTGGCGTTCACAGTTTCGATCAGTTTGTTGACCTTTGCTTTTAATTCGGCTGTAGTGTCCTTCGTTACCCTTTGGAACTTAGTTTGGTCAGAGAGTATGATGTTCATTCTCGCCAGATATTCGTCTTTTTTAAGAATGACATATATTGGCGACTTGTCACCTCTCCTGACAACTATCTCCTTGTTCTCACGAAGGCTTTTAGCTGCCGCTTTAAGCTCGGGGGACAGTATGGTGCTTCTGTTGTTGCCTCGATTCTTTCCTCCTTCTGCAATAAGTTCTGCTTGTAAGGTATCTTTGGTAGTGACCTTCTTTTGTGTCTCGAGGTCGAATATGTCGTCCAACAGAATTTCCAACTCTACTTTCCGGGCCATCTCACTCGGTCTGGACATAACATGACAGTTTATGCCCAGATTTAGGAGAGTGACTTGGTCTTCAGTGCGGTTAATTCCTGCAAGGTTCAGGAAGCCATCTCTTGGTCGTGGAATTGCCATAGGTCCTCCATATAATGTTGTTAGTTTCTTGATAATCCTTGTTTCAGTGCTGAGGTGATGTTGGTCTGTGAGGATGTCGAGGTGTTGTTCAATGCGGGTACGGATACTATCGTCGATGTTGCTATTTCTCCACTCGTTTGTAGCATGAAGTAGTTGCGTTTTGTTGTCTTTGATTTCATTCTCTGCCTTGTATATCTGATGACGAATCAGATCCTGGCGATATTTTATCGTGAAGGCTTGATTCCTTGCTGCTGGGTCGTGCTCTTTAATATTAGTATATTTTGGTAGCAGTCTTTCCTGTAGACATATATTATTAAATATGACCGAAAAAGTAAGATTAATAATTCTAACACGAATTTTCTCAATCTTTCGTACATTTCGTTTCACTGTTGGAGGTAAATAAAAAATCAATTCTCCAAAATTCATTTTTATTTCTAGTCTGACGCGACACGAGCGCGTTTCGTAAAACTTATTACATTTTCAAAGACTTTAGTTCACAAATACACAACTGAATAGAACTTACGCATCTCCGATTTTATATCTACATTTGAGTGAGGTGGAAGGGGTGATGTGGCATTAACACAAGACAAAACAAGATGTGGTATTAATAGGGTATTAATTTCATCAACACAAGACAGAACAAGAGTATTAATAGGGTATTAATTTCATCAACACAAGACAGAACACGAAACAATGGATATTGAATAGAAGTGTTTGTAGAAAGCCTATTGGTCCATATTTCTTGATGCTTCTATATTGGAGCGGAGTCTTGAGGTGGGTAGAATATAGTTGTGCAATAATTGGCTGTTGATTGCTGGTGTTAACTTCTTGATGTGTAGTGCCTCGCAAACGTCAAGCCGCCTGCTGTCGCTGTATCTATCGATGATTTCTGTGTTGTTTACTAGGATTTCTCTGGCGATGGTTTGATTGTGGGAAGAGATTATATGTTCCTTAATGGAGCCCTGTTGCTTATGCATCGTTGTCTACACTAAGGAAACAAACATAGGAATGTGCCTAAATGCCAACAGCGACTGCCCAGACAGGTACAAGAGGAGTGTTGTTAACGCATATGTCGACCGTGCTCTCAGCCACAGCTCAGAATGGAAGCAAGTCAACGAAGAACTCTGTAGGGTAAGGCAGGTCCTAGTCAATAACGGCTTCTCCAATGGTTTCGTCGAAGACATCATAAGAAGGAAAGTGAAAAGCCATGCAACCTCTGAAGAGACAACTAACACAACACCTATACCCCCTATTAGACTATTTTACAGGAACTTCTTTTCCACAGCTCATAAAACGGAGGAAAGGGTCCTGAAAGATATTGTTAATAGAAACGTTATCCCTACAGGCAAAAATCAGAGGATACAACTGACAATTTACTATAAAACCAGAAAAACGGCCAGCCTACTCATGAGAAACTCTCCAGACACAAAACAGAACGCTTTAAAAGAGACTAACGTCGTCTATGCCTTCAAATGCCCTCTTGGGGACTGTAAGCTCCAAAAAACCCAGTATATAGGCAAGACAACAAGATCTCTTTCTAGGCGTTTAACGATGCATAAGCAACAGGGCTCCATTAAGGAACATATAATCTCTTCCCACAACCAAACCATCGCCAGAGAAATCCTAGTAAACAACACAGAAATCATCGATAGATACAGCGATAGCAGGCGGCTTGACGTTTGCGAGGCACTACACATCAAGAAGTTAACACCAGCAATCAACAGCCAATTATTGCACAACTATATTCTACCCACCTCAAGACTCCGCTCCAATATAGAAGCATCAAGAAATATGGACCAATAGGCTTTCTACAAACACTTCTATTCAATACCCATTGTTTCGTGTTCTGTCTTGTGTTGATGAAATTAATACCCTATTAATGCCACCTCTTGTTCTGTCTTGTGTTGATGAAATTAATACCCTATTAATGCCACCTCACCCCATCCACCTCACTAAAATGTAGATATAAAATCGGAGATGCGTAAGTTCTATTCAGTTGTGTATTTGTAAACTAAAGTGTTTGAAAATGTAATAAGTTTTACGAAACGCGCTCGTGTCGCGTCAGACTAGAAATAAAAATGAATTTTGGAGAATTGATTTTTGATTTACCTCCAACAGTGAAAAGAAATGTACGAAAGATTGAGAAAATTCGTGTTAGAATTATTAATCTTACTTTTTCGGTCATATTTAACATGTTGCATATTTGCTTATGCAACAGGGCTCCATTAAGGAACATATAATCTCTTCCCACAACCAAACCATCGCCAGAGAAATCCTAGTAAACAACACAGAAATCATCGATAGATACAGCGATAGCAGGCGGCTTGACGTTTGCGAGGCACTACACATCAAGAAGTCAACACCAGCAATCAACAGCCAATTAATGCACAACTATATTCTACCCACCTCAAGACTCCGCTCCAATATAGAAGCATCAAGAAATATGGACCAATAGGCTTTCTACAAACACTTCTATTCAATACCCATTGTTTCGTGTTCTGTCTTGTGTTGATGAAATTAATACCCTATTAATGCCACCTCTTGTTCTGTCTTGTGTTGATGAAATTAATACCCTATTAATGCCACCTCACCCCATCCACCTCACTAAAATGTAGATATAAAATCGGAGATGCGTAAGTTCTATTCAGTTGTGTATTTGTAAACTAAAGTCTTTGAAAATGTAATAAGTTTTACGAAACGCGCTCGTGTCGCGTCAGACTAGAAATAAAAATGAATTTTGGAGAATTGATTTTTGATTTACCTCCAACAGTGAAAAGAAATGTACGAAAGATTGAGAAAATTCGTGTTAGAATTATTAATCTTACTTTTTCGGTCATATTTAACATGTTGCATATTTGCTTATGCAACAGGGCTCCATTAAGGAACATATAATCTCTTCCCACAACCAAACCATCGCCAGAGAAATCCTAGTAAACAACACAGAAATCATCGATAGATACAGCGATAGCAGGCGGCTTGACGTTTGCGAGGCACTACACATCAAGAAGTCAACACCAGCAATCAACAGCCAATTAATGCACAACTATATTCTACCCACCTCAAGACTCCGCTCCAATATAGAAGCATCAAGAAATATGGACCAATAGGCTTTCTACAAACACTTCTATTCAATACCCATTGTTTCGTGTTCTGTCTTGTGTTGATGAAATTAATACCCTATTAATGCCACCTCTTGTTCTGTCTTGTGTTGATGAAATTAATACCCTATTAATGCCACCTCACCCCATCCACCTCACTAAAATGTAGATATAAAATCGGAGATGCGTAAGTTCTATTCAGTTGTGTATTTGTAAACTAAAGTCTTTGAAAATGTAATAAGTTTTACGAAACGCGCTCGTGTCGCGTCAGACTAGAAATAAAAATGAATTTTGGAGAATTGATTTTTGATTTACCTCCAACAGTGAAAAGAAATGTACGAAAGATTGAGAAAATTCGTGTTAGAATTATTAATCTTACTTTTTCGGTCATATTTAACATGTTGCATATTTGCTTATGCAACAGGGCTCCATTAAGGAACATATAATCTCTTCCCACAACCAAACCTTCGCCAGAGAAATCCTAGTAAACAACACAGAAATCATCGATAGATACAGCGATAGCAGGCGGCTTGACGTTTGCGAGGCACTACACATCAAGAAGTCAACACCAGCAATCAACAGCCAATTAATGCACAACTATATTCTACCCACCTCAAGACTCCGCTCCAATATAGAAGCATCAAGAAATATGGACCAATAGGCTTTCTACAAACACTTCTATTCAATACCCATTGTTTCGTGTTCTGTCTTGTGTTGATGAAATTAATACCCTATTAATACCACCTCACCCCATCCACCTCACTCAAATGTAGATATAAAATCGGAGATGCGTAAGTTCTATTCAGTTGTGTATTTGTAAACTAAAGTCTTTGAAAATGTAATAAGTTTTACGAAACGCGCTCGTGTCGCGTCAGACTAGAAATAAAAAATGAATTTTGGAGAATTGATTTTATTTACCTCCAACAGTGAAAAGAAATGTACGAAAGATTGAGAAAATTCGTGTTAGAATTATTAATCTTACTTTTTCGGTCATATTTAATAATATATGTCTACAGGAAAGACTGCTACCAAAATATACTAATATATATATATATATGTCGTACCTAGTAGCCAGAACGCACTTCTCTGCCTACTATGCAAGGCCCGATTTCACTAATAAGCCAAGTTTTCATGAATTAATTGTTTTTCGACTACCTAACCTACCTAACCTAACCTAACCTAACTTTTTCGGCTACCTAACCTAACCTAACCTATAAAGATAGGTTAGGTTAGGTTAGGTAGGGTTGGTTAGGTTCGGTCATATATCTACGTTAATTTTAACTCCAATAAAAAAAAATTGACCCCATACATAATGAAATGGGTAGCTTTATCATTTCATAAGAAAAAAATTACAGAAAATATATTAATTCAGGAAAACTTGGCTTATTAGGCAAATCGGGCCTTGCATAGTAGGCTGAGAAGTGCGTTCTGGCTACTAGGTACGACATATATATATATATATATATATATATATATATATATATATATATATATATATATATATATATATATATATATATATTATATATATATATATATATATATATATATATATATACATATATATATGTATGTATGCATGTCATACCTAATACCCAGAACGCACCTCTCGGCCTACTATGCAAGGCCCGATTTGCCTAATAAGCCAAGTTTTCCTGAATTTATATTTTTTTCTAAATTTGTTCTTATAAAATGATAAAGCTATCCATTTCACAATGTATGAGATCAATTTTTTAAATTTGAGTCAAAACTAACGAAGATATATGACCGAACCTAACATACCCTACCTAACCTAACCTAAACTAACATAACTAAGTTATTTATTTATGTTCTTAATATAATATAATAATAATAATTCAAAGACACCAATTGGGAAAAATTTGTTGAAAAACAAAAAAATCACTCGGCCTATTAGGCAAATTATATATATATATATATATATATATATATATATATATATATATATATATATATATATATATATACATATATATATATATATATATATATATATATATATATATATATATATATATATATATATATATATATATATATATACGTCGTACCTAGTAGCCAGAACGCATTTCTCAGCCTACTATGCAAGGCCCGATTTGCCTAATGAGCCAAGTTTTCCTGAATTAATATATTTTCTCTAATTTTTTTCTTATGAAATGATAAAGCTACCCATTTCATTATATATGAGATCAATATTTTTTATTGGAGTTAAAATTAACGTAGATATATGACTAAACCTAACCAACCCTACCTAACCTAACCTAACCTATCTTTATAGGTTAGGTTAGGTAGCAGAAAAAGTTAGGTTAGGTTAGGTTAGGTAGGTTAGGTAGTCGAAAAACAATTAATTCATGAAAACTTGGCTTATTAGACAAATCGGACCTTGCATAGTAGGCTGAGAAGTGCGTTCTGGCTACTAGGTACGACATATACATATACATATATATATATATATATATATATATATATATATATATATATATATATAACTGAAAACTCACACCCCAGAAGTGACTCGAACCCATACTCCCAGGAGCAACGCAACTGGTATGTACAAGACGCCTTAATCCACTTGACCATCACGACCGGACAATAATGAGGTGATAGCCTAAGCTATTTGAACCACCCCACCGCCGGCACTCGGATAGTAATCTTGGGCATAGCATTTTACCAAATCACCTCATTCTTTGGGGCACACGTGAGGAACACAAATGCGAACAAGCCTGAATGGTCCCCAGGACAATATGCCTGGGGGCATATTTTTGTGTTCCTCACGTGTGCCCCAAAGAATGAGGTGATTTGGTAAAATGCTATGCCCAAGATTACTATCCGAGTGCCGGCGGTGGGGTGGTTCAAATAGCCTCGGCTATCACCTCATTTTGTCCGGTCGTGATGGTCAAGTGGATTAAGGCGTCTTGTACATACCAGTTGCGTTGCTTCTGGGAGTATGGGTTCGAGTCACTTCTGGGGTGTGAGTTTTCAGTTGCATATTGTCCTAGGGACCATTCAGGCTTGTTCGCATTTGTGTTCCTCACGTGTACCCCAAAGAATGAGGTGATTTGGTAAAATGCTATGCCCAAGATTACTATCCGAGTGCCGGCGGTGGGGTGGTTCAAATAGCCTCGGCTATCACCTCATTTTGTCCGGTCGTGATGGTCAAGTGGATTAAGGCGTCTTGTACATACCAGTTGCGTTGCTTCTGGGAGTATGGGTTCGAGTCACTTCTGGGGTGTGAGTTTTCAGTTGCATATTGTCCTGGGGACCATTCAGGCTTGTTCGCATTTGTGTTCCTCACGTGTGCCCCAAAGAATGAGGTGATTTGGTAAAATGCTATGCCCAAGATTACTATCCGAGTGCCGGCGGTGGGGTGGTTCAAATAGCCTCGGCTATCACCTCATTTTGTCCGGTCGTGATGGTCAAGTGGATTAAGGCGTCTTGTTCATACCAGTTGCGTTGCTTCTGGGAGTATGGGTTCGAGTCACTTCTGGGGTGTGAGTTTTCAGTTGCATATTGTCCTGGGGACCATTCAGGCTTGTTCGCATTTGTGTTCCTCACGTGTGCCCCAAAGAATGAGGTGATTTGGTAAAATGCTATGCCCAAGATTACTATCCGAGTGCCGGTGGTGGGGTGGTTCAAATAGCCTCGGCTATCACCTCATTTTGTCCGGTCGTGATGGTCAAGTGGATTAAGGCGTCTTGTACATACCAGTTGCGTTGCTTCTGGGAGTATGGGTTCGAGTCACTTCTGGGGTGTGAGTTTTCAGTTGCATATTGTCCTGGGGACCATTCAGGCTTGTTCGCATTTGTGTTCCTCACGTGTGCCCCAAAGAATGAGGTGATTTGGTAAAATGCTATGCCCAAGATTACTATCCGAGTGCCGGCGGTGGGGTGGTTCAAATAGCCTCGGCTATCACCTCATTTTGTCCGGTCGTGATGGTCAAGTGGATTAAGGCGTCTTGTACATACCAGTTGCGTTGCTTCTGGGAGTATGGGTTCGAGTCACTTCTGGGGTGTGAGTTTTCAGTTGCATATTGTCCTGGGGACCATTCAGGCTTGTTCGCATTTGTGTTCCTCATGTGTGCCCCAAAGAATGAGGTGATTTGGTAAAATGCTATGCCCAAGATTACTATCCGAGTGCCGGCGGTGGGGTGGTTCAAATAGCCTCGGCTATCACCTCATTTTGTCCGGTCGTGATGGTCAAGTGGATTAAGGCGTCTTGTACATACCAGTTGCGTTGCTTCTGGGAGTATGGGTTCGAGTCACTTCTGGGGTGTGAGTTTTCAGTTGCATATTGTCCTGGGGACCATTCAGGCTTGTTCGCATTTGTGTTCCTCACGTGTGCCCCAAAGAATGAGGTGATTTGGTAAAATGCTATGCCCAAGATTACTATCCGAGTGCCGGCGGTGGGGTGGTTCAAATAGCCTCGGCTATCACCTCATTTTGTCCGGTCATGATGATCAAGTGGATTAAGGCGTCTTGTACATACCAGTTGCGTTGCTTCTCGGAGTATGGGTTCGAGTCACTTCTGGGGTGTGAGTTTTCAGTTGCATATTGTCCTGGGGACCATTCAGGCTTATTCGCATTTGTGTTCCTCACGTGTGCCCCAAAGAATGAGGTGATTTGGTAAAATGCTATGCCCAAGATTACTATCCGAGTGCCGGCGGTGGGGTGGTTCAAATAGCCTCGGCTATCACCTCATTTTGTCCGGTCGTGATGGTCAAGTGGATTAAGGCGTCTTGTACATACCAGTTGCGTTGCTTCTGGGAGTATGGGTTCGAGTCACTTCTGGGGTGTGAGTTTTCAGTTGCATATTGTCCTGGGGACCATTCAGGCTTGTTCGCATTTGTGTTCCTCACGTGTGCCCCAAAGAATGAGGTGATTTGGTAAAATGCTATGCCCAAGATTACTATCCGAGTGCCGGCGGTGGGGTGGTTCAAATAGCCTCGGCTATCACCTCATTTTGTCCGGTCGTGATGGTCAAGTGGATTAAGGCGTCTTGTGCATACCAGTTGCGTTGCTTCTGGGAGTATGGGTTCGAGTCACTTCTGGGGTGTGAGTTTTCAGTTATATTTATATATATATATATATATATATATATATATATGCAAACAAGCCTGAATGGTCCCCAGGACTATATACAACTGAAAACTCACACCCCAGAAGTGACTCGAACCCATACTCCCACAACTGGTATGTACAGGGACGCCTTAATCCGCTTGACCATCACGACCGGACATAAGGAATATATATATATATATATATATATATATATATATATATATATATATATATATATATATATATATATATATATATATATGTCGTACCTAGTAGCCAGAACGCACTTCTCGGCCTACTATTCAAGGCCCGATTTGCCTAATATCCCAAGTTTTCCAGAATTAATATATTTTCTCAATTTTTTTTCTTATGAAAAGATAAAGCTACCCATTTCATTATGTATGAGGTCAATTTTTTTTAATGGAGTTAAAATTAACGTAGATATATGACCAAACCTAACCAACCCTACCTAACCTAACCTAACCTATCTTTATAGGTTAGGTAGCTGAAAAAGTTAGGTTAGGTTAGGTTAGGTAGGTTAGGTAGTCGAAAAAACATTAATTCATGAAAACTTCGCTTATTAGGCAAATCGGGCCTTGTATAGTAGGCTGAGAAGTGCGTTCTGGCTACTAGGTATGACATATATATATATATTATATATATATATATATTATATATATATATATTATATATATATATATATTATATATATATATATATATATATATATATATATATATATATATATATATATATATATATATATATATATATTATATATATATATACAGTACAACCTCGATTCAACGTACCCCGATTCAATGAATCTCCGGCTAGTTCGCACACTTTTTAGGCCGAATTTACTCCGGTTCGACAAACAATGGTTCGCCGAAGCGAGGGATGTTCGGATTTGCTTACGATGTCCAGACAGAGTTCACAGACTGGTGGAAAACTTTCCCATTCTATCACAGATTACAATTAATAATTCTCTCATATGACAAGTTGGATCACACAAGTGGATCACACAAGTGGACCACACATGTAGACCACAAGTGATCTACAAGCTTATGATTTTGGGACAGAGTTCACAGAGTGGTGGAAAACTTTCTCATTCTATCACAGATTACAATTAATAATTCCTTCATAAGAAGTTGGATCACACAAGTGAACCATATGAACCAAATACCAGCCAAAATGGTCCACACAAACACCAGCCAGTGATCCACACAACTGAACAACTGAGTTTCCATGATTTTCGTTCACTGATTTGGGGCACACGTATCTTTGTACATTAATTTAAAGGATGAAGCGTGATTACCTAGCTACATGTGGTAAAATCTCCTTATATACATTTTCTGTGATGAAACAAGATGAGTGAGGATGGACAGATAAGAGAATACTGTACTGTAAACCTCAATTTACAGTGAGGTTTCACTCACTTTTGTCTGTGTGTCATCATAGTTCAGTGACCCATGACTTTTAAAAGTTTCATATTAATAAATAATTTCTAAAACTAGTGTTTTAATAGCTTTTTATTACCCTAATTAAACTAAACTAAATAAAACCGAAAATATACTATAATATGATAGACATCTGCTCTTTGAGAAATTACTGTATGTTATTGGAACAACTCCAGCGTGAGTGGACGGGTCTAATCCCTGTACACACAGCAATATTCGCGTTTCATCCCTCCCTCCCTACCTCCCTCTCTCCATCCCTCCCTCCCTCCCTCTCTCTCTCCATCCCTCCCTTTCTCTCTCCCTTTCTCCATACCTCCATCCCTCTCTCTCTCCATCCCTCCCTCTCTCTCTCCATCCCTCCCTCTCTCCATCCATCCTTCCCTCCCTCCCTCTCTCCATCCATCCCTCCCTCCCTCTCTCCATCCATCCCCTTTCTCCCTCCATCCATCCAGAATTGAAGAAACAAATAAAGTTAAAAAAAAAGTTAACTGGGTCAGAGTTAGGGTTATCACCGAGTCGGTACCTCCCCCCCCCACCCACCCCTACAGCCCATACACACACACACCCTCAAATCATCCATCCTTCCATCCCTCCCTCCATCCTTCCATCAATCCATCTCCATCCTCTCCTTCCCTGCCTCCCTCCCAAGCTCTGCCTGCCTCCCTCCGTGCCTGTCTCCCTCCATGCCTGCGTCCCTCCCTGCCTCTCCCTCACAAGCTCTGCCTGCCCGCCTCCCTTCCTGTCTACCTCCCTCCCAATCTCTGCCTCCCTCCCAAGCTCTGCCTGCCTGCCTGCCTGCCTCCCTCCCTCCCTCCCTGCCTGCCTGTCTGCCTGCCTCCCTGCCTGCCTGCCTGCCTGCGTCCATGCCTGCCTGCCTGCCTGCCTGCCTGCCTCCCTGCCTGCCTGCCTGCCTGCCTGCCTGCCTGCCTGCCTGCCTCCCTCCCTCCCTGCCTGCCTGCCTGCCTCCCTGCCTGCCTCCCTCCCTCCCTCCCTCCCTCCCTCCCTGCCTGCCTGCCTGCCTCCCTGCCTGCCTGCCTCCCTCCCTCCCTCCCTCCCTGCCTGCCTGCCTCCCTCCCTCTCTGCCTGCCTCCATCCCTCCCTCCCTTCCTTCCTGCCTGCCTCCCTGCCTGCCCATCCACCCACCAGTCAGCCATCACTGACACAATGAGTGCATTTGGAGCCGACATGGTGCACGGATGTTCCTTGATTGTGCCGATATGTCCAACAAAGTCGCGGAATGAACACTCCAGCCTCTTGACAAATCAAAATATAGTGTTAAAATTAAAGTTGCAGTAATTTTAGTGTACAATAGTTTTCATAAACTTTATTGTAGTACTCAACATACAACAGAACTACTCAACACAGTGTTAACGGCATAATACACTAAAGTATGTACTTACTGTACAGCATTCACAACTCCATGAGACTTCAAGATGGACTTAACTCCAAAAATAAGGTAAATAACAAATGTAACAGTATTTGTTAGTAGAGTAATAATATATAGGTACAGTATATAATATGATACTGCATTTTTATTGTCTACAAGAAAAATAAAGACACCGATGCAAACACCTCCTGAAGGTCACCTCTTGCAACGAATCCAACGCTCCAACGAACTAGGGTCGGTCCCATATAGTACGTTGAATCGAGGTTGTACTGTATATATATATTATATATTTATATTATATATTATATATTTATATAATATATATATATATATATTATATATATTATGTATACATACATACATATATATATATATATATATATATATATATATATATATATATATATATATATATATATATATATATATATATATATATATATATATATATATATATATGTCGTACCTAATAGCCAGAACGCACTTCTCAGCCAACTATGCAAGGCCCGATTTGCCTAATAAGCCAAGTTTTCATGAATTAATTGTTTTTCGGCTACCTAACCTACCTAACCTAACCTAA
>NC_091212.1:30819578-30874578 GCF_040958095.1 Procambarus clarkii
ACTGAAAACTCACACCCCAGAAGTGACTCGAACCCATACTCCCAGGAGCAACGCAACTAGTATGTACAAGACGCCTTAATCCACTTGAGCATCACGACCGGACAAAATGAGGTGATAGCCGAGGCTATTTGAACCACCCCACCGCCGGCACTCGGATAGTAATCTTGGGCATAGCATTTTACCAAATCACCTCATTCTTTGGGGCACACGTGAGGAACACAAATGCGAACAAGCCTGAATGGTCCCCAGGACAATATGCAACTGAAAACTCACACCCCAGAAGTGACTCGAACCCATACTCCCAGGAGCAACGCAACTGGTATGTACAAGACGCCTTAATCCACTTGACCATCACGACCGGACAAAATGAGGTGATAGCCGAGGCTATTTGAACCACCCCACCGCCGGCACTCGGATAGTAATCTTGGGCATAGCATTTTACCAAATCACCTCATTCTTTGGGGCACACGTGAGGAACACAAATGCGAACAAGCCTGAATGGTCCCCAGGACAATATGCAACTGAAAACTCACACCCCAGAAGTGACTCGAACCCATACTCCCAGGAGCAACGCAACTGGTATGTACAAGACGCCTTAATCCACTTGACCATCACGACCGGACAAAATGAGGTGATAGCCGAGGCTATTTGAACCACCCCACCGCCGGCACTCGGATAGTAATCTTGGGCATAGCATTTTACCAAATCACCTCATTCTTTGGGGCACACGTGAGGAACACAAATGCGAACAAGCCTGAATGGTCCCCAGGACAATATGCAACTGAAAACTCACACCCCAGAAGTGACTCGAACCCATACTCCCAGGAGCAACGCAACTAGTATGTACAAGACGCCTTAATCCACTTGAGCATCACGACCGGACAAAATGAGGTGATAGCCGAGGCTATTTGAACCACCCCACCGCCGGCACTCGGATAGTAATCTTGGGCATAGCATTTTACCAAATCACCTCATTCTTTGGGGCACACGTGAGGAACACAAATGCGAACAAGCCTGAATGGTCCCCAGGACAATATGCAACTGAAAACTCACACCCCAGAAGTGACTCGAACCCATACTCCCAGGAGCAACGCAACTGGTATGTACAAGACGCCTTAATCCACTTGACCATCACGACCGGACAAAATGAGGTGATAGCCGAGGCTATTTGAACCACCCCACCGCCGGCACTCGGATAGTAATCTTGGGCATAGCATTTTACCAAATCACCTCATTCTTTGGGGCACACGTGAGGAACACAAATGCGAACAAGCCTGAATGGTCCCCAGGACAATATGCAACTGAAAACTCACACCCCAGAAGTGACTCGAACCCATACTCCCAGGAGCAACGCAACTGGTATGTACAAGACGCCTTAATCCACTTGACCATCACGACCGGACAAAATGAGGTGATAGCCGAGGCTATTTGAACCACCCCACCGCCGGCACTCGGATAGTAATCTTGGGCATAGCATTTTACCAAATCACCTCATTCTTTGGGGCACACGTGAGGAACACAAATGCGAACAAGCCTGAATGGTCCCCAGGACAATATGCAACTGAAAACTCACACCCCAGAAGTGACTCGAACCCATACTCCCAGGAGCAACGCAACTGGTATGTACAAGACGCCTTTATCCACTTGACCATCACGACCGGACAAAATGAGGTGATAGCCGAGGCTATTTGAACCACCCCACCGCCGGCACTCGGATAGTAATCTTGGGCATAGCATTTTACCAAATCACCTCATTCTTTGGGGCACACGTGAGGAACACAAATGCGAACAAGCCTGAATGGTCCCCAGGACAATATGCAACTGAAAACTCACACCCCAGAAGTGACTCGAACCCATTCTCCCAGGAGCAACGCAACTGGTATGTACAAGACATACCGGTCCGGTCGTGATGGTCAAGTGGATTAAGGCGTCTTGTACATACCAGTTGCGTTGCTCCTGGGAGTATGGGTTCGAGTCACTTCTGGGGTGTGAGTTTTCAGTTGCATATTGTCCTGGGGACCTTTCAGGCTTGTTCGCATATATATATATATATATATATATATATATATATATATATATATATATATATATATATATATATATATATATATATATATATATGTCGTACCTAGTAGCCAGAACTCACTTCTCAGCCTACTATTCAAGGCCCGATTTGCCTAATAAGCCAAGTTTTCCTGAATTAATATATTTACTATAATTTTTTTCTTATGAAATGATAAAGCAACCCTTTTCTCTATGTATGAGGTCATTTTTTTTTTATTGGAGTTAAAATTAACGTAGATATATGACCGAACCTAACCAACCCTACCTAACCTAACCTAACCTATATTTATAGGTAAGGTTAGGTTAGGTAGCCAAAAAAAGCTAGGTTAGGTTAGGTTAGGTAGGTTAGGTAGACGAAAAAACATTAATTCATGAAAACTTGGCTTATTAGGCAAATCGGGCCTTGAATAGTAGGCTGAGAAGTGCGTTCTGGCTATTAGGTACGACATATATATATATATATATATATATATATATATATATATATATATATATATATATATATATATATAAAATATATATTATTAAATATGACCGAAAAAGTAAGATTAATAATTCTAATACGAATTTTCTCGATCTTTCTTACGTTTCTTTTCACTGTTGATGGTAATTCAAAGATCAATTCTCCAAAATTCATTTTTATTTCTAGTCTGACGCGACACTTGAGCGCGTTTCGTAAAACTTATTACATTTTCAAAGACTTTAGTTTACAAACACACAACTGAAACTGAATAGAGCTTACACATCTTCAATTTTATATCTACATTTGCGTGAGGTGGATGAGGTAAAAACAAACTTTTAACAATGGGTATTGAATGGGTATTAAATTCAAACACAAGACAGAACACGAAACAATGGGTATTGAATGGAAGTAATTGTAGAAAGCCTATTGGTCCATATTTCTTGATGCTTCTATATTGGAGCAGAGTCTTGAAGTGGGTAGAATATAGTTGTTTCATTCAATACCCATTGTTGAAAGTTTGTTTTCACCTCATCCACCTCACCCAAATGTAGATATGAAATCGGAAATGTGTAAGCTCTATTCAGTTTCAGTTGTGTGTTTGTAAACTAAAGTCTTTGAAAATGTAATAAGTTTTACGAAATGCGCTCAAGTGTCGCGTCAGACTAGAAATAAAAATGAATTTTGGAGAATTGATCTTTGAATTACCATCAACAGTGAAAAGAAACGTAAGAAAGATCGAGAAAATTTGTGTTAGAATTATTAATCTTACTTTTTCAGTCATATTTAATAATATATGTTTACAGGAAAGACTGATACCAAAATATACTAATACAGTGGTACCTCGGAATGCGATTGTCCCTGTATGCGAGATTTTCGGAAGGCGAGGTGTATTTACTCCAAAAATTTGTCTCGGAAGGCGATGGTTACTTCGGGAGGCGAGTTTGAATGCGAGTTTGTTGATACGCGTACAGCCGACCTAGCGCGTGGTCGTTCGGCGATCGTCGCCCCTCTGCCCCGCTGCCCCTCAGTTCACCATTGTCTCACGCGCAGTGACTACCCCCACATCATTTCTTGTCGTGGATTTTCAGTGTTTTGTTGGATTTTTGGTGATTTGTCTATACAATTTGTTATTATATATCTCACCATGAGTCCCAAGAAAGCCAGTGGTAAGGATAAAGGCCAGAAAGCTCATGTGAGGATGACAATAGAGGAGAAACAAGAGATCATTCGAAAGCATGAGAACGGTACACGTGTTGTTGATCTTTGTAGGCAGTACAACAAAGCGACATCAACAATATGCACTATACTTAAGAAGAAAAATAAGATTATGAGTGCTAATGTGGCAAAAGGAGTAAGAACATTAACGACACAAAGACCACAAATACTTGAAGAAGTGGAAAAGTTGTTATTAATTTGGATACACGACAAGGAGTTGAGGGGTGATAGTGTTTCGGAGGCCATTATTTGTGAGAAAGCCAGGGTGTTGCACGAAGACCTTCTAAAGAAGACCCCTGCAACGAGTGATGCAGATAAGAAAGAGTTTAAGGCAAGCAGGGGCTGGTTTGAAAAATTTAGAAAGAGAAGTGGTATCCATAGTGTTACAAGGCATGGGGAGGCAGCAAGCTCAGACAAACCAGCCGCTGGACGATTTATTGACGAATTTAAAGAGTTTGCACAGGCTGAGGGATACCTACCGCAATTAGTGTTTAATTGTGACGAAACAGGACTGTTTTGGAAAAGAATGCCTAAGAGGACATACATTACCAAGGAGGAAAAATCCTTGCCTGGACACAAGCCTATGAAAGATAGGTTTACGCTTGTGCTGTGTTCAAATGCGAGTGGCGATTTAAAAATTAAACCCTTGCTAGTGTATCATTCTGAAAATCCAAGGGTTTTCAAACAGTATAATGTGCAGAAAACCCGTTTGTCTGTGATGTGGAAGTCTAATAAAAAAGCATGGGTGACTAGGCTTATTTTTTCGGAGTGGGTGAATGAAGTGCTGTGCCCTGCCATAGAAAAATATCTGCAGGAGAAACAATTGCCACTCAAAGCCGTGCTTCTCCTTGACAATGCTCCTGCTCATCCTCCAGGCTTGGAAGATGATTTGATGCCTCAATACAATAAATTCCTCACAGTTAAATTCCTTCCTCCTAACACCACTCCTCTAATTCAGCCTATGGACCAGAAAATCATAGCGAATTTTAAGAAACTGTATGAAAGGGCACTTTTCCGGAAATGTTTTGAAGTGACTGAAGCCACAAACCTCACCCTCAAAGAGTTCTGGAGAGAGCATTTTAACATTTTTAGTGCTTTAAAACTCGTTGACAAAGCCTGGCAAGAAGTGACTCAAAGAACCCTGATCTCTGGCTGGAGAAAATTGTGGCCTGAAGGTGTGAGAGAACTAGACTTTGAGGGGTTTGAGCCTATAAATGATGCGCCTATTGTTGAGGAAATTGTTAGTCTAGGCCAGAAAATGGGCTTGGAATTGGATGGTGATGATGTGGAGGAGTTGGTGGAAGAACACAACGAAGAACTGACCACCGAAGAACTCCTAGCCCTTCAACAGGAACAGCAAGCCAACACAGCAGCGAATGATTCTGCAGTGGAGGAGGAGGTGGTGGCAGCAGCACCAGCGAATGTCCCTTCTGCAGTAATTAAGAAGGTGTGTCAGATGTGGGAAGAGATTCAAACAACTATTGAACATACTCACCCAGACAAAGCTGTAGTAGGCCGTTGTCTTAATCTTTTCAATGACAATGTGATGCCTTACTACAGAGAGAGCTTGCGAAGAAGGGAAAAGCAAGCTTCCATGGACAAATATTTGGTGAAGAAATCGAGCAGTGAGCCTCAACCAGGACCTAGTGGCACTCAGGTTAAACGTCCCAGGGAGAGCACACCAGAAAGGTCCTCACTGCCTGATGTGATTATGGAAGGGGACTCCCCTTCCAAACAGTAACTCCTCTCCTCCTCCCCCCTCCTCACCATCTTCCATACGCCTACAGCACTCGACAGTAAGGTAAGTAATAACTGGAACATAGTTTTGTAGGTTTATTTAGATGAATTAGGTAAATTAGGTATAAAAATTTAGTTTGATGTGGGGTTTTTGGGGTAGTCAGGAACGGATTAATTCATTTCCCTTTATTTCTTATGGGGAAATTAACTTCGGAATGCGAGTTTTCGGAAGGCGAGGCGTCTCCAGGAACGGATTAAACTCGCATTCTGAGGTATGCCTGTATATAAAATATATATATATATATATATGTCGTACCTAGTAGCCAGAACGCACTTCTCAGCCTACTATGCAAGGCCCAATTTGCCTAATAAGCCAAGTTTTCCTGAATTAATATATTTTCTCTAATTTTTTTCTTATGAAATGATAAAGCTACCCATTTCATTATGTATGAGGTCAATTTTTTTTATTGGAGTTAAAATTAACGTAGATATATGACCGAACCTAACCAACCCTACCTAACCTAACCTAACCTATCTTTATAGGTTAGGTTAGGTTAGGTAGCCAAAAAAGTTAGGTTAGGTTAGGTTAGGTTAGGTAGGTTAGGTAGTCGAAAAAACATTAATTCATGAAAACTTGGCTTATTAGGCAAATCGGGCATTGCATAGTAGGCTGAGAAGTGCGTTCTGGCTACTAGGTACGACGTATATATATATATATATATATATATATATATATATATATATATATATATATATATATATATATATATATATATATATATATATATATACACATATATATATATGTATATATATATATATATTACAAATCAACCATGCACAGTGAACATATAAAAGAGGAAAGAATAATGAAAGAAATAATCCGTAAAGGAGTAAAAAGCACTACTCCTAACGAAAACATAAACCTGATAATATTCTACAAAACCAAGAAGACTTCCGAACTCCTTATCAAAAACAGCCCGAAACCGACGGAGAACCTTCTACAGCAGTCAAGCGTTGTATACATGTACACTTGCCCCCACGAAGGATGTAACCTTCAATCTAAGTACATAGGTATGACGTCAACCAAGCTGACGAGGCGTTTGACATGCCATCTTCCATCCGGTGCCCCTAGGAATCACATGAGACAAGCCCATGACATCACTCTAACAAGAGAAATGTTGAACAAGAATACCTGCATAATAGACAAAACCCAAGATGCAAGAAGATTACAAATTCTTGAAGCAATTCACAAAAGAATAGAGTTCGTATCCTGGCCGGGGAGGACTTACTGGGCGCAATTCCTTAACTGTAGTCTCTGTTTAACGCAACAGTAAAATGTGTACTTGGATGAAAAAACGATTCTTCGCGGCAGGGGATCGTATTCCAGGGACCTGCCCGAAACGCTACGCGTACTAGTGGCTGTACAAGAATGTAACAACTCTTGTATATATCTCAAATAAATAAAAAAAATAAATAAACAACCTACCATGAACACCCAAATCATGGAACTATTTACTCTACCAACCATGAGAGTAAGGACAAGACCAGAACATAACGATGCCAACACAGAAGACAATGTCCAACATAACAGGCCAATTACACTGGATTAATCTTTGTATATAGATAGGAGCTGCCTCGTATGGGCCAATAAGCCTTCTGCAGTTACCTCTATTCTTATGTTCTTATGTTACTCCACATTTATCCCTTAAGTATCCCCCCATGTTTTCACCTTTATTGTCTTATCACCTGACCCAGTGCGGGTATAAAATCAACCAGCATTGTAAGATCTCTTCACTTGAGAATGAACCATGGAGGTTCGAAACGTTGTGCAAATTGTATAAATAAGTGTAATACATTCTATAGTAAATCACTTCTTTTCTTCACCTTAAAAGTACGAAAATGAGTTATGGAGAACTCCTATTTCAACTAAGCCCTGATGCTAAGAAAATAGTTAGAAGGATAGAAGCCCTAAACCAGAAAATAATAAATACAGAATATGCGGTCATATTCAATGAAACATGTTTGAAAGAAAACCTGCTGCCAGTATACACCAATATATATATATGTATATATATATATACATATACATGTATATATATTTATATATATATACATATACATGTATATATATATATATATATATATATATATATATATATATATATATATATATATATATATATATATATATATATATATATATATATATATATATATGTATATATATATATATAAACCCAACAAGCATGAAGTGTTGCTTGTTGGGTTTCTTTCTAGGAAAATTATTTTGATCTTTTAGGATGTAGATTGCACAGGTTAACTAGACAGTGGTCTGTTATCATTCGCCTACCATTCTGGGTCCTTCCCCGGTCGATGGCAATAATGACATACTGTACTTTAAATGTAAAGTGCTCATAAGGTCACTGCTCCCTGCACCTCTATGAGAGGGGACTAGCTGTTGGCTCGAGGTCCCCAGTAGGCATAATGAGTCCTGTGACTGATGACCCCAAACTAATGTAGCACCAAATTTCGAATAGCTTCAGGAAGCCGACAGGGCTCCCCACAGAAACATTTAATTTTTTAATGGTGTTTTTACTACAATACAGAATTAATTTTTCAATGCCATTGCTGGAAAGAGCCGGTTGTTTTCTTACTAGAAATGTAATATGAACCAATATAAAATATCAATTTTGTAGCCCCATTCTGACCCATTACGGGAGTAGGGCCATAAGAGATGTGTCGCAGTGAAAAGATTATGACATATATATGCACTACCTGTGAATGGTAACTTTGAATATTATACCTGTGAGTGGCTGTGTGCCAGGCTGTAACAATGAGGAGGTTGATTGGTATATCAACAGGAATGAGGTCGGCCACCAGCTCTCCTCGGCAGTGAAGGGTACGTAGCATACCCTTCCCAGCTCCTACAATCAATCCTGTAGGTCCATTGAGGTTGTCGACCCATCCTGGTAGAGGTTCCCGCCAGGCTGCAGCAACTGTCACAAACATAAAAGTGCCTTTAATATGCCGTTGTAAAGTTAAACAGTAAATAGGTATACAAGAACAATGGGGTGCCTCTGACAAGCTGTTGACTTCCTGTATTTGTCAAGGCCACTAGAAAGATATTCTACTTGAGGGCCACCCTCAAGTAAAATCCCTATTTAATATTATATTAGACCACACTATCTCTACTAGTTCTACTGGCTCTTGGTATTAAACTTTCATGTGGGAATGGTCACAAGTCAAATTTCCCCAGATATTAAATGTCTTCAAGTGCAGTTATTTAGCATCCATGTAACTATCCTTGAGAACAAAATTTTCAAGCATATTTTGGACTTAATTTAATCTTAATTCCTTGAATTTACAAATTGAACAGTTCTTCTGAAAATATTGTACAGTATTATATGTTCATTAAATAAATTCTGAAAGGTTAAGGCACATGCAAATCAAACATACAGTACTGTATTGTAAAAGTATAACTGATGAGGGGAAAATCCTCAAGAACAATGGGGGGGGGGGGACCATCAACAAGGTGCTGGATTCTTACCCCTGTTGAGGCCACTAGAGATATTGTGGCCCCTCAGGTAAACTACAATATAGTAGATGGTGTCCTGGATCAAGACAACCCTAGGCATCCTTGGTGGTAATAATATGGCTCAATATTCTCAAGCCAGCTGGTAAGTGACTGCCATTAACTGCACACACGGACATGCTCAAGGTATGGCACTGCAACCAGCCCTAGTTCAATGATGCTTCCTTCACATGTTTTGTGAAGTGATGGCACAAGGTACTGTTATCATCATGCCAATCTCAGTAAGATAACTAGAGATAATGACAATTTAGGGGCAATGTGATTTAAGGTATTGGCAGCTGATGGTACCAGTTGTTGGGACATCAAGTAGAAAGTAGCACCATTTTCTCTAGATACAACCAGCTTGGGACACCAGTAGCTGTGGATGCCAGTAGGTGGGGAAAAAAGTAGCTAAGGACATTAGTGGCTAGGGAAATTGCTTATTCCTTTGTTCAAACCTCTTGCAAGCATAGTACAAACACTTTCATCAGTTCTATGTTTATGTAGATCCTGCACTATGAGGTTGGTATATTTCAGTTAACCAAATGCTTTTCTGCATTTGTGGTAATAAACTTAACTATGACCGTCAGTGTTCCCACTGAAAGGTGTCAACTGGTCACAATGGCAACTTCACACTATAATAATTATTATAGAAATGGTTTAAAAGGGAAATTTCACATGCTTTATAAATGAAATTGGCATGTTGCCATTCAATATATCAACTATAACAAGGATTCCATTAACCTGGGCTGTATGGGTCTCAAACTGTGGACCCCATGCATGTGAAGATGACACTATCGACTGGGCTATAAGCAATTTATAGTTGCTCATAGACTGGTTGTGGATAACAATTTATTTGATGTGGATCAGTAATTCCTCAGGGATTCAGTAGGTGTAGTCAGGGAAAGTTGAAAATTCCAGTTTGGCAGCAGGATGCTGCTGCTGGAAACTTTCCTTTTAAAGACTGCTCATAGCCCGGAGCCAGTCGGCCGAGCGGACAGCACACTGGACTTGTGATCCTGTGGTCCCGTGTTCGATCATGGGCACCGGCAAGAAACAATGGGCGGAGTTTCTTTCACCCTATGCCCCTGTTACCTAGCAGTAAAATAGGTACCTGGGTGTTAGTCAGCTGTCACGGGCTGCTTCCTGGGGGTGGAGGCCTGGTCGAGGACTGGGCCGCAGAGACACTAAAAAAAGCCCCAAAATCATCTCAAGATAACCTCAAGATAGCCCAGTCGATAGAGCGTCAGCCTCACACTCGTAGGGTCCACGTTTCGAGATCCACACAGCCCAGGTGAATGGAATTTCCACAGAAGTGTGGATGACAATTTGTTTAACAAGGATGTTGATTAAATTAGCTTAAGAACCATGGGAAACCAAAATATAGGTCTTACCTATAGATGGCCGAACAATGGCCAAAGGCAACGATCCGGCTTCCTGAACCAACACGTGTTCAGCTAATGCCTTTGTGTATGTGTAGGTGTTTGGACGCGACCCAATCAATCTGTCAAAGAAGACTTATTACAGGTTAATATGAAAATTAGCAAACTGTTGAAAACATGCTGTACAGTACAGTATTTCTATATTTAACAATTCTAAGTACAGTAATATGATTTATGTATATTTAAAAGGAAAAAGGTAAGTTGGATTTAAGATTGTGGCAGTGGCATAATATGGAGAGGCAAAGATCTGAGAGATACATAACCATACACCATACTGCACGTACTGGGGAAAAAGGTTACTGTACCAGGATGGGGATAGAAGTAACACAAGTTTTCTATATAGCATAACATACTAGTTTAAAATGTCCCATAAAGTTACCTGAAGCCTGAGAAGCGATATATTTTATAATAATAAAAAAAAATAATAATAATAATAATACAGTATGTATTATTATTAATAATAATGTACAGTGGTACCTCGGATTACGACCGTTCCTGGTTACGTGCTTTTTGGGTTACGAGCAGGATTTGCTCAGAAAATTTACATCGGGATACGAGCATTGCCTCGGAATACGAGGGTGTTGATATGAGTACGGGCCGACCTAGCACGTGGTGGCAAGACGATCGCCCCTCAGTTTACCAGTGCCTCGCATCCAGTGACTATCCCGCCTAAAGTCTTTACCAGGATTTACAGTTTTTTGTCAGATTTTTGGCCATTTGAGCATAAAAGTTGTTATTATATATTTCGCCATGGGTCCCAAGAAAGCCAGTGGTAAGGTTCAACCTAAGAAAATAGTTGTGTGTAGAGGCAGTAGAGAATGTCCCTTCCTCATTAAGAAAATGTGTGAAGTATGGGAAGAACTGCAAAGTTTTGTTGAAAAAACTCACCCAGATAAAGCTGTAGCAGGCCGTTGCATTGACCTTTTAAATGACAATGTGATGTCTTACTACAGACAAGTGTTGCAAAGAAGGGAAAAACAATCTTCAATGGATCGTTTCGTTGTGAGAAAATCAATCAGTGATCCACAACAGGGCCTAGTGGTATGCAGGCAAAACGTGCCAGAGAGTGCACCCCAGAGAAGTCTTCACTGCCTGATGTTATAATGGAAGGGGACTCCCCTTCCAAACAGTAACACCTCTCCTCCTCCCCCCTCCTCACCATCTTCCATACGCCAACAGCAGTCATCAGCAAGGGTAAGTAATAACTTGAACATACTTTTGTAGTGTAGATTTTGATGAATTAGGTATAAAATTTAGTTTGAAGTGAGGTTTTTGGGTAGTCAGGAACGGAGCTACGGTTTACAAGTTTTCGGGCTACGAGCTGTCTCTAGGAACGGATTAAACTCTTAAACCGAGGTACCCCTGTATATTTTAAAAATGAATATGTATATTATACTGTACTAAATTACACTGTATACTTACTGTTTAAGGCACTGTATTAATGTAGGTTGTATAATTAAACAAATGATAGTTTGCTCATGTTAAATAAATGAATACTGTAACAGTAGACTGGCAAAGAAAGATACTTGGGTGACTGAGGGTTGGAGGTGAGGAAGGCTTGAAAGAGGGTGAGCAAACATGGTGTAAGTAAGTAAGTGAGGCACAGGGCAAGGACACTATATGGAAAATGGTAAGGGCCAAGTTTGCATGGATGTGGTGTATAAAGAAGAAATGAATGGTTTTCCATTGTAGGGAAAAGGAAGCCTGTTAAGACATGTTGAGGTCTCCCTAGCCAAGGACTGACCTTTCCCAGGATACAACCTACAACAATCTCTAAACTCCCAGGTACTGTACCTATTTACTGCCGGGTAAACAGGGGTATTGGTCTAAGGAAACATGCCCAATTGTTTTGCCCTGTCTGGGAATCGAACCTAAGTCCCATCAGTTGTGAGTCAACTGCATGGCAATTCACAAAGGTGTACTATACACAAGGTCTTATGAAGTGGTGGAGTGCTGCTGTGGATGGCTGCTGCTGGAGTGTGGAAGTGTTGGTTTTCATGTGATCCTAGACTGTATAATGCATAACTAAATGACAACGAATGACTAATTATTATTAATTTATTTTTAATGTACACAGTAAAGCCTTTTCTGGGGGAAACACCAGAATTCTTAATAATTCCAGGAATACTTAATAATTCCTGTTGTCAGGAACAGGAAGTCTGTACCTGGGGTTATGAGGCATCCCCACCCCAACCAGGCCAATAACTGACCTTCCCCAGGATGCAACCCACAACAGTTGTCTAAATCCCGGGTGCATATTTAACTGCTACATGAATAGACACATCAGCTGAAAGTAAAAAGTGCCCAACCATTTCTGTCCTCCTTTGGGACTGAACTCCGGTGCATCGACTGTGAGCTGAGGACATAGATCACCCCAGCTATACTAGAAAGAATACTAAAGTAAGCACTGAACAGAATCAAGAGATAAGACAAAGGAAGACTACAGGAAACAAAGGTGTACAACATGCAGAGCGACTCCTTTGGAAACAGAGTACAATACTGTAACTGAAAAGCGGAATGGGCTTTAGTAGACGTACATAAATATGAAAAATAGAGCAGTTTAAAAATCAAATAAGATCAAATATACCATGCTCAGGGGTTACCATGAGCATAATACTTAATCTTTTACTACAATTAGATAATTACACAAATATCGATGTAGGTAGTAGACGGGTAGATAGGGTTCCAGTAGTACAATCTGGTTCATTCTCAACTCGCAATCGAGAATTCTGAGTTCGAATCCCATTCGGGACAGAAATGGTTGGACACGTTTCCTATTACCTCATGCCCCTGTTCACCTTGCAGTAAATAGGCACCCCATGAGTTAGTCAGCTTCTTGAGTGGTTGCATCCTGGGAAGGGTCTGTAATTTGACCCTGGAGGACGACCTTGATATAAGCCTAACAAGTACTGTGTGTGTGTATACACAGTACTGGCTGCCTGTCCCCTGACACAATGAATTATTATACACTATATCAAGCAGGCTCTTAAGGTGAACAAAAGGCTTCTTTAGTGAAAGACTAATGAAAAGAACAGTAAGAGGAAATTTCTCATCATTGGGATAGATTTTCAATGGTGTATCCAATTATTAACGTTATCCCCTATTATCATTCTACGTTCTCGACTCACAATCAGGAATACTGGGTTCAATCCTCAGGCAAGACCACTATGGTTTGACATGTTTTGTTTTAGCTGATGCCTCTATTCACTTAGTAGAAAATAGGTATCTGGAGGTTCAGCAATTGTTGTGGGTTGCATCTGGGGAAGGTCAATAGTTGACCTGGGTAGGGGAAGGGGGGAAGGGACTTCAATGCAAGCCTAGTAAAAGCTTCCTGTCCCTGACAATGGAAATTAGTGCACAATGCTAATTGGAATACCAAACGTAACTATATGAACTTTAAGAAACTGTACACTGAAGTACTATTCCAAAGGGGCTTTGAAGTGACCTCTGATACCCAATTAAACTTAGATTTAAATCCAATTAAAAGTGCTTTTATAAGCACATGTTTTGGGTACAGAGTAATCCAATTTGCATTATTCCTTACGGGAAAAATTATTCAGTTCTCAAACAGACTGGCACTCCCTCAGCCTTTTTGAATGAATAAAGTATTGTGTATTTTCTTCAGCTTCATTCATACACAACAGTATTGTAGTTAGCTACTCCACTGCATTTCTTATTAAATTAGATTGTGGACAGCTGGAAAGCCCTGCAGAATGAGGTAGGGTGAGCTAATAATATACAGTATAACATTTTAGGAACAAATATGATACATGGAATAGGCACAACAAACTTATGCTCTATGTTGTAAACAATGTGAAGGTAATCAAGCAGGTAATCACATTAACCACACTTTGAGAATTGGGGAGGTAAGGTAAGTAAGTAATTAGTTAAAGAAGGCACCAAGGCAGGAAGACTATGTAGTGAGGTAAGGCAGTTATTAGAAGAAAATGCTGAGCCAGTATGACTATGTAGCGCTTGGAAAGAATATGAGGACTGGGCAAAGAATTGGTGCCTAACCACTTGAACCCTCAGGAATCAATTGCCGACCTTGCGAAGAAGCATGGTCAGCTCAAGTCACTGGGCACACTATAGGAAGAGACAAATATCTTAACAGATAAGATATATGTCATCAACTTGTGCAGACTCAACACAACCACACCTACTTGGGTGTAAGATGATTGAAGGTTTCATCATCCATCCAGTCGATGAGTTGAATGAGTTTATACGGATCGATGGGCGGAGGGTAGACCATCTCCTTCACTTCACCTCGGTCACAGTTGCAATAGGCTGTGGAAACATGAACCACTGCCTGGGGAGGAAAGATACACACATTACTGCCTTGGGTAGGCACATACCAATGCCTGAGATGGGATACCTGCATTATTGCTTCGGGTATACATGGATCAATGCCTGGGGAAGAGAGAGATAACTGCGTTACTGCCTCAAGTATTCAAGGATCACTGTCTGAAGAGAAGAGATATCTACATTACTGCCTCAGGTGTACATGGTTCACTGCCTGGGGAGAACAGATACACATGTTACTGCCTCTGGAACACATAGATCAATGCCTGGTGAGGAGGGATACATATGTTACTGCCTCAGATATATATGGATCAATGCCTGGAGAGGAGAGATACACACATTGCAGCCTCGGATATACAAGCATCAATGCCTGGAGAAAGGGATACACACATTACAGCCTCTGATACAGATCAATGCCTTGGGAGGAGGGATACATATTACAGCCTTTGGTATACACAGATCAATGCCTGGGAAGGAGGGATAAACACATTACTGTTTCAGGTACAAAAATGCTGTAATGTAATACATGGACACTGGGAAAATTTAAATATATGACTGTACTGTATTTTGAATACATTATTAAAAAAGGAGCAAATATAGTCATTACATGGGAAAATTTCACACTGCCTGCTTGTACCCACCACACTCTGCCTGCTGGCCACTCACCACACCCTGTCTGCTGGGCACCTACCACACCCTGTGTGTTGGCCACCCACCATACATTGCCTCCTGGTCACCCACCACACTCTGCCTGCTGGCCACTCACCACACCCTGTCTGCTGGGCACCTACCACACCCTGTGTGTTGGCCACCTACCATACATTGCCTCCTGGTCACCCACCACACCCCACCTACTCTCCACCCACCACACCCTGTCTGCTGGGCACCTACCACACCCTGTGTGTTGGCCACCCACCATACATTGCCTCCTGGTCACCCACCACACCCCACCTGCTGGCCACCCACCACACCCCACCTGCTGGCCACCCACCACACCCCACCTGCTGGCCACCCACCACACCCCACCTGCTGGCCACCCACCATACCCCACCTGCTGGCCACCCACCACACCCCACCTGCTGACCACCCACCACACCCTGTGTGTTGACCACCCACCATACACTGCCTCCTGGTCACCCACCCACCACACCCCATCTGCTGGCCACTCACCACACCCTATTTGCTGGCTACCTACCACACCCTGTGTGTTGGCCAGCCACCACACCTTGCCTGCTGGCCACCCATCTTACCCCACCCACCCCCAACACTTACCACCAACTTAGTCATCTTGTGACAGAGTTCAATGAGGCGCTTGGTGCCCAAAACATTCATCTGGAGTGAGAGTTTGAGTGCTTCATCGAACTTGACGGTGGCAGCAGCATGGAAGACAACAGAGACGGCTGAGATGAGGATAGTGGAGTCGTCAGGAGAGATTCCCAGACCCGGCAGCATGATGTCACCCTGAATTGGTGCCAACTTCTGCAGTACCTCTGGAGATTTGCTCCGCAGCTCATCAAACAGCTGTAGGAAAACATGTTTTCATCATTATCATCACCATGACATGTTTCCTATGTATTACACAGATTTTGGTTTAATGGAGTGCGAAAAGATACGTGTATTCGAGACAATTTTATAACACATGTTCAAGAGATGTGTGAATATTTCATTCAAAATGATCTGCTACCAGAAATCTTAGCCAAATATCCCTAGTTTGCTAACTTTAGATAGTAACTGAATAATTTTAACCTATCCACCACTGCCCACTGGATGAGGGGCAGTGTGCAGGACAAACATATCAATTGTGACACTAGCTCTCCACAAATGTCAGTTGCTTCAAATCAATTCAAATCAAATGTTTATTCATGTACAAGTACATACATAGAGGATTAGTTACAAACATAATGTTGGATTTATAGATAGAGCTAGTACAAACAATACCTAATGCCACTAGTATGCATAGCATTTCGGGCAAGCATAGCGTTTCAGGCAGCAGCATGGAAGACAACAGAGACGGCAGAGATGACTAGTAGTGGAGTCGCTTGTGGTCGATCTCAATCAAGCCCATTGTTGATGAGACGATGTGCACTGAATTTTGAAACTAGCTCATCAAGACTGTAACTTGTTTAGCTAAATGAATTGTGAGGTTCAGTCCCTGAGCCCATCATGTGCCTCTGTAACCCTTTCCACTACTGCCCACAAGATGGGTATGGGGTGCATAATAAATGAACTAAACTCATGTTCTGTATAAGTGAAATTAATTTGTGATCGAGAATGTGCAGCATTTGAGAAGTCAAATATGCATCAAGAATGCTTTGTGTACTAGTTGCTTTATTAAAAATGCTTTTTATGTAACAACTATTCAATAACTGTTATACAAAACACATGGAATCACAGTGTCTACATAGCCCTGGGCAACATGGGTTCAGGAGAGGGGCACTCTGATACTCAATTGCTAGACTACTATGACATGGCCTTAGATGCCATGGAAGACAAGCAAACCACACTGATGTAATATACATAAATTTTGAAAAAGCTTTTGACAAATGTAATTATGGTGTTATGCACAGAAAATGCACACAAAAGGAATTACTGGCAAAGTAGGGAAATGGATCTTTAATTTCAAAACGAACAGAGCCCAGAGTGTAATAGTCAACAAAGTAAAACCTGGACCATTCATCATTCTAAAAAATGGGCGCATCCGATCCCACGATCGTCGTCGCCTCTAAATCAACACAACATTCTAAAAAAATTTGACTGTTCCCTCAATCCGCCGCAAAAAGCTCCTTACAGTGTACTCACCTAATTGTGCTTGCGGGGGTTGAGCTTTGGCTCTTTGGTCCCGCCTCTCAACTGTCAAACTGGTGTACAGATTCCTGAGCCTTTTGGGCTCTATCAAATCTACATTTGAAACTGTGTATGGAGTCAGCCTCCACCACATCACTGCCTAATGCATTCCATTTATTAACTACTCTGACACTGAAAAAATTCTTTCTAACGTCTCTGTGGCTCATCTGGGTACTAAGTTTTCACCTGTGTCCCCTTGTTCGTGTCCCACCCGTGCTGAAGGGTTTGTCTTTGTGTGGCTCAGTTGTTGTGCCTATAATCTTCTGAAGCTGAATGTGTCTCTTAATCCTGATAAAACTGTTTACTATATTCCCCCTTAGAAAAATGTGCAGGTCTCTTTGCATTATACCCCCATCAGTGTAAAACAAATGTATAACACTGAAACTATGAGATGTATAACATTAGAAGCTATTGACAGTCATCTTCAAAATCTCAAACCAACTGAATCCTATGCCTTTACTGATGGCTCCTTGCAGTTAGGCACTGGTAGATAAGGTTGTGCATGTGCAGTATATAAAGGGAATGAAATGATCATGTCTAGTACACAGAGATTGAACAACTGGGCAAGCACGACACAGACTGAGCTATTGGGTATTTATCTAGTCACTGAGTACCTTAAGCTCAATGGTGGTGGAGTGATATTCTGTGACTCTAAAAGTGCTTTGCAGTCCTTAAATAACCCATCACAATGCATGTCTGAAGTAGCTTGTAATATTAAATGGAATGTAATTTTTGCCAATGATAATAACTACTGTACAAAATTTGTGTGGATTTCATCCCATGTTGGAGTTGGAAAACATGACTTTGTAGATTGATTGGCCAATGAAGTTTGCAGGAAAGAAAACACTGATTATGACTTTGGACTATCTAATGCAATTATTAGAAATATACAAATTAAAGAGATTAATTCAGATTAGAAGAACTAATAAAACTCAAAGATCTGAAAGCTGCAGTATTAAAAGCTATGACAACTTTTGTAATAAAAAGTATCTGTATGGTCAGCACAGTAACCGGACCAGGCAATATCATATAGTCATTGCGCGAATTCGCCTTGGCTATAGACACATCTGGCAGGTTAGTGAGGCTGAGCCACTACCAGAATATTCAGATTGTAAACTTTGTGATAAACCTTTAATGCATTCACTAGAACACTATATTGTTGAATGTGAAACCGAAAAAGATTTATGACCTCCTGGCCTATTGTACCACCAACTGTGTAACTATTTCATTGATCCTGGTGTACTGGACAACATCCTAACAATTTATCCAAAATTTATAATAATAATAATAATAATTTTTATTTAGGCAAAGGTACATACATAAAGAGATTTTACAAAGTTTGTTGGCTTTATAGATAAGAGCTAGTACATACAATGCCTAAAGCCACTATTACGCAAAGCGTTTCGGGCAGGAAAAAACACTACTGACTAAAGCTTAAAACTAATGGGTAAAAAGAAAAAAATGCATTGAGTACAAATAAAAATAGAGGTAAAAGAGGGGGGAACATTGTTGAAAAAACAGCACAAATACAATTACAAATTATTACAGAAAATTACATTAAAACAGCGTTGATTTGAAAAACAAAAACAAAAAAAAAAACATACATGGGTTGACAATAGAGGGGTAAGGTAGGTCACAGGGAATTTATTAGGTATAGCTTCGTTTTTAACTTAAACTTAATTTACTTGTCCATTTTAAAGAATGAAGAACAATTTTATTTATATTACTTCTAAGCTGCATCACTTATAAACCCATCCCTGCCCTTGTGTGGCAGTGCACAATAGAAAGTTGTTTTTACATATTCATACATTAAAACATTGATTGTAACCATGATATATATATGTGCTAGTTTAGACATATTGTCGTGTGTATGACCCTCTGTTCTGCATGACAGTGAATACCTTCATTATCCTCACTTTAATAAGACTTAATTGAAATCCTTGGATTAGGCAAAATTGTAATTGTCAATAAAGATGTTAATAATAATAATAATTCATTATGAAAAGCTCAGTATGCCACGTTATTGTGCTTGATCTGGTACATTTTCTCATCCTCATTTCAGACATAGATAAGGAAGGATGCAAACTATAGTACTGTATCATCCTTGTTGATGACACAACGATTTTCATAAAAGTAGACAATACTGAGCACTAAATAAATCCAGTGGTACTGAACACCAAATAAAACCAGTGATACTGAGCACCAAATAAAACCAATGGCATTGAGCACTAAATAAAACACTGATACACACTATTGAGCACTAAATAAAACCCCTGATACATAGTACTGAGCACTAAATAAAACCCCTGATATGCAGTAATGAGCACTAGATAAAACCTTGATACACAGTACTGAGCACAAAATAAATCTAATACACAGTACTGAGCACTAGATAAAACCCTGATACTGTACAGAGTACTGAGCATTAAATAAATCTGATACACAGTACTGAACACTAGATAAAACCCTGATACACAGTACTGAGCACTAAACAAGACCCTGATACACAGTACTGAGCACTAAATAAAACTGATACACAGTATTGAGCACTAAATCAGTCTAAATCAGACTGTTTCAAACAGTCTCCGTGGTGTAGTGGTAAGACACTCGCCTGGTGTTCCGCGAGCGCTATGTCATGGGTTCGTATCCTGGCCGGGGAGGATTTACTGGGCGCAATTCCTTAACTGTAGCCTCTGTTTAACGCAACAGTAAAATGTGTACTTGGATGAAAAAACGATTCTTCACGGCAGGGGATCGTATTCCAGGGACCTGCCCGAAACGCTACGCGTACTAGTGGCTGTAAAAGAATGTAACAACTCTTGTATATATCTCCAAAAAAAAATAAAAATAAAACTGATACACAGTATTGAGCCCTAAATAAAACTGATACACAGTACTGAGCACTAAATAAAACCCTGATACACAGTATTGAGCCCTAAATAAAACTGATATACAGTATTGAGCCCTAAATAAAACTGATACACAGTACTGAGCACAACATCAAACCAAAAGTACTGAACACTAAATAAAACCAATGGTGCTGAGCACCAAATAATACCAGGTGGTACTGAGCAACAAATAAAACAAATGGCTCTGAGCACCAAATAAAACCAGTGGTTCTGAGCACCAAATAAAGAAATGATTCTGAGCACCAAATAAAATCAGTGGTACTGACCACCAAATAAAACCAGTGATTCTGAACACAAAATAAAACCAGTGGTACTGAGCACCAAATAAAAAAAAAATTCTGAGCACCAAATAAAACCAGTGGTTCTGAGCACATAATAAAACCAGTGGTACTGAGCACCAAATAAAATCAGTGGTTCTGAGCACATAATAAAACTAGTGGTACTGAGCACATAATAAAACCAGTGGTACTTAGCACCAAATAAATCCAGTGGGTCTGAGCACCAAATAAAACCAGTGGTTCTGAGCACATAATAAAAACCAGTGGTAGTGAGTACCAAATAAAACCAATGGTTCTGAGCACATAATAAAACCAGTTGTACTGAGTTTTATTTGGTTAGGGTTAAAGAGATACATTAGTGTGAGATGTGGACGCTGGATAAGTAAGTAAGAAATTATCAAAAGAAGGCACCAAACCGGGAAGGCTATATGGCACCATCAAATGTGTGGAATAATCAGAGGGTGCTAAATATCACCAAGGATGCCAATACGAGAACAGAAACGCATAAGGCAAACGATATCAAAAGTATCTGATTCACCAAGAATTCTATCGAGGGACAAGCGACAGCGAGGGATGGTTGGAAAACAAGGCACACGCTCATCCTGGAAGTCAGGACATTCAACAAGGATATGCACAACTGTAAGAGGGACAATACAATTTGGACAACAAGGAGCAGGGCAGCGCTCCATTAACCATTAATGGACCATAACCATGGTCCATTAAGTGACCATGAGTTAAGCGTGTATGGTCAATACGCAACCTCGCCAGAGCCATTTCCCATCGCCAGTTACAGTTATAGGAGGACGACCATGAGGACACACTACTCTTAAAAGTACACAGTTTGTTACCAGTAACAGAAGACCAACAATCCTGCCAACGGGTAAGTATGGAGGAATGAATAACTGGGTAAAAGTCGGAATAAGGAATACCTTTACGGGAGATGGGACAAGAGCGGACAGCTTCCCTAGCAGCAGCATCCGCACGCTCATATAAAGAGACTCCAATATGGCTGGGAACCCAGCAAAACTCAACTGACTTAAATTTACGGGAAATAAGAAACAGCCAATGCTGAATCTCGACACCCACTGGATGGACAGGATTAATGGACCCGAGAGCCATGAGGGCACTACGAGAGTCAACGACAACTACAAAGGAAGATTGACGAGAAAGCAGGAGACAAAGAGAATAGAGAATAGCATAAAGTTCTGCTGTGAAGATGCTAGTCTCTGTAGATAACCGACACATATAAGTGCTATCAGGAAAAACAACAGAGTAGCCCACACCATCCGCAGACTTAGACCCATTGGTGAAGATGGAAATGGAGCAGGAGTGCGAAAGTGCTCAAGGAAAAGGCGTTTCAGAACCGTGGGAGGGGTAAAAGCTTTAGTGATGCGGGTTAAGGATGTACAAAACTTCAGAAGGGGGACTCTCCACGGGGTCAAGGAAGGATCAACACGAGGAGAAATATTAGAAATACGAACTGAAAGAGAATCCTGTAAGCGAGATAACCAGACAGAAAGAGGGAGGCAGTGAAGAGGAACAGGAACCTTAAAAGTTAAAGCACGACAGAGGCGAGAGGAAGGATGTTGCAAGGACTGCGCAAGATAGCGAAGACAGTAGTGATCACAGCAGTCCTGGAAAGATAGGAAGCCAGTGTCAACATACAAGCTGAGGACAGGAGTTGAACGAAAGGCACCAGAGCTGAGGTGCAACCCAGTATGGTGCAAAGCATTAAGACGGCGAAGAGTAGAAGGAGAAGCAGACGAGTAAGCAGGGCAACCATAATCGAGTTTAGACAGGGCAAGAAAGAAATGTAAAATGAGGAGAGTGCGCCTATCCACTCCCCAAGAAGTATGGGACAATACCTGAAGAAGGGTAAGGTCCTTAGAGCATTCAACTCGGAGGTAAGAGATATGGGCAACCACAACAAACGAGTATCAGAGATTAACCCCAAAAGCTTAGCGGAATCCTTGTACAAAAGGGGGCGACCATAAAGCGACAAGGAAGGATGAAGAACGACACGCTTCCTAGTAAAAGTCATAGCACAAGTCTTAGATGTAGAGAACCTAAAGCCATGATCGGTGGCCCAAGACGACACGGCATCAATCGCAAGTTGAAGCTGCCGTTGAAGGAGAGGCAAATCATCACCCTGACAGCAAAGGGAAAGATCGTCGACATAGAGAGCGAGAAGACGCCAGACGGATGAAAGAAAAGAAGACTATTGAAGACAACCAGAAAAAGAGTAGTGCTCAGAACACTACCTTGGGGCACACCATCATATTGCTGAAAAGTGGCAGAGAGAGTGGTACCAAGCCTCACTCGAAAGGAACGATGAGAGAGGAAGCTTTGGAGAAAGAGAGGGAGAGTACCACGAAGGCCAAAAGAATGAAGTTGGAACAGAATATGATATCGCCAAGTAGTGTCGTAAGCCTTTTCCAGGTCAAAAAGGGCAGCACAAAGTAGGTCTTCGCAGCAAAAGCGATTATAGAACCTCCAATAGAATATAGAATATAGACCTCCAAGTTCCCCACGACATCTGTTGTGCTGCGACACTTGCGAAAACCTAATTGAGAAGGGGAAAGGTGGAGATAGTGTTCTAAGAACCACATCAGACGAACGTTAATCATACGTTCAAAAAGTTTGCAGACACAACTCGTGAGGGCAATAGGGTAAAAATCCATAGGGGATGTCCCCAGAGACCCTGGTTTCTGAACAGGGAGGACAACGGCATCGAGCCAGTCCTCAGGGACTGACAACGACTCCCAGACTCGATTATACAGACTCAGTAAATACTGAGATGTGCACGGAGGGAGATGGCGAAGCATCTCATAATGAATGCCATCGGAGCCCGCTGCAGTAGAACCACAGGGGGCCAGGGCAGACTGAAGTTCAGAGAGAGAGAAGGGATCATTATAGGGAAGTCTGAGATGAGTGCAGAAATTTAAAGGATGAGATTCAAAGACAGGTTTACGAAGAAGGAAAGATTGAGGAAGATGAGAACCAGAGCTAACAGAAGAAAAGTGGGAACCCAGTTTGGTCGCGACCTGCAACAGGTCTGCCACAAGAGTACCATGGAGGTGAAGGACCGGCGAGACATCAAGAACGAACTTACCCGCTATCTTGCGGACATGCTTCCAGATCTGCGGCAGAGGAGTTTCGGACATAATGGTGGAAACAAAGACTTCCAACACTCACACTTGGCTGTATGGATGGCCCTACGGGCCACCGCACTCGCCTTCCGAAACAAAAGAAAAGAATCAGCCGTCTGCCGGCGGCGGTGTCTCTTACAGGCTGCACGCTTACAGCGGACAGCCCAAGCATAGTCCACATTCCACCAGGAAATGCACTTCTGTGGTCCTCGAGAAGAAAAAGAGTGAGGAATAGAGCAGAGGGCAGCATAGAATATGGTGTCATGAAAAAGGAGGAGGGCGCGAAGGAGAGGCAGAAGGGAGAAGTCAGAGAGAGCAGCACGGAGGGTAAATAGATTCCAGTCTGCCTTAGCAAACTGTTACCTAGGGAAGGAGAGGGCAGGTGAAAAGTGAAAAAGGTAACAAGGATGGATAAATGGTCACTGCCATGGAGGTCATCAAGAACTCTCCACGTGAAATCCAAGTAAAGAGACGACAAGCAGAGAGAAAGATCAAGACAGGAAAGGGTGCGAGTCTGAGAGTCCAAATGAGTGGGCTCACAAGAATTCAGAAGACAGGGAAGAAGAAAGGATGAACGGTTTGAGAAGGCGACCCCGGGTGTTTGTCAGAACATCACCCCAGAGGGAATGTCGACAAGTAAAATCACCCAGCAGGAGCACAGGCTCTGGCAAGAAGTCCAGTAGGTGTTTAAGATCGGGAAGAGAAAGCAGGACATTTGGAGGGAGGTAAATGAAACAAACTGTGTACCATTTACTCACAAAGACACATGTAGCAGAACATTGGAGAGGCGAGGGGAAAAGTACGGGGATGTAGAGAACATCAGAACGAATCAAGAGAACAGAAGAGGAACGGGCCCCCAGCAAAAGCCAGGCAGGATGGGGGGGGGAGAGAAAGGAATAGCCATGGAAGCGACCTGGACGAGCACCAAGCATCGGATCCTGGAGACAGACACAAAGGGGCGAAAACTGTGAAATCAGAAGTTGGAGTTCATGAAAATTGGCGTAATATCTGCAAATAATCCATTGAAGAATAAACATCGACAAGAAGAGAAAGGACAGCAACAGAGGACAATGAAGAAACAAAGGGGAAAAAGTAACACAGCACGTTAAAGAAGTGCAGGATCAGGATCAGCGAAGTCAGGGTTAGGGGGCATGGGTAAACTGAGTAAGGATGGAGGGAAGGGAGCTGGAGGACCGGTCAGAGGCAAACGAGCAGGGTCCGGAGAAGGAGGAGAGGGACAGCAACCAAGGGTCAAGGACAGCAGCAGGAGGAGCAGAAACCAGGGAGTGCACCTCAGCAAGGGCAGCAACCGAGAGGGAAGCGGGGGCCAAAGAAACCTCCATAGCAGGAACAGGGGGCGCAACTACTGAAACGGGAAGGGATGGAGCAAGAGAGTCAGAGGTAGGGGGGTGAGGAAGAAAGTGAAGCCTTCTTACCCACAGGGGAGGAGGAAGGAGAGGAGCCAGGCTTTCGCTTCTGACACAAGGAGAACAGCGTCCCAGCAACAATGTAATGGGCAACAGATTCAAGCGTCTCAACAGGAGAAGCAGAACAAGAGTAAACACGATGGCCATTGGGAAAGCAATGACATCAGCCCGCACTGACAGGCAGCGTGGAGAGCTAAGAGACGGAGGAGAAGGATGGGAAGGAGGCTCAGAGGAAGACAAGGAAGAAGAAGACACAGGAGACAATACAGACTGGGTAGAAAGAAGGGAAACCCCAGACAGAGAACCATGAGGGGGACCCTTCGGGACAGAACTTAAAGGAACAGAGGAGGTGGTGGTGGGCGTGTCTGGGTTTAAGGCCTGAAAACGGTTGTGAGACTGAGGAAGGCGGGAAGGACGAGGAGAGGAAGAGAGCAACACGTGAGCATAACACCAGCGAAAGGGGGACGACGGCGAACTTGGCGCCTCGCCTCAGGAAAAGACAAACGTTCCCGGTGCTTTAAGGTGAGGACGGCTGCCTCAAGTTTGTAATGTACACATGCGCGGGAGAAGGTAGGGTGGGTCTCACCGCAATTGAGGCAGTGAACCCGGGGTGAAGTGCACTCCAACTTAAAGTAACCTTGTCCCCACACACAGGACAGAGAGAAACAGTACCGGAGCATCGGAGGGCACCATGCCCAAACCTCCAGCACTTATTACAGAGTCGAGGAAAGGGAATGTACTGGATGGAGCACCCGGCACCAGCAAGAATGACAGAGAACGGAAGGGGTCCTACCATCAAAGGTAATCTTCAAAACCCGAAGGGGCTGACAACGACGACCACGAGGGGGACGGGTAAACGTGTCTACCTGGAGGACAGAATGGCCCTGGGCTTCGAGGATATGCCGAATATCTTCGTGGCAGTCCTGCAGATTCCTAACACCAGTTGCAACATGGGGTGGAAGGAGAATAGTGCCAACACTGGCATTCAACTGAGCGTTCTTGGAGACCCAAACAGGGGTCTCACCAAGGCAGGATAAGGCGGCCAAACTGCATCCTGATGAGCAGCAACGAAACATGTACCGAGAAGGGTGGGGTTGAAAGTAACAGAGGCATCTACTGAATCAACAAGGTGCCCATGGAGGGAGAAATCGTCAGGAGGTGTTGAATCCAGATGGAGGAGATCAAAGTATTTGGCCCACGAAGCGGGACCAAACAAGGCTTAGTACGCATCAGTACGGGAAGGGATCAAGTGCAGCCTCCCATATCAAGCATATCATGAGTGCATATCAAGCAGGTATCAAGCAGGCCGTGGCGTGGACGGCGCTGAGAACCCCCAGAGAGAGAGGGGTTAAAAAGGCGTAGTAGTCACAATGAGAGACTGAGCCGTGCCAGGGGACGAGGTGGTCACCACTGGGGGCTTGTGGCTCGACCCAACCACAGAGGAGGGAGGGGAGCTGAGGGGAGTAGTCAGGAGGATCAAAGGAGGAGCAAGGTCGGGGCCCAATGCAGCGGGGGGTACAGAGCCCGGTCTTCCAACACGGTCCGACTCGAGGGCTTGATCGCCCACCCCACTATCCCGAGAAGGTATAAGAGAAACCGAATGAGACATAAAATGAGAGGTCAGACTTTCATTCACGAATGTGCCCCCACACCCATCCTGTGCCAGGTAAGTTCACTACGGGCTCACATTAGCCCGTGCTACTTGCCCCGCTCCTGTGCCAGGTAAGTTACGGGCTCACCATAGCCCGTGCTACTTGGAACCTGTTCCGAGTAGCTGAATCTATAACACCAACAACACCAAGGAGCCACAATTAAAGGCAGGACACCCAACAAGAGACATATTGCCGATCTTGCCGGGGACCCCCCTAGGGGCGCGTTGTGAGTATACGCCCCACAAACGCCACTTTAAGAACCGTCAGTCTGTCGAGATTGGGTTCAGTGATGAAAGGAGGATTGATATCCCCTCGCGAGGATCCCCCTCGCTTGAGACGTTGGGTACTACAGTTCTATGGGTACAAGAGTATACCTCCTCAAACACCGGGGCGTCAAAACAAAACAAAAAACGAAAGAATAATCAAAACAGGCAAAAGGTCGGCGGGAAATGACAATTAGAGCGGAGGCGGGGGGGGGGGGAAATGAAAAATAAGGAAAGGGAAAAGTCGTCCAGCAGAATTTGTGAGGACAGCAGCAGGAGCTTACGGCCACAAAAGGACAGAGGACTGTCCCATGGAGCATCACACTCCAGCAGCCGCCCACCAAGCCCCCTCACGGCAACAACGGGCCGGACAGGGAGGGGGTGGATGCTGGATAATTGAAACGTTTTGTCGGGGACAGGAAGCTTGCGTATATATATATTTTTGCTCAAGACTTGTATAGTGGTTTCCCCTAAGGTCGAAATACTGACCCTACCCAGGATGCGACCCCACACGGTTGCCTAACTCCTGGGTACTATTTACGCAACCCATCCTCTGAATTGACAGTCTGGTTTAATACTAAGAGTAATAAGTTCATTTCCTGACTGTCAGGAATTGTACATAATTACACTTAATTGTGCCGTTACCTTTACCTCCCCATTTATTCTCATTTTCTGTTAAGACACTTAGAATTTTAGAATGAAGTTTTTAAATTCAATTCTCTATACACAAGTTTTAAATATCAGGAATTTCTTGTTCAGTTTTATTAAACAATAGAGATTTTATACAAAATTTGAAAATATCCTGAGTTACTTTACAATTTATTGAAATATTTTAGTTTTGTTTTATTTGTTTTATAAAACTATAATATGAATATAGCTATAGGTTAAGTACTAATTGTAATTAAGAAGCAATATAATGCTTATCCTCATACACTAAGAAGGTTAGGTTAGGTCGTGGTTTTCTATTCAGCTTTTCAGGTAAACTCGAATATTCACAATATATTTGATAGTACAGTTTAATACAAAGTGAAAATAAGTACAATTCCTGACTGCTAGGAATAGTACATAATTACACTTACTTGTGCTGTTACATTTACCTCCCCATATTCGGAGGATGAGCTGATTTACTGCTAGGTAAACAGAGGCATTAGGTGAAGGGAAACGTGCCCAACCATTTCTATCCCGGCTAGGAATCGAACCAGGGAGTGTGATTCGAGAAGGAAGCTAACTGTACTACTTGAAGCATTCAGAACTAGGACGAGAAAGGTACGCCCATGTTGGATGTGGATGTTTTAGTCTACCCTTCACTCAACTGCTTCAAGTTTTATGGATTTCTTCTTTATTCCAGTTATCCGCAGTACTAGTGTTCAGAGTGGTTGTTTTGTTTCCCGGGTTTTTCTGCAGGTCATGGTTCCGCTTGTCTTGGTACCTTCATTTAGCTGCAGAGGCGTAATACTATGTTATAATAACCCTTTCATTCCCTGCAGGTGTACATGCCGCAGTTTGTTACCCACTTTTAACTCCCCATTGTGACTAGCACTTCTCTACTTTGCTTTTCCCTTCGCAAGTATTAAAGATTTCATTTGGGCAAAATAATTGCCTCTTTTTACAGAGGTGGTATTAGCGCTCTTTTTGCTTCAGTGCAACAAGCCCCTTTGGCATTTGTTCCACATTTAATTATTATGCATTCCTTTTGCATTCATCCTGTTTGCTTCAAGTATTACACTTACTTGGGTAATAACAACTCCTTTGGTTTTCCTTTACACGATTCCAGTGAGTTGTTACTGTTGGTAACCTTAGTATAACACTTCCTAGCTTATTATGCAACACAATTAAAGAAATTCCTCTTTTCATTTTTTTTTAATGATGATGATTTTACATTCTTGTAAAGCCACTAACTAGCACGCATAGCTTTTCCGGCAAATTATTAAAGATTTCCATCTGTCAATTTAGTAGACTTCTTCAGACAATTTCTTTTGTCAATTTGACAATTTCAAATTGTCAACTGAACTAAAAATTATAATATATTTGAAAAATATCTGAAACCTGCGAAAATTAAAATATAATATTTAGAACAAGTGGAGGAGATATACGGAGCCGAAAAATAATATAAAGAGTGTCAGTGGTAGATGATGGAGGGATGCCTACTTGTTATAGAGGCAGGGATAGGTAGAAGGTAGACTTAATGGAAGATGTTTGTGTTCTACTCCAGTAGACACGTGTACCTCACCTCTCACCCGGACCAAGCACCACAAACACATGGGTTTCAGACGTGTGTTTCACGCCTGAAACACTCGTGCACAGCTTGTTTTTGAGCACGTTAAGAAACCTATGCAAAAAAAAAAGTTTCTACTGCCTTTTCACGAGAAATAATAAGGCACACAAAAAACTACGGAGAAAGTGTGCAAGATTTTTACTGTGGGCTGCTGGTCAGGCAAAGTGATCTTGGTTAGTGGATACCACTAACCAGTGCCAGAGCTTGAGCCTGGGGCTGGCGGGGCATCTGGTGCCAACACCACCATACTGCCCCAATGCCTGGTCCACCTGCTCCAACAAGGGTGGGAGCCGGGCCCCAGGTACTGTGTGTGACAAGTCTCAGCCACCATGAAGGGCCCCACACATCCCAAATGTGCTCATTATCATCGAGGCACGAGCCTCATCCTCAGTCCCAAGTATGAGTAGCGACCATAAACTAAACGCTACGTCAAAAGTGTTTTAATTATCTGAGGCAAGAGACCAGTGTGTGACTTGGTGAGTATGGGAGCACCACCCCTCAGACGGCCGATGGTTGATTCCTGAAGATTAAGCCACCCAAAAGGTGGCACGGGCATGAATAGCCCGTAAGTGGTGGCCTTTTTTAGCCATTACCGGTATCAATAGCTGACACTGGAGATGTGTGGAGGTGCGACTGCACCCTGCGTGACGGGAGATGTCTCCCGTGCTCAGACGGCCTCCATCACAACCAGTAAATATCAATCAAACTGTTATTGGGGAGAGTTAAACACAGGAGCAGCGGGTGGCGCACAACATGGAAAGTGAACGGCAGGCTACAAACGGCAATTTAGGGGGAAGGGGGAGGATTACGCAACGAAACTATCAGGGGGAAAGTGCCAAGCCATTACAAGTACATAGCACTTGGAAGGGACCAGGACAAGGATTTGGGCGGGGACGGCGGGGAAAGAATGGTGCCCACGGCTGCCAGATTGGGCTACCAGTAGCTACCAGACTACTTTCCATAGCTCCATGCTCTCAAATTTGTCATTTCGATACTTGCGACTTTTTGCGCTACTTTAAAAAGCAAGCTGGGCTAATTTGGGCTATTAATGTTAAGAAACTTAATGATGATTTTTTATGCTATATAATGTAATGTGTACAAATCACAGCAGCGTCCAACAGCCTGATTGACTAGACCACTTACCGCAGGAGGCTTGGTCAGAGACCGGCCCCTGGGGACGTTGATCCTAGGAGCCTTCAAAAGAAAAAGTAACCACAAACAAAGGTAATCCTCCCCAGGGGACCATAGATTTCCCAACCTTAATTGTCATTAATACTTCATCCCCAAAGCTTCCACCTGCTTCCACACATCTTCATTAAGGAGGAGAAAGTTATCTAGACATTTACAGAGTGATAAATGATGGGAAAGATTTCTTACAGTTAACACCTTTGTCAGGAAGACGATGATTGGCACTTGGAAGGGGCCAGGATAAGGATTTAGGATGGGACGGGGGAGTTGAAGAAATGGTGCCCAACCACTTGTGACGGTCCGGGATTGAATGCCACCCTGTATGAAGCGAGACCGTCGCTCTACCGTCCAGCCCAAGTGGCTGGGCATATATATATATATATATATATATTATTAAATATGACCGAAAAAGTAAGATTAATAATTCTAACACGAATTATCTCAATATTTCTTATGTTTCTTTTTACTGTCGATGGTAATTGAAAAATCAATTCTCCAAAATTAATTTTTATTTCTAGTCTGACGCGACGCTTGAACGCGTTTCGTAATAACTTATTACATTTTCAAAGACTTTAGTTTACAGACACACAACTGTAACCTGAAAACACTAAACAGTTTTACTTATGCTAACACTAAACAGCTTGTCTTATATACTCGCATTTGAGTGAGGTGATATGTTGCAACAGTTTTGCATGAGGTAAGCAAACTTTTGACCAACACAAGACAGAACACGGAACAATGGGTATTAATTGGATAAATGAGAGGGAAGAATGGAAGTAACTGCAAAGGGCCTATTGGCCCATACTTCCTCTTGATGCTTCTATATTGGTTCGGAGTCTTGAAGTGGGTAGAATATAGTTGTGCATTAATTGGCTGTTGATTGCTGGTGTTGACTTCTTGATGTGAAGTGCCTCGCAGATGTCAAGCCGCCTGCTATCGCTGTATCTATCGATGATTTCTGTGTTGTTTGTTAAGATATCTCTGGTGATGGTCTGGTTGTGGGAAGAGATTATATGTTCCCTGTTAGGAGCCTTGTTGCTTATGCATTGTTAATCGCCTGGAAAGAGATGTTGTTGTCTTGCCTATATACTGAGTTCTTTGGGGCTTAGAGTCCCCAAGTGGGCAATTGAAGGCATAGACGACGTTGGTCTCCTTTAAGGTGTTCTGCTTTGTGTCTGGAGAGTTTTTCATGAGTAGGTTGGCCGTTTTTTTGGTTTTATAGTAAATCGTCAATTGTATCTTCTGATTTTTGTCTCTAGGGATAACGTTCCTATTAACAATATCATTCAGGACCCTTTCCTCCGTTTTATGAGCTGTGGAAAAGAAGTTCCTGTAAAATAGACTAATAGGGGGTACAGGTGTTGTACCTACCTATTAGACGCACTAGGGGACACAGGTGGAAACTGAGTGCCCAAATGAGCCCAGAGATATTAGAAAGAACTTTTTTAGTGTCAGAGTGGTTGACAAATGGAATGCATTAGGAAGAGATGTGGTGGAGGCTGACTCCATACACAGTTTCAAGTGTAGATATGATAGAGCCCAACAGGCTCAGGAACCTGTACACCTGTTGATTGACGGTTGAGAGGCGGGACCAAAGAGCCAGAGCTCAACCCCCGCAAGCAAAACTAGGTGAGTACAACTAGGTGAGTACACACACACACACACGCTATGGGGCCTCGTAGCCTGGTGGATAGCGCGCAAGACTCGCAATTCAATGGCGCGGGTTCGATTCCCGCACGAGGCAGAAACAAATGGGCAAAGTTTCTTTCACCCTGAATGCCCCTGTTACCTTGCAGTAAATAGGTACCTGGGAGTTAGTCAGCTGTCACGGGCTGCTTCCTGGGGTGTGTGTGTGTGGTGTGGAAAAAAAGTAGTTAGTAAACAGTTGGTTGACAGTTGAGAGGTGGGCCGAAAGAGCAAAGCTCAACCCCCGCAAACACAATTAGATGAATACAACTAGGTGAATACACACACACACACACACACCCAGTAACAGCTGTCTAACTCTCGGGTACCTATTTACTGCAAGGTAACAGGTTCATCAGGGAGAAAGAAACCCTGCCCATTATTTCTCACCAGCGTCGGGAATCGAACCCCGGACCACAGGATTACGTGTCCAGCGTGCTGTCTACTCAGCCACCACACCCCCATTCACCGGTGTGAATGTGAGTCAGTGCGTGTGTGTGTACTCACCTAGTTGTACTCACTTAGTTGTGCTTGCAGGGGTTTAGCTCTCGCTCTTTGGTCCCGATTCTCAACTGTCAATCAACTGGTGTACAGGTTCCTGAGCCAATTGGGCTCTATCATATCTACATATAAAACTGTGTATGGAGTCCGCCTCCACCACATCACTGCCTAATGCATTCCACCTGTTAACTACTCTGACACTGAAAAAGTTCTTTCTAACGTCCCTTTGGCTCATTTGGGTACTCAGTTTCCACCTGTGTCCCCTTGTTCGCGTCCCACCCGTGTTAAACAGTTTATCTTTATCTACCCTGTCAATTCCTCTGAGAATTCTGTAGGTCGTCATCATATCTCCCCTTACTCTTCTGTCTTCCAGTGTCGTAAGATGCATTTCCCGCAGCCTTTCCTCGTAACTCATGCCTCGTAGTTCTGGGACTAGCCTAGTGGCATACCTCTGAACTTTTTAAAGCTTCGCCTTGTGCTTGACAAGGTACGGGCTTCATGCTGGGGCCGCATACTCCAGGATTGGTCTTACATATGTGGTGTACAAGTTTCTGAATGATTCCTTACACAGGTTCCTGAAGGCAGTTCTGATGTTAGCCAGCCTCGCATATGCCGCAGATGTTATTCTTTTGATGTGGGCTTCAGGAGACAGGTTTGGTATGATATCAACTCTCAGATCTTTCTCTCTGTCCGTTTCATGAAGGACTTCCTCCCCCATTCGGTATCCTGTGTCTGGCCTCCGGTTTCCACTGCCTAGTTTCATTACCTTACATTTGCTCGGGTTGAACCTTAGTAACCATTTGTTGGACCATTCATTCAGTCTAGGTCATCTTGTAGCCTCATTCTATCTTCCTCCGGCTTAATCCTCCTCATAATTTTTGCATCATCAGCAAACAATGAGAAGAATGATTCTATACCATCTGGAAGATCATTTACATATATATATATATATATATATATATATATATATATATATATATATATATATATGAATGAAAACTCACACCCCAGAAGTGACTCGAACCCATACTCCCAGAAGCAACGCAACTGGTAACTACAGGGCGCCTTAATCCGCTTGACCATCACGGCCGTCAAAAGGAAGTGATAGCCGAGGCTATTTGAGCCACTTCCCCGACGGCAACTCGGATGGTAATCTTGGGCATAGCATTTCACCAAATCACCTCATTCTTTGGGGCACACGTGAGGAACACAAATGCGAACAAGCCTGAATGGTCCCCAGGACTATATGCGAATGAAAACTCACACCCCAGAAGTGACTCGAACCCATACTCCCAGAAGCAACGCAACTGGTAACTACAGGGCGCCTTAATCCGCTTGACCATCACGGCCGTCAAAAGGAAGTGATAGCCGAGGCTATTTGAGCCACTTCCCCGACGGCAACTCGGATGGTAATCTTGGGCATAGCATTTCACCAAATCACCTCATTCTTTGGGGCACACGTGAGGAACACAAATGCGAACAAGCCTGAATGGTCCCCAGGACTATATGCGAATGAAAACTCACACCCCAGAAGTGACTCGAACCCATACTCCCAGAAGCAACGCAACTGGTAACTACAGGGCGCCTTAATCCGCTTGACCATCACGGCCGTCAAAAGGAAGTGATAGCCGAGGCTATTTGAGCCACTTCCCCGACCGCAACTCGGATGGTAATCTTGGGCATAGCATTTCACCAAATCACCTCATTCTTTGGGGCACAAGTGAGGAACACAAATGCGAACAAGCCTGAATGGTCCCCAGGACTATATGCGAATGAAAACTCACACTCCAGAAGTGACTCGAACCCATACTCCCAGAAGCAACGCAACTGGTAACTACAGGGCGCCTTAATCCGCTTGACCATCACGGCCGTCAAAAGGAAGTGATAGCCGAGGCTATTTGAGCCACTTCCCCGACGGCAACTCGGATGGTAATCTTGGGCATAGCATTTCACCAAATCACCTCATTCTTTGGGGCACACGTGAGGAACACAAATGCGAACAAGCCTGAATGGTCCCCAGGACTATATGCGAATGAAAACTCACACCCCAGAAGTGACTCGAACCCATACTCCCAGAAGCAACGCAACTGGTAACTACAGGGCGCCTTAATCCATTAATCCTTAATCGGATTAAGGCGCCCTGTAGTTACCAGTTGCGTTGCTTCTGGGAGTATGGGTTCGAGTCACTTCTGGGGTGTGAGTTTTCATTCGCATATAGTCCTGGGGACCATTCAGGCTTGTTCGCATTTGTGTTCCTCACGTGTGCCCCAAAGAATGAGGTGATTTGGTGAAATGCTATGCCCAAGATTACCATCCGAGTTGCCGTCGGGGAAGTGGCTCAAATAGCCTCGGCTATCACTTCCTTTTGACGGCCGTGATGGTCAAGCGGATTAAGGCGCCCTGTAGTTACCAGTTGCGTTGCTTCTGGGAGTATGGGTTCGAGTCACTTCTGGGGTGTGAGTTTTCATTCGCATATAGTCCTGGGGACCATTCAGGCTTGTTCGCATTTGTGTTCCTCACGTGTGCCCCAAAGAATGAGGTGATTTGGTGAAATGCTATGCCCAAGATTACCATCCGAGTTGCCGTCGGGGAAGTGGCTCAAATAGCCTCGGCTATCACTTCCTTTTGACGGCCGTGATGGTCAAGCGGATTAAGGCGCCCTGTAGTTACCAGTTGCGTTGCTTCTGGGAGTATGGGTTCGAGTCACTTCTGGGGTGTGAGTTTTCATTCGCATATAGTCCTGGGGACCATTCAGGCTTGTTCGCATTTGTGTTCCTCACGTGTGCCCCAAAGAATGAGGTGATTTGGTGAAATGCTATGCCCAAGATTACCATCCGAGTTGCCGTCGGGGAAGTGGCTCAAATAGCCTCGGCTATCACTTCCTTTTGACGGCCGTGATGGTCAAGCGGATTAAGGCGCCCTGTAGTTACCAGTTGCGTTGCTTCTGGGAGTATGGGTTCGAGTCACTTCTGGGGTGTGAGTTTTCATTCGCATATAGTCCTGGGGACCATTCAGGCTTGTTCGCATATATATATATAAGAAACAGTATGGGTCCAAGGACTGAACCCTGCGGGACCCCACTGGTGACGTCTCGCCAGTCTGAGACCTCACCCCTCACAGTGACTCGCTGTCTTCTGTTACTTAGGTACTCTCTTATCCAATGGAGTACCTTCCCTTTCACTCCTGCCTGCATCTCTAGCTTTCGCCCTAGTCTCTGGTGTGGAACTGTGTCAAAGGCTTTCTGGCAATCCAAAAATATGCAGTCTGTCCACCCCTCTCTTTCTTGTCTGATGCTTGTTGCCTGATCGTAGGATTCAATTAATCCTGTGAGGCAGGACTTGCCATCCCTGAACCCATGTTGGTGTTGTGTTACAAAGTACCTTCGCTCCAGATGTTCCACTAGCTTTTTTAGCACAATTTTCTCCTATAACTTGCATGGTATGCAAGTTAGGGACACTGATCTGTAGTTCAGTGCCTCCTGTCTATCCCCCTTCTTATATACCGGGACTACGTTCGCCGTCTTCCAAATTTCTGGCAGTTCACCTGTTACCAGTGACTTGTTATACACTATGGAGAGTGGCAGGCACAGTGCTTCTGCTCCTTCCTTTAGTATCCATGGCGATATTCCAATTGGGCCTATAGCCTTTGTCACATCCAACTCTGTGTGTGTGTGTGTGTGTGTGTGTACTCACCTAACTCACCTAATTGTGCTTGCGGGGGTTGAGCTTTGGCTCTTTGGTCCCGCCTCTCAACTGTCGATCAACTGGTGTACAGATTTCTGAGCCTACTGGGCTCTATCATATCTACATTTGAAACTGTGTATGGAGTCAGCCTCCACCACATCACTTCCTAGTGCATTCCATTTATTAACTACTCTGACACTGAAAAAATTCTTTCTAACGTCTCTGTGGCTCATCTGGGTACTAAGTTTCCACCTGTGTCCCCTTGTTCGTGTCCCACCCGTGCTGAAGAGTTTGTCTTTGTCCACCCTGTCAATTCCCCTGAGAATTTTGTAGGTGGTTATCATGTCTCCCCTTACTCTTCTGTTTTCCAGGGATGTGAGGTTCAGCTCCTTTAGCCTTTCCTCGTAGCTCAATCCTCTCAGTTCCGGGACGAGCCTGGTGGCATACCACTGAATCTTCTCTAACTTTGTCTTGTGTTTAACTAGGTATGGACTCCAGGCTGGAGCTGCATACTCCAGGATTGGTCTTACATAAGTGGTATACAGGGTTCTGAAAGATTCCTTACACAAGTTTCTGAAGGCAGTTCTTATGTTGGCCAGTCTAGCATATGCCGCTGATGATATTCTTTTGATGTGGGCCTCTGGGGACAGGATCGGTGTGATATCAACCCCCAGATCCTTCTCTCTATTTGATTCTTGCAGGATTTCCCCTCCCAGATGATACCTTGTGTTCAGCCTCCTGCTCCCTTCGCCTAATTTCATCACCTTACACTTTCCAGAGTTGAACTTCAGCAGCCATTTTCTAGACCATTCCTCCAGTTTATCCAGGTCATCCTGTAGTCTCTGTCTATCTTCATCCGTCTTGATTCTTCTCATAATTTTTGCATCATCAGCAAACATCGAGAGGAATGAGTCTATACCCTCTGGAAGATCGTTCACATATATTAGAAACAGGATGGGTCCAAGTACTGAGCCCTGTGGGACTCCGCTGGTGACATCTCGCCACTCTGATGTCTTCCCCCTCACCGTTACTCGCTGTTTCCTGTTGCTTAAGTACTCCCTTATCCACTGGAGCACCTTCCCTTTTACTCCTGCCTGTTGTTCCAACTTTTTTAACAGCCTTTTATGGGGTACTGTGTCAAAGGCTTTTTGGCATTCCAGGAAAATGCAGTCGGCCCACCCTTCTCTTTCCTGCCTAATTTTCGTTGCCTGGTCATAAAATTCTATTAAACCTGTGAGGCACGATTTACCATCTCTGAACCCATGTTGGTGGTGCGTTACAAAGTTATTTCCCTCCAGATGCTCTACGAGCCTTTTCCTCACGATCATCTCCAGCACCTTGCATGGTATACAAGTTAAGGAAACTGGCCTGTAATTCAGTGCCTCTTGCCTGTCACCCTTTTTGTATATTGGGACCACGTTAGCTGTCTTCCAACTTTCTGGTAAGTCTCCTGTTTCCAGTGACCTGTTATACACCATAGAGAGTGGCACACTTAGTGCTTCTGCACCTTCCTTTAGTATCCATGGTGAGATTCTATCAGGCCCAACAGCTTTTGTCACATCTAGCTCCAGCAGACACCTTTTGACCTCATCACTGGCGAGGTCAAATTCCTCCAAGGTTGCTTGGTTTGCCGCCTCCTCATTTAGTGCAGGGGCTTCTCCTTGTTCTATTGTGAAGACCTCCTGGAATCTCTTGTTGAGTTCTTCACACACCTCCTTGTCATTGTGTGTGTGTGTGTGTGTGTGTGTGTGTGTGTGTGTGTGTGTGTGTGTGTGTGTGTGTGTGTGTGTGTGTGTGTGTGAGAGAGAGAGCACGCATGAATGCATGATATAAATGAGTCTATAGAGACAGGTTTCAGGTGAGTTGAGGTTGGATAACATAAGAACAAAGGTAACTGCAGAGTGCCTATTGGCCCATACGAGGCAGCTCTTATTCATAACCACCCAATCCCACTTATATACATGTCCAACCCACGTTTGAAATAATCAAGGGACCCCGCCTTCACCACGCTACGTGGTAATTGGCTCCACAAATCAACAACCCTGTTACCGAACCAATATTTACCCACGTCTTTCCTATATCTAGGTAATTAGTAAATTACCCAGAGGTCAATTAGCCTAACGTCCATTGTGGGAAAGCCACCCGAATCGATAATTACAAATACCACTCGTTTTCATCCCGAAAAACACAAATTAATAAATGATTCACAACATAGTTCCACAAATGGCCGCCCATGTTCAACAAATCCGCCATAATTCCACGCCAGCACAGCCGAGGCAGCTGACAGTGGCAAGGCCTGCGATGTTGTGCACCCTGACTCCAGCAAAGCTCCCGACACAGTGCCACATGAAAGACCAACCGATACCAGGCTCATGGTATTGGGGGCGCCATACTAAGTTGGACCAGGCCACGTCTATACCAAAGGAAACAGAGGATCAGCGCAAATGGGACTAAGTCAGAGTGGGAAAATGCTGCAAGTGGAGCGCCTCAAGGCTCCGTCCTGGGACCTCTGTTATCCACAACATAAATGATTCAGATTCAGGTTTGAGCAACAACACTTGCAAACCCGCCGACGACACAAAAATCGGGAGGGAAACAAACACTGAAAAAGACTCACCACCACCTCAAGACGATCCAAACAGGGTCCTGAAATGATCAAAAGATTGGCAGATGTAGCCCAATGCTGACAATTGTAAGGCCCCGAGGCTAGGTAATGATGACAGAGCTATGAGATACGACCTAGATGGTGTTGAGATTGCGAAGTCGGATTGCGAAAGGTACCTGGGAGTTATGATTAGTAAGAATTTATAACCAAAAGATCAATGCATGAATGTTCGTAATAAGGCAAATAGGACACTGGGATTTATTAATGGAAGCGTTAGTAATTCTTCAGCTATATCTTGCTCTGGTTAGGCCCCCATTTACATTATGCAGTTCAGCTTCGGTCGCCGTACCACAGAATGGACACAAATTAACCGGAACGCGTCCAGCGTAGGACGACAAAGCCAATCCCCCAAACCAGAAACCTGTCATATGAAGAAAGATTAACAAAGCCCAAATCGCATTCACTGGAAAGGCGAAGAGTTAGAGACGACACAATAGAGGCCCACAAGTGGATGAACGGACATAACCAACCTGTCCTTATATAAAGAACGTCGCTTTTCGTTCGTATGCGTCACATAAGGCCAAAAATTGTCGTACTAGAAAATGGAAGCGGCTCGCGAACGTGACATACTATACCGTTTACTGTTTTGGGTCCTCTGGCTTAGTCTGATAGGTTAGGATTGCAGGCCTCTGCAAGCCTGACATCACTGCTCGCAAAGGTGACGAGGCCTTTATACTAGATACCCAGATCTCTGCTTATAATTTTCCACTCTCCCGTCCACATCAGAGCAAGTGTGACAAGTGTGACAAGTAGGGCACCCTGGAGATCCTTCAATGGGTCAGGTATTATACCGGGAAGTACACAACATCCACCTCTTGTGTCACCCTAAACTGTAGAGGGGGATGGTGCAGGGAGATTGCACCAGGGCTCCAAGATATGGACCTCACCAAGGGCGACCTCGACATCTGCTCTGTGAGAGCCCAAACCTGGACATATTCCCTCAACAGAATATGGTCCAAGTCCACATCACGGGGCAGACTACCTTAGTCCCAGGATCACCGCGCAACGGATTCACAGGGTGAAATATAGTCGCGATGGGGAGACCCATAGTGAGGTAGTTAACTACCAGTGTAGGGTAGTTATCGAGGGGTACCACCTCCACCAATGGTTCCTCACAAGAGGGTGGATGACCTGGCCACAGCCCACGAGCGGGTGGTGTTGAACAGTCTCGCGGCCTCTCATGTTGATAGTTCTATCTCTTATCAACATGATATACTGTGTTGACCTTCCTCTATCAACTCCACTATCAACATGATACACTGTGTTGACCTTCCACTATCAACATTATATACTGTGTTGACCTTCCACTATCAACATGATACACTGTGTTGACCTTCCACTATCAACATGATATACTGTGTTGACCTTTTCTATCAACTGCACTATCAACATTATATACTGTGTTGACCTTCCACTATCAACATGATATACTGTGTTGACCTTCCACTATCAACATGATACACTGTGTTGACCTTCCACTATCAACATGATATACTGTATACCCTTGCCTTTGTGTGCCGTGTCTTATATATTTCTTAGTATCATCTTAACTCCTGTGAGTGACACGCCAACTAACCATTTATTATATATTCTAGTTTGTGTTGTTAGGGAAATGTGTGAGCTTAAGGGTACCCAGCTCTCCCCATGCCCAGGGTGGGTGGGGGGGGGGGTGCCCTGAAGCTATATCAACGCCCTACACCCCTTAATGTGGCAAAGGGGAAGAAGGAAACAACAAAACTAACCGTTTTCTTGACATTGTGAAACCTTAGGAGGACGGGCTGGGATAACAGCTCTTGCCTCAAGTTACACTAACAACCCCAGTAACAGTCCTAGTGATCCCTAGTCCTAGTTTACACCAGAGATATACCAGTGATGTAGATATTGTTAAGCAGTGAAGAGGGAGCTGAAATGAGTACACACAAGATGCAGATATAATTAGCGGTCTTGGTGGTAGGGTAACCCACCAACTATTGCATGATGCAACAGTCAATAGTCAGACCGTTCAGTCAATAGTCAGACCTGACTGATGTGACCGAATAGTCAGATCAGTCAGTCCGCTAATTCCACAGTTTAGGAGGCCAGAACGCCCAAGAACTTTAACAGCGAACAGTTAATCACTCAAGACAGAGGTCAGCAGTGGTCTGTGAGTGACCTTAACTGTAAGAGAGTGAAGGCGGGTGGAGTGGATGACATGGTGGTAGTGGTGGACTGGTTGCTGCCAGTTAGTAACGCCGTGGTGACGTCACCAGGGGGGGGGGGCAGTAGCATGGTGCTCGTCACAATCCTCCGCTCTATCAACCACTTGCCATTCTCTCCCTGGGTGCGGGTGTGACTGGTTGTATGTGCGGATGTCTTCAGTGGTTGTCAATGTGGGTGTAGGTGTGGTGAGGCGTGGGTGTAGGTGTGGCGAGGCGTGAGTGTAGGTGTGGCGAGGCGTGGGTGTAGGTGTGACGAGGCGTGGGTGTAGGTGTGGGGGCACTTGCCAATACTTACCTCTCACTGACTACTGGCAAGTCCACCTCTTTATGCCCCGCCGAAGGGGTCTTCTTGTACGTGTTATGTTACAGTGTAACTCTGCTGTGGTCGGGTGTGTGTGATGTGTGTATCTGGTTGTTAATGATTTGGCGGGGCGAATTCTTGGGAAACATTAGGATAGAGGCCCTGCGCGAGACGCTGAGTGCTTGTGGCTCTACAAGAATGTAACAACTTCATATATATATAAAATATAATATATTATATATAATAGGTATATAAAATAATAATAGCATATATATATATATATAAAATATATATAAATAAAATAATATATAAAATATATTATTATATAAAACACAGTCCTACCCCATCTACACAGTCCTATCACATCTACACAGTCCTATCCCATCTACACAGTCCTATCCCATCTACACAGTCCTATCCCATCTACACAGTCCTATCCCATCTACACAGTCCTACCCCATCTACACAGTCCTATCCCATCTACACAGTCCTATCCCATCTACACAGTCCTATCCCATCTACACAGTCCTACCCCATCTACACAGTCCTACCCCATCTACACAGTCCTATCCCATCTACACAGTCCTATCCCATCTACACAGTCCTATCCCATCTACACAGTCCTACCCCATCTACACAGTCCTACCCCATCTACACAGTCCTATCCCATCTACACAGTCCTACCCCCATCTACACAGTCCAACCCCATCTACACAGTCCTACCCCCATCTACACAGACATACCCCATCTACACAGTCCTACCCCCATCTACACAGTCCTATCCCATCTACACAGTCCTACACCCATCTACACAGACATACCCCATCTACATAGTCCTACCCCCATCTACACAGTCCTATTCCATCTACATAGTCCTACCCCCATCTACACAGTCCTACTCTAGTTTTATGGAAAACAATAAATTGCACAATCCAGGACAACATGGATTTAGAGCGGGAAGATCCTGTCTGTCACAGTTACTCAACCACTATGACAAAATCACAGAAGCTCTAGAAGAAAAGCAAAATGCATATGTTGTATACACAGGCTTTGCAAAGGCGTTCGACAAATGTGACCATGGGGTGATAGCTCACAAAATGAGGTCAATGGGAATAACTGGAAAAGTAGGACGCTGGATACTCAATTTCCTGTCGAACAGAACACAAAGAGTAACAGTCAATCAGATAAAATCGAGTCCAAGTGATGTTAAAAGCTCTGTACCTCAAGGTACAGTCCTTGCACCGCTACTGTTCCTTATTCTCATATCTGATATTGACAAAAATACAAGTCACAGCTTCGTGTCGTCCTTTGCAGACACAAAAATCAGCATGAAAATTACCTCTGCTGAAGACATTGAAAAACTACAAGCAGATGTCAACAAAGTTTTCGATTGGGCAACAGAAAATAACATGATGTTTAACAGTGATAAATTTCAGGTACTCAGGTACGGCAAAAATGAGGATCTGAAACATAATACAGGGTACAAAACACAATTGAATCTGCCCATAGTAGAAAAACATCATGTCAAGGATTTGGGAATAATGATGTCCGACGATCTAACGTTTAGGGAGCATAACCAAGCAAATATCGCGTCAGCCAGAAAAATGATCGGATGGATTACGAGAACATTCAAATCCAGGGATCCCATCACAATGGTTGTACTCTTCAAGTCACTTGTGTTGTCCCGTCTCGAGTACTGCTCAGTACTCACTTCCCCCTTTAGAGCAGGAGAGATTGCTGAAATAGAGGGAATACAGAGAACATATACGGCACGCATAGACGAGATAAAACACCAAAATTATTGGGATCGTCTCAAAGCTCTCCAAATGTATTCTCTAGAAAGAAGACGAGAGAGATACCAAATAATATACACATGGAAAATACTGGAGGGTCAGGTCCCAAATCTACACAGTAAAATAACAACGTACTGGAGTGAACGATATGGAAGAAAATGCAAGATTGAACCAGTGAAGAGCAGAGGTGCCATAGGCACAATCAGAGAGCATTGCATAAACATCAGAGGTCCGCGGCTGTTCAACGTCCTCCCAGCGACTATAAGAAATATTGCCGGAACAACCGTGGACATCTTCAAGAGAAAACTGGACTGTTTTCTAAGAGAAGTTCCGGATCAGCCGGGCTGTGGTGGGTACGTGGCCCGGCGGGCCGCTTCAAGCAACAGCCTGGTGGACCAAACTCTCACAAGTCAAGCCTGGCCTCAGGCCGGGCTTGGGGAGTAGAAGAACTCCCAGAACCCCATCAACCAGGTATCAACCAGGTACCCCCATCTACACTGTCCTACCCCATCTACAGTCCTATCCCATCTACACAGCCCTACCTCATCTACAGTCCTACCCCATCTACACAGTCCTATCCCATCTACACAGTCCTACACCATCTACACAGTCCTACCCCATCTACACAGTCCTACACCATCTACACAGTCCTACCCCATCTACACAGTCCTACACCATCTACACAGTCCTACCCCATCTACAGTCCTACCCCATTTACACAGTCCTATCCCATCTACACAGCCCTACCCCATCTACAGTCCTACCCCCATCTACAGTCCTACCCCATCTACACAGTCCTACCCCATCTACACAGTCCTACACCATCTACACAGTCCTACCCCATCTACAGTCCTACACCATCTACACAGTCCTATCCCATCTACACAGTCCTATCCCATCTACACAGTCCTATCCCATCTACACAGTCCTATCCCATCTACACAGCCCTACCCCATCTACAGTCCTACCCCATCTACACAGTCCTATCCCATCTACACAGTCCTACACCATCTACACAGTCCTACCCCCATCTACACAGTCCTACACCATCTACACAGTCCTACCCCATCTACACAGTCCTACACCATCTACTCAGTCCTATCCCATCTACACAGTCCTACTCCATCTACACAGTCCTATCCCATCTACACAGTCCTATCCCATCTACACTGTCCTACTCCATCTACAGTCTTACACCATCTACACAGTCCTATCCCATCTTCACAGTCCTACACCATCTATACAGTCTTACACCATCTACACAGTCCTACCCCATCTACACAGTCCTACCCCATCTACACAGTCCTACACCATCTACACAGTCCTATCCCATCTACACAGTCCTACCCCATCTACACAGTCCTACACCATCTACACAGTCCTATCCCATCTACACAGTCCTACCCCATCTACACAGTCCTACACCATCTACACAGTCCTACCCCATCTACACAGTCCTACCCCATATACACAGTCCTATCCCATCTACACAGTCCTACACCATCTACACAGTCCTACCCCATCTACACAGTCCTACACCATCTACACAGTCCTACACCATCTACACAGTCCTACACCATCTACACAGTCCTACCCCATCTACACAGTCCTACACCATCTACACAGTCCTACCCCATCTACACAGTCCTACCCCATCTACACAGTCCTACACCATCTACATAGTCCTACCCCATCTACACAGTCCTACCCCATCTACACAGTCCTACACCATCTACACAGTCCTATCCCATCTACACAGTCCTACCCCATCTACACAGTCCTATCCCATATATACAGTCCTATCTCATCTACACAGTCCTACCCCATCTACACAGTCCTATCCCATCTACACAGTCCTATACCATCTACACAGTCTTACACCATCTACACAGTCCTACCCCATCTACACAGTCCTATCCCATCTACACAGTCCTATCCCATCTACACAGTCTTACACCATCTACACAGTCCTACCCCATCTACATAGTCCTACCCCATCTACACAGTCCTACCCCATCTACACAGTCCTACCCCATCTACACAGGCCTATCCCATCTACACAGTCCTACCCCATCTACACAGTCCTACCCCATCTACACAGGCCTATCCCATCTACACAGTCCTACCCCATCTACACAGTCCTACCCCATCTACACAGGCCTATCCCATCTACACAGTCTTACACCATCCACACAGTCCTACCCCATCTACACAGTCCTACCCCATCTACACAGGCCTATCCCATCTACACAGTCTTACACCATCTACACAGTCCTATCCCATCTACACAGTCCTACCCCATCTACACAGTCCTATCCCATCTACACAGTCTTACACCATCTACACAGTCCTATCCCATCTACACAACCCTATCCCATCTACACAGTCCTATCCCATCTACACAGCCCTATCCCATCTACACAGTCCTACCCCATCTACACAGTCCTATCCCATCTACACAACCCTATCCCATCTACACAGTCCTATCCCATCTACACAACCCTATCCCATCTACACAGTCCTACCCCATCTACACAGCCCTACCCCATCTACACAGTCCTACCCCATCTACACAGTCTTACACCATCTACACAGTCCTACCCCATCTACACAGTCCTATCCCATCTACACAGTCCTATCCCATCTACACAGTCTTACACCATCTACACAGTCTTACACCATCTACACAGTCCTACCCCATCTACACAGTCCTATCCCATCTACACAGTCCTATCCCATCTACACAGTCTTACACCATCTACACAGTCTTACACCATCTACACAGTCTTACACCATCTACACAGCCCTACACCATCTACACAGTCCTACACCATCTACACAGTCATATCCCATCTACACAGTCTTACACCATCTACACAGTCTTACACCATCTACACAGTCCTACACCATCTACACAGTCCTACACCATCTATACAGTCTTACACCATCTACACAGTCTTACACCATCTACACAGTCTTACACCATCTACACAGTCCTACACCATCTACACAGTCTTACACCATCTACACAGTCTTACACCATCTACACAGCCCTACACCATCTACACAGTCTTACACCATCTACACAGTCCTACCCCATCTACAGTCCTACCCCATTTACACAGTCCTACACCATCTACACAGTCTTACACCATCTACACAGTCTTACACCATCTACACAGTCTTACACCATCTACACAGTCCTACACCATCTACACAGTCCTACACCATCTATACAGTCTTACACCATCTACACAGTCTTACACCATCTACACAGTCTTACACCATCTACACAGTCTTACACCATCTGCACAGTCTTACACCATCTACACAGTCCTACCCCATCTACACAGTCCTACACCATCTACACAGTCCTACCCCATCTACACAGTCCTACACCATCTACTCAGTCCTATCCCATCTACACTGTCCTACGCCATCTACACAGTCCTATCCCATCTACACAGTCCTATCCCATCTACACTGTCCTACTCCATCTACAGTCTTACACCATCTACACAGTCCTATCCCATCTTCACAGTCCTACACCATCTATACAGTCTTACACCATCTACACAGTCCTACCCCATCTACATAGTCCTACCCCATCTACACAGTCCTACCCCATCTACACAGTCCTACACCATCTACACAGTCCTATCCCATCTACACAGTCCTACCCCATCTACACAGTCCTATCCCATATACACAGTCCTATCTCATCTACACAGTCCTACCCCATCTACACAGTCCTATCCCATCTACACAGTCCTATACCATCTACACAGTCTTACACCATCTACACAGTCCTACCCCATCTACACAGTCCTATCCCATCTACACAGTCCTATCCCATCTACACAGTCTTACACCATCTACACAGTCCTACCCCATCTACATAGTCCTACCCCATCTACACAGTCCTACCCCATCTACACAGTCCTACCCCATCTACACAGGCCTATCCCATCTACACAGTCCTACCCCATCTACACAGTCCTACCCCATCTACACAGGCATATCCCATCTACACAGTCCTACCCCATCTACACAGTCCTACCCCATCTACACAGGCCTATCCCATCTACACAGTCTTACACCATCCCCACAGTCCTACCCCATCTACACAGTCCTACCCCATCTACACAGGCCTATCCCATCTACACAGTCTTACACCATCTACACAGTCCTATCCCATCTACACAGTCCTACCCCATCTACACAGTCCTATCCCATCTACACAGTCTTACACCATCTACACAGTCCTATCCCATCTACACAACCCTATCCCATCTACACAGTCCTATCCCATCTACACAGCCCTATCCCATCTACACAGTCCTACCCCATCTACACAGTCCTATCCCATCTACACAACCCTATCCCATCTACACAGTCCTATCCCATCTACACAACCCTATCCCATCTACACAGTCCTACCCCATCTACACAGCCCTACCCCATCTACACAGTCCTACCCCATCTACACAGTCTTACACCATCTACACAGTCCTACCCCATCTACACAGTCCTATCCCATCTACACAGTCCTATCCCATCTACACAGTCTTACACCATCTACACAGTCTTACACCATCTACACAGTCCTACCCCATCTACACAGTCCTATCCCATCTACACAGTCCTATCCCATCTACACAGTCTTACACCATCTACACAGTCTTACACCATCTACACAGTCTTACACCATCTACACAGCCCTACACCATCTACACAGTCTTACACCATCTACACAGTCATATCCCATCTACACAGTCTTACACCATCTACACAGTCTTACACCATCTACACAGTCCTACACCATCTACACAGTCCTACACCATCTATACAGTCTTACACCATCTACACAGTCTTACACCATCTACACAGTCTTACACCATCTACACAGTCCTACACCATCTACACAGTCTTACACCATCTACACAGTCTTACACCATCTACACAGCCCTACACCATCTACACAGTCTTACACCATCTACACAGTCCTACCCCATCTACAGTCCTACCCCATTTACACAGTCCTACACCATCTACACAGTCTTACACCATCTACACAGTCTTACACCATCTACACAGTCTTACACCATCTACACAGTCCTACACCATCTACACAGTCCTACACCATCTATACAGTCTTACACCATCTACACAGTCTTACACCATCTACACAGTCTTACACCATCTACACAGTCTTACACCATCTACACAGTCTTACACCATCTACACAGTCTTACACCATCTACACAGCCCTACACCATCTACACAGTCCTACACCATCTACACAGTCATATCCCATCTACACAGTCTTACACCATCTACACAGTCTTACACCATCTACACAGTCCTACACCATCTACACAGTCTTACACCATCTACACAGCCCTACACCATCTACACAGTCCTACACCATCTACACAATCTTACACCATCTACACAGTCTTACACCATCTACACAGTCCTACACCATCTACACAGTTTTACACCATCTACACAGTCCTACCCCATCTACACAGTCCTATCCCATCTACACAGTCTTACACCATCTACACAGTCCTATCTCATCTACACAGTCCTACCCCATCTACACAGTCCTATCCCATCTACACAGTCCTATACCATCTACACAGTCTTACACCATCTACACAGTCCTACCCCATCTACACAGTCCTATCCCATCTACACAGTCCTATCCCAAATACACAGTCTTACACCATCTACACAGTCCTACCCCATCTACATAGTCCTACCCCATCTACACAGTCCTACCCCATCTACACAGTCCTACCCCATCTACACAGGCCTATCCCATCTACACAGTCCTACCCCATCTACACAGTCCTACCCCATCTACACAGGCCTATCCCATCTACACAGTCCTACCCCATCCACACAGTCCTACCCCATCTACACAGTCCTACCCCATCTACACAGGCCTATCCCATCTACACAGTCTTACACCATCTACACAGTCCTATCCCATCTACACAGTCCTACCCCATCTACACAGTCCTATCCCATCTACACAGTCTTACACCATCTACACAGTCCTATCCCATCTACACAACCCTATCCCATCTACACAGTCCTATCCCATCTACACAACCCTATCCCATCTACACAGTCCTACCCCATCTACACAGTCCTATCCCATCTACACAACCCTATCCCATCTACACAGTCCTATCCCATCTACACAACCCTATCCCATCTACACAGTCCTACCCCATCTACACAGCCCTACCCCATCTACACAGTCCTACCCCATCTACACAGTCTTACACCATCTACACAGTCCTACCCCATCTACACAGTCCTATCCCATCTACACAGTCCTATCCCATCTACACAGTCTTACACCATCTACACAGTCTTACATCATCTACACAGTCCTACCCCATCTACACAGTCCTATCCCATCTACACAGTCCTATCCCATCTACACAGTCTTACACCATCTACACAGTCTTACACCATCTACACAGTCTTACACCATCTACACAGCCCTACACCATCTACACAGTCCTACACCATCTACACAGTCATATCCCATCTACACAGTCTTACACCATCTACACAGTCTTACACCATCTACACAGTCCTACACCATCTACACAGTCCTACACCATCTATACAGTCTTACACCATCTACACAGTCTTACACCATCTACACAGTCTTACACCATCTACACAGTCCTACACCATCTACACAGTCTTACACCATCTACACAGTCTTACACCATCTACACAGCCCTACACCATCTACACAGTCCTACACCATCTATACAGTCTTACACCATCTACACAGTCTTACACCATCTACACAGTCTTACACCATCTACACAGTTTTACACCATCTACACAATCCTACCCCATCTACACAGTCCTACACCATCTACACAGTTTTACACCATCTACACAATCCTACCCCATCTGCAGTCTTACACCATCTACACAGTCTTACACCATCTACACAGTCCTACACCATCTATACAGTCTTACACCATCTACACAGTCTTACACCATCTACACAGTCCTACACCATCTACACAGTCCTACACCATTTATACAGTCTTACACCATTTACACAGTCCTACACCATCTACACAGTCCTACACCATCTATACAGTCTTACACCATCTACACAGTCTTACACCATCTACACAGTCCTACACCATCTACACAGTCTTACACCATCTACACAGTCCTACACCATCTATACAGTCTTACACCATCTACACAGTCTTACACCATCTACACAGTCCTACACCATCTATACAGTCTTACACCATCTACACAGTCCTACACCATCTACACAGTCATACACCATCTACACAGTCTTACACCATCTACACAGTCCTACCCTATCTATGCAATCTTAGGCTATATTTAGTACATGTATGTAAATAAAACAGGCCTAGGAAAAGTTAAGTTTGATTGTTGAAGTCTTTCTCACGCCCTCTGCAGAATGAATATTAAGTCTGTATGAATATCTAATCTACCTATACTATCAAAAACATTTGAAAAAATTATTAACAGGTAACAAACAGTAACAAACAGTAACAAACAGTAACAAACAGTAACAAACAGTAACAAACAGGTTTATTGACAAAAATGAGTTCCCAATTAGCCTCTTCACTGACCTGAGAAAGACCTTTGATACTGTAAACTATAACTACGTCTTACTTAAACTTCCCCACTATGGTGTCCGAGGCCTTGTTCCTGACTATGTTCGTTCCTCTCTCAGTGACAGACGCCAATATGTAGCCATTAATAGCATAACTTCTCCCACTACCGTTGATAGTAGGGGTGTCACAGGGCAGCATCTTGGGACCTCTCATATTCTTGTATACATCAATGATCTGCCATATGTTTCTAACATTCTTCAACCTATACTATTTGCTGACGCTACTACCTTCATCTATTCTCACCCCCACCCCCCCACACACTAAATATTATTGTTAACAATGAATTTAAAAAGAGTCCACTCATTGATGTCAACCAACAAACTCACACTAAACATAGAAAAGACCTGCTACATTTTATTTGGTAATAAATCATCAAATCAGATCCAACTTCAGTTAGAAAATGTTAACATTACCAATAAAAATGAGGTAAAGTTCCTTGGCCCTATACATAGTCAAGAGCAGGCGATGAGTCACAATAACGTGGCTGAAGTATGGTGACCAGACCACACACTAGAAATTGAAGGGACGACGACGTTTCGGTCCGTCCTGGACCATTCTCAAGTCGACTTGAGAATGGACCAATTCTCACAATCGACTTGAGAATGGTCCAGGACGGACCGAAATGTCGTCGTCCCTTCAATTTCTAGTGTGTGGTCTGGTCAACATAGTCAAGAGACTCATCTTCAGCGCCCACATACAAGTAGGACAGAAAACATGAGATACTTTTTCACCCATAGGGTTGTAAACCCGTGGTACCGCCTTCCCACCCAAGCCTTACACGCCATAACTCTGCTGAGTTTTAAAATATCTAAAAAACATCATCAGGGCGAATGGGGGGGGGGGGACATTTGACAAGCCGCCGGCTTCCTGTCTTCGTCGAGGCCACTAGTATTAGTGGCCCTCAGGTAAATTCAGGTAAATACAACACAGCCAAAAAAGTCTCAAAAATGGTCGGTACACTTCCTAAAATCAGATATTATGTTCCCCACTCTGCTCTCCTCTCATTATACTATGCACTAAACTATCCCTATCTTACATACGGTATCTGGGCATGGAGGGTCAACCACTGCACATTACCTCAAGCCCATCATCACTCAGTAAAAATCTGTTATCAGAACTATAACAAAGTCTGTCTTCAGACAACACACAGCCTCCCTCTGTTTAAGTCCCTTAACATGCTAAACATACACTCACTCCACATATTCTCATGTGCTATCTACATGTACAAAACCTTGTTCCTAAATCCTAATCTGGATCTAAAACTTTTCCTTGATAAGTGTAATAGAACCCATGATCACCACAACAGAAATAAATATCTCTGATATCTCCAGAGTCAAACTAATCCTGCACAAACCCTCCATGTAAATAACAGGGCCCAGTCTTGGACCTCACTCCCTGATGAATTACACAATTGTCCAACACTGTCAGCCCTGTTCAAAAGTAAAACCAAAAAGTGCCTTATTTCATCTTCTTAGTTTCCTCCCTTGTGCCTCAACCTCACACTGTGTCTTGTACTACCCACTTCCCCAATATTAGTACATATATCTTTACCAGTGTAATCACCTCTGTCAACTTATATTGTAGTTATTTGTTGATATAAAACCTTGCTACACTGTACCTTATCATCTTACCTGATATGTTAGGTTAAGGACCTGCCGGAAACACTGTGCGTGTTAGGGCCTTTGTATGAATGTAAACATACCAGGTTTATGTAATCTCACCAACCCATTGTACCGTCTTGCAAATAATTATTATTATTACTAATATTATGTATCGTACATAAGTGGAACTATTGTATGTAACAGTCCATATTCTGCACGTTACATCAATATTGCATATACATATAATAATTGTGCAGCAAGGTGAAGGAGAGGCTGGTCTATGGTGCAGCAAGGTGAAGGAGAGGCTGGTCCATGGTGCAGCAAGGTGAAGGAGAGGCTGGTCCATGGTGCAGCAAGGTGAAGGAGAGGCTGGTCCATGGTGCAGCAAGGTGAAGGAGAGGCTGGTCCATGGTGCAGCAAGGTGAAGGAGAGGCTGGTCCATGGTGCAGCAAGGTGAAGGAGAGGCTGGTCCATGGTGCAGCAAGGTGAAGGAGAGGCTGGTCCATGGTGCAGCAAGGTGAAGGAGAGGCTGGTCCATGGTGCAGCAAGGTGAAGGAGAGGCTGGTCCATGGTGCAGCAAGGTGAAGGAGAGGCTGGTCCATGGTGCAGCAAGGTGAAGGAGAGGCTGGTCCATGGTGCAGCAAGGTGAAGGAGAGGCTGGTCCATGGTGCAGCAAGGTGAAGGAGAGGCTGGTCCATGGTGCAGCAAGGTGAAGGAGAGGCTGGTCCATGGTGCAGCAAGGTGAAGGAGAGGCTGGTCCATGTACACAACACAGGGCAGGAAATAATAACTTCCAAAGTCACTACACAGGTAATGTTGGCAGTAGTGTAAATTACCGCTCAAAACCCATTTTCCAATCATCAGTGTTGCAAGTGTTGCAGAGTAAACGTGGCACCAAGCCACAGTTTAGGCAACACCTGCCTAACATTATATAATACTAGAGTTAACCTTAAGCTTTATGGCTTAAGGCTCGCCACACCTGCAAGTAGTACGCGGGTTAAAGACGCTCTTGTATATACGGTCGTGATCCTGCAACACTATGGCAGAAAATGATAATCCCATGTAATAATTTACTCCAGAGAGACATAAGGAAGTCGTGTGAATAAACACACCTGCCACTGATATACACTGGAACACACACCTGAGCTCATATCTGGCTCTGTCATGTCAGCCTTCCCCCATGTTGCAACGTTTCATTTTCTCTTATCTAATGCAACAGGTGTGTGTGTGTGTGTGTGTGTGTGTGTGTGTGTGTGTGTGTGTGTGTGTGTGTGTGTGTGTGTGTGTGTGTGTGTGTAATTACCTAAGTGTAGTTACACAATGAGAGCTACGCTCGAGGTGTCCCGTCTTCCCAGCACTCTTTGTCATATAACGCTTTGAAACTACTGATGGTCTTGGCCTCCACCACCTTCTCACCTAACTTGTTCCAACCGTCTACCACTCTGTTTGCGAAGGTGAATTTTCTTATATTTCTTCGGCATCTGTGTTTAGCTAGTTTAAATCTATGACCTCTAAGGGGGAGCCGGTCGGCCGAGCGGACAGCACGCTGGACTTGTGATCCTGTGGTCCTGGGTTCGATCCCAGGCGCCGGCGAGAAACAATGGGCAGAGTTTCTTTCACCCTATGCCCCTGTTACCTAGCAGTAAAATAGGTACCTGGGTGTTAGTCAGCTGTCACGGGCTGCTTCCTGGGGGTGGAGGCCTGGTCGAGGACCGGGCCGCGGGGACACTAAAAAGCCCCGAAATCATCTCAAGATAACCTCTTGTTCTTAAAGTTCCAGGTCTCAGGAAATCTTCCCTGTCGATTTTATCAATTCCTGTTACTATTTTGTATGTAGTGATCATATCACCTCTTTTTCTTCTGTCTTCTAGTTTTGGCATATTTAATGCTTCTAACCTCTCCTCGTAGCTCTTGCCCTTCAGTTCTGGGAGCCACTTAGTAGCATGTCTTTGCACCTTTTCCAGTTTGTTGATGTGCTTCTTAAGATATGGGCACCACACAACCGCTGCATATTCTAGCTTTGGCCTAACAAAAGTTGTGAACAATTTCTTTAATATATCGCCATCCATGTATTTAAAATCAAT